>NW_026068002.1:4210482-4224894 GCF_014885135.2 Alexandromys fortis
GTATACCTGGTGAACCTATAGAAGCTAAATAAGAAGGTGAACCCAAGAAAAAACATATAGTTATCCTCTTGGCTAAGGGAAGTAGACAAAATTCCCGGGGAGAAAATTGAGATCTTAGGGGTGGGGTGGGTTGGAGATAAGGGGGGACGGGGAGAGAAAAGTGAGAAGGGGAGGATTGGGGGAATTTGGGGAAACAGGAAGATTGGGATAAAGGAAGGTTGGATAGGGGAGCAGGGAAGCACATATCTTGGTTAAGGGAGCCACCTTAGTGTTGGCAAGAGACTTGAACCTAGAGTGGCTCCCAGGAGCCCAAGGCGATGTCTCCCCTTCTTTCATTCCCTCCACTTTATCCCCTCCACCCTGCATCCACTCCTCAGAAAGGATAGGGCACATTGCTCTAGAGGACTAGTTTGGTCCTTGCTGTTTCCTTCCCTGTCCATCTGGAATTGGTGAGCTCCCATTAGCTCAGGTAAACTGTTTCAGTGAGTGTCCCCAACATGGTCTTGACCGCTTTGCTCATATTCTCACTCCTCCCATTCTTCTATTGGACTTTGGGAGCTCAGCTCAGTGCTCTGCTATGGGTCTCTGCCTCTGTTTCCATCAGTTGCTGGATAAATGTACCTCATTTTTATTGGATTATTTGTTATTTTGATGTGAAGTTTCTTGACTTTTTTTTTTTTTTGTATATTTTGGAGATTAGTCCTCTGTCCTATGTGGGGTTGGTAAAGATCTTTTCCCATTCTGTAGGCTACTGTTTTGTCTTGTTGACCACGCCCTCCTTTGCTTTGCAGAAGCTTCTCAGTTTCAGGAGGTCCCATTTATTAATTACACTGATTAGCTCTGAGTGTCTGTGCTACCAGGGTTATATTTAGGAAGTGTTCTCCTGTGCCAATGCATTCAAGTGTACATTCCACTTTATCTTCTATGAGGTTCAGTGTGGTTGGTTTTATGTTGAGGTATTTGATTTATTTTGACTTGAGTTTTGTTTTGTGGCAATAGAAAAAAAAATTATGCAATGAAATTATCTGGTCCTGGGCTTTTTTTATTTTTTGGTTGGGAGTCTTTCAATGACTGTTTCTATTTCCTTAGCAGTTATAAGTCTATTTAATATGCTTATCTGATTTAATTTTGGTAAGTGATATTTATCCAGAAAAAATTCCATTTCCTTTAAGTTTTCCAATTTTGTGGAGTACAGGTTTTTGAAGAATGACCTGATGATTCTCTGGATTTCTTCCATGCCTGTTGTTATGTCCCCCTTTTCATTTCTGATTTTGTTAATTTGAATGTCCTCTCTTGGCCTGTGGTTAGTTTGGCTAAAGGTTTATCTACTTTATTTTATTTTGGATTTTCGAGACAGGGTTTCTCCGTAGCTTTTGGTTCCTGTCCTGGAACTAGCTCTTGTAGACCAGGCTGGCCTCGAACTCACAGAGATCCGCCTGCCTCTGCCTCCTGAGTGCTGGGATTAAAGGCGTGTGCCACCACCACCAGGCTTATCTACTTTATTGATTTTCTCTAAGAAGCAATTCTTTGCCTCATTGATTTTTTTGTATTGTTTTCTTTGTTTCTATTTTGTTGATTTCAACTCTCAGCTTGATTATTTCCTATTGTTAAGTCCTCCTGATTGAGTTTGCTTTTTTTCGTTCTGGAGCTTTCAGGTATTTTGTTAATTTGCTAGTGTGAAATTTTTTCCAGCTTCTTTATGTAAGCATTTAGTGCGATGAACTTTCCTCTTAACACTGCCTTCATTGTGTCCCTTCAGTGGGTATGTTGTGCAGTCATTTTAATTGAATTTTAGGAAGTCTTTAATTTCTTTCTTATTTCTTCCTTGACCCATTGATGATTCAGATGAGCATTATTTAATTTCCAAGTGTTTGTGGGCTTTCTGAAATTAGTGTTGCTGTTGAATTCCAACTAAACCTTGGTGATCTGATAAGAAACATGGGGTTATTCCAATGTTTTTGTATCTGTTGAGGTTTGCTTTGTTAGTGAGTATGTGGTCAATTTTTGAGAAGGCTCCATGAAGTGCTGAGAAGAAGGTATACTCTTTAATGTTTGGATGGCATGTTCTATAGATGTTTGTTAAGTTCATTTGAGTCATGACATGTTAGTTTCCTATTTCTCTGTTAAGTTTCTGTCTGGCAGACCTGTCCAGTGGTGATAGTTGCCTACTATTAGTGTGTGGTGCTTAATGTGTGATTTAAGCTTTAGTAATGTTTCTTTTACATATGAGGGTGCTCTTATACTTGGGGCATATGTTCAGAATTGAGATTCCCTCTTGATAAATTTTTCCTGTGACAAATATAAAATATGCTTCTTTGTCTCTTTTTATTGATTTTTGTTTGAAGCCTATTTTATTAAATTTTAGTATAGCTATACCAGCTTGTTTCTTAAGTCCATTTGATTGGAAAATATTTTTTTCCGCCCTTCTGTCTGAGGTGATGTCTGTTTTTGAGGTTGAGGTGTGTTTCTTGTATGCCACAGAAGGATGGATTTTGTTTTTGTATTCAATCTGTTAGCTTGTGTCTTTTTATAAGTGAGTTGATTCCATTTATATTAAGGGATATTAATGACCAGTGATTGTTAGTTCCACTATTTTAGTTTTTGCTAATGGTGATGTTATTGTGTGTATTTTTCCCTTTTTTGGGATTTTTTTTTCTGTGAGATCATCTATTGTCTGTGTTTTAGTCAGAGTTGGAGTTTACTTCTAGTACTTTGTGTAGGACTGGGTGTGTGACTAGGTATTGGTTAAATCGGGTTCTGTTGTGAAATACCTTGTTTTGTTTGTCTATGGTGATTGAAAGTTTTGCTGGGTTAGGTAGTCTGGGCTGTCATCCATAGTTTCTTAATGTCTGCATAATGCTTCATCAGGACCTTCTGGCTCTCATTGTTTCCATTAAGAAGTCAGGTGTAATTTCAATAGGTCTTCCCTTATATGTTACTTAGTCTTTTTCCTTTATGGCTCTTAATATTCTTTATTTATTCTGTATGTTTAGTATTTTGATTATTATGTGACAATAAAAAAATTTTCCAGTCTATTTGGTGTTTTGTAAGTTTCTTGTATTTTCATAGTCATGTTCTTTTTTTAGGATGGAAAAGTTCTCTTCTATGATTTTGTTGAATATATATTCTGTGCTTTTGAGTTGAATTTCTCTTTCTTCTATCCTTATTACTCTTAGGTTTGGTTTTTAATGGTGTCCCATATTTTCTGGATACATTGTGTTAAGATTTTGTTGGATTTAATATTTTCTTTGACTGATGAATCTATTTCTTCTATAATATCTTCAATGCCTGAGATTCTCTCTTCCCTCTCTTGTATTCTGTTGTTTCTGCTTGCATTTGTGGTTCCTGATCATTTACCCATATTTTCCATTCCTACAATACCCTCAGTTTGTGTTTTATTTATTTTCTCTATATTGATTTTCAAGTCTTGAATCATTTCTTTTACCAGTTTGATTGCTTTTTCTTGGTTTTCTTTAAGGAATTTGTTGATTTCTTCCAATTTTTTGTTTGTCCTTTCCTCCACTTCTTTGAGGGAATTTTTCATTTCCTCTTTAAGGGCCCCATCATTTTTCTAAAGCTATTTTTTAGGTCATTTTTTTCTGCTTCATCTATGTTGGGATATTCAAGCATAGCTATTGTAGGACCAATAGTTTTGTTGGTGTTGTGTTGCTCTTTGTGGTGTTGAGTGTGTTCTTATTTGGCTACCCATCTTTTCCTCCAATTGGTGTAGTTGGGGCTGTGTCGCTGGTGATCACTCTTCTAGGTGGCAATGGGTCTAAGGCTCATATGGTCATTCCTCATGGCTGAGACAGGGCCAGCTTTCCTGTTATGCTGGAGGTCAGTCGTGGCACTCCCTGAGGTGACTTGGTGCTCCTGGAGGATGCTCGGGCCTGCCTGCTTCCTTCCCTGAAGATTGCTCCTGTCTCTCCCTCTTTTTTTTTTTTTTTTTTTTTTACCATAGTAGCAATGCTGTGGTAAACTCAAATGCCTGAGAGCTTATACCTTTATGAGATAAACCAACATTTTGTTGGAGGAAGGCTGCTTGTTTGTCCTGGCCACCCAGAACCAAAATAACCACACAGAAACTATATTATTTAAATCACTGCTTGGCTTCTTATTGGCTAACTCTAGCTTCTCATTGGCTAACTCTTACATATATATTTGACCCATTTCTAGTAATCTGTGTATTGCCACATGGCTGTGATTTACAGGGTAAAGTTCCATCTGGCTCTGGTGGGGCTATATGGCTTCTATCTGACACAACCATTCTTTTTCCCAGCATTCAGTTTAGTTTTCCCAACCTAGCTCTGTTCCCCTATAGCTGTGCTATACGCCCAAAGCAGTTCCTTCACTAACCAATGATATTCACAGCATACAGAGGGGAATCCCACATCAACTTTATGGCTTTAAAACATGTTTATTAACTAAAGATCCATGGTACTCCAAATTAGAATTTTGATCACAATGAGAACATGATTAATAATGTATTGAACTGACTCTGGTTCAAAGCTTAGGAATATGGCTATTAAGTTAACCTATGTATCTATGTTGATATATGAAAGTCTTTGAACTGCTGAGAACATTCTCCAATCCTTAAATCACCAATGGCATTAGTACCTTTGCAAGTATGAAAAACACCACCCTATCTCATATATAGAGCACTTAAAACATAAATATTTTCTTTGATTTGCAAAATTTTAAGCAAAAGGCATAAGCAGTGTGATGAAATCTTTTAAGTGGAATTATTTAGCTTACATGAATGACTTGATCTTATGAGCTAAGTCAGATACGTTTGTACTTTGAAAATATTGACTATAAGGATTTATCTGCACACACCAAATGTATTACTGACTTTAACGTTTACAAAGTGTTTTTTTTTTTTTCCTTTTTTGAGTTCTGAGGATTGAAGCAAAAATTCTGCACATGCTGGGTAAGCTCTCTGCTGTCATTTCTTCGCAAAAATATTTGCTTTCCTTCTCAAGCGAGATTCTGAATCATGGCTGACTAACTACAACCCAGGGGGCCACATCTTGGAACCACAGAAGATAGAAGTCTCAGCGGGTCATTTTTCTAGCGACATATTTCCAAGGTGTCACTAAGTGCTGCCTAAGAGACCCTCCAAGTGCACAATGTGTTGTCCAGGATTCTGCCCAGAAGCTGTTGGTGTGCTTCAAGCTACTTCAAGTGGTCCCATGAATGGGTCATCTTATCGACCTTCATTCTGCCCTTTGGCTTGACTGCACATCAGACATTGTTAGAACCAGATCCAGTGGGTCACTCTTCTTTTCAAGAAAGACTGCATCTTGTAAATCTCCACAATTACTATGTTAAACTAAAAGCAGAAAATATATTTTCTGAAGCTAATCAGTCAACAGAACACCTGTCATCCAACTGTGTGCCATGTATATATAATTTCAAGAAACGTTGGGCATCTAGTACTTAAAATTTTAGGGATTTAGGCAATACCCAATGCATAACAGATGAATTTCATGGTTTCTTTATACATTTGCACAAATTAAAATCTAAGACTTCACTTGCTTTGTTTGGATTTGTTTCTTCAATTAGCTCTGTATGCAGAGAAGGCCAGACGGCAGTTTTCAGAAAGCAATCCAACTTCCTCTGTGAGTTGTTAGCCGTGTGTGTGTATGTCACTGTGACAGGGCAAATGCCTGGATTAAAAGTCGATTGTGCTCTATCAGTTCCTCCCAGCAACAGGCTTCATAAACACAAACCTGCAGAATCATGAAAAATCTTTTCATACAGTAATTTGCATTTCATTTATGAGAGCAGTAGGGATAAGCTCCCCAAAGGTAGAACTTACATCTAAATATTCATTGAATAATTCTTTCTTATAGTGTGTGTGTGTGTGTGTGTGTGTGTGTGTGTGAGAGAGAGAGAGAGAGAGAGAGAGAGAGAGAGAGAGAGAGAGAGAGAGAGAGATGACAGAGGTTAGAGGTTGACCTTGGTTGTCCTTCTTGATTGTTCTCTGTCTTACTTTTTTGAGACAGGATCTCTCTCATGGAACCTGGAATTTGCTGATTTAGTTAATCTGGCTAGCCAGAAAACCCCAGAGATCTTCCCTTGTCTGCCTTCTAGTCCCAGGATTACTGGTGCCCACTGGCATGCCTGGCTCTTTATGCAGGTTCTGGGGTTCCAAACTCCAGTCCTCATGCTTGTAAGGCATCTGACCTATCCTCTCTGGCCTGTCATCTTTAAAAACCAGTCCCTGATTACAATATTTTAATTCATAGTTGAACAGACTTTAAAGAAGTCACCAATCCACAGGAAGACTTTGGCAATCTCTAGGAAATGAGTGAAGTAAATCGGGCTTGGGAGGCTGAGTAGGTGATAACTTAGACAGCGGTGAAGCCCAGGTCTTCCTAATCCTAGAAAAATATTCTGCTTTTTCTTCTATTTCTTCTAAATAGCATTTGAACCTCGAGATGCTTTTTTCCTGGAGATTACTCAGGGGAAAAGAATAAACTACATTTTTCCTTCCCTCACATTGTCTATATAATCTCTTTTGTTTGCATATCTATTAGAATATTCCTTAGAGATATAACTGTGATAACAAGGTGGCACAATAGGTAAATTGCTGTTTCAGCACCTGCCGACCTCAGTCTGATCCCTGGGATCCACATGCTGGAAGGAGAGAATGGACTCCTGAAGTTGCCCTCTGACCTCTACACCCACACCACTGTGGCACTTGCACGCCCACACATACATATACACAATAAATGAATAAGAGTATGTAATAGTGCAATTGGCCAGAGAAACTAAATTTTCTTTTATTTGAAGAGGTTTAATTGGGCACCCCATGCCTGTTTATGAGGCAGCAGACTGCCAAATGGAAGAAGACCAGTCTGTTGCTTCAATTCTATTGGAAGCCTGCATAGCTAACTAAAGGGTTTTTAGTGGATTCTCTTGGTTTTTCAAGACAGGGTTTCTCTGTAGCTTTGGCGTCTGCCTGGAACTAGCTCTTGTAGACCAGGCTGGCCACAAACTCACAGAGATCTGCCTGCCTCTGCCTCCCGAGTGCTGGAATTAAAGGCGTGCACTACCACTGCCTGACTTTTTAGTGGATTCTTAAAATTAGCGGCTTGGTCATTTGGCTACCAGTGGTATAGAAGGTAGAATTTGATGGACAGACTGTTTGCCAAATGAGTCATTCATTTGCTCATCCACGAGTCAACTATAGAGTAGCACTTCAACACTCAGAGGTGCGAAGAATAAGGGAAACTGCTCCAGCAAGTAGGGATACCCTGCATTGAGGAACTTCAGGCTGATGGGAAAGTGAATGATTCCGCAAATGAGAAGAAAGAGTAGCAAAGGCCCTGAAGGAAAATGCTGGCAGGCCAACTTTCCATTTGGACAGTCAGGTGAGGCAAACTTCCGGCTGTGACCTGACAGATGAGCGGAGGAGATAAACACATGCGCAATGGAGGCAGGAACAGGGGTTGCTCACCTGGGCACTGACGGACATTACATGGTAGAGCCTACAGGGGCTGGGAGGTACAGCCACAGCTGGGAAAATGACCGCACATCTCCTGGGTGTGATGACCGTGTCGCACAGCCATAAGACACTTCTCCAGGCTTGTATCAAGTCTCTCACTAGGGGAAGAGACTGAAAAAGATGCAGGGCATCTGGCGTGGGTTGCAGTTGGTCCTTTGTTTTTTACCCTTTCACAGTGTGGCTTGTCTCTTGTCTCGACTTTGTCCAGGGCTGAGGTTGAACCTTAACAACCTTGCTCTTTCCTAAGTGTCACCTGTTTCTGGAGTTAGTGTGATCACCTGTAGTGATAAAGGATGTATAACAGATCTAAACTCTGACTCTTAGTATGTCAGGCAGCTTGGAGAAGGGTCGGGCATTTGCGAGATTTGGGGATCAGTGGTGTGAATGGACTAGAAGGCGCAGCAGAAAGTGCCCAAAGGCAGATGTGTGTGCCTTGTATCTTTTCTGCTATTTTTCCTTTCCTTGCTTCCGTCCTCTTCCCTATTGTCCTCTTCTTGCTTCTTTCTTTGTCCTTCTTTTTTATTCCTTTAAAATGAGATATCACACAAAGAAGATCAGAAACGGTCAAGGTTTAGCTAAGTAATGGCCCAACTAGTAGCCATACTGTCTTTATGCAGGATGCAAAATAAAGTGTTGCCAACACTGCCATTGGCAGCCTGCCCCTTCCTTATGTAAGCTCCTCTGTCCCTGTTATGATATCCCGTTATGGGATTTGACTGCCCGTGTACCAACCATAACATGCATTTACCCCTCTTTCTTTGCTGTTTTAACACTTAGGTATATATTGTTTTGGGTGCTTAAATCTCTATAAATGGAATATGACAGAATATATTGTTTATTTTCAATTACTTTGGTTAGCCTTATATTATTAAAGGACATTTTGAAATTAATTAAAAAATATATGGATATAAGATAATATAAAGAATGCCCATTGCCCTTCATCAAGAATTATTTAAAAATATCAAAAATTATTTAAAAAAATTGTCTCTGGCTGGAGAGATGACTCAGTGATTAAGAGCATTGTCTACTCTTCCAGAGGACCCTGGTTCAATTCCCAGCACTCACATGGTAGCTCACAGCTGTCTGTAACTCCAGTTCCATGGGATCTCACACCTTCAAAGACATACATGCAGGCAAAACACCACATAAAAGTAGATGAATTTTAAAAAGTTACCTCACATGTTTATTTATGTGCTATCTTCCTATATATACATAATTTTCTGAATAATTTGAAACTAAGTTATAAACATTATAGCATTTTTCACAAATACTTTAGTGTATATTTCCAAAGAATAGAGATATTCTCATATAACCACAGTACAGCTATCAGCTTCATAAAATTACATGGGTACAATATAATCTACTGTTAGAACCCAATTTTGTAATTTGACGTAATGATCGCTTACCATATAAGGGATCTTTTCCTGTAACGGGTCCTCTGAATACAGAACCCCACTTAGGGTCAGCTGAGGAATTCTGCTGTCATTTAGCTTCCTTTGATCTGGGATGTATCCTTATCCTTTATAAAAAATCACATTATTGATTGTTATAGTGAACGTCCCCCTTCTTTTTAATAGAATATAACTCAGTCTGTCACCCATATTGTGTGTTTTATAGCTGTCTGTTAAACAGATTTTAAATAGCACTTGCAACATCTTATGTTCAGGGATCCAGGAGCTGTGGTTAACTATTGCACATGAATGATCAGTCTATAGTACACACAGAGAAATTAAGTGAACCGTTTTGAGAATGAATTAAAGAAACCCTATTGTAGATCTACAAATACATTCTCAGATATAACTATGGAATCCACCTGATGTCAGAACAGTGACCTGGAAAAAAAACAAGGTCTTTGAGGGATTGCAAACCCAAGCCCACAAAAATGGTAGTAATCACAGTCCTAAGGCTTCAGTGCTAAATAGCTGTTCTGAAAAGAAGTGAAACTCCCAGTGCCCGGAACCATTGAACTAGCACTGGGGCATTAGGATGTACAGCTAATTGGGAAATGACTGGTGATACATAAACCTCAGAGACTCTAATAGTCAGGGTGCTCTTGTGAGACTTTTAAAAATACTTTTAATCAAATGGACTCAAATCCTTTTGGTTAAGGCTTTTTTCTCAATTGCTGGTTCCCTTTCTATGCAAACCAACGAAATTCCTGTTATTGACTTGGCTCCCATCAGGATAGCCTTTCTCCTGTCTGAGAGTGATCGTCTTTGTTGATACTCCGCTTTGAAGTCGGTACAGGGTTGCACTACATGACCAGTTTTACGATAATAACCCCACATTTGAGCCAAAAGAATTCCAAGAACTAAGTTTGTTCCAGGAAGTGGTTTTAACCTCCATTCTTCCCCATTCAAATTCTGTATTAATTCTGCAGCTCACTGCTTTGAAAAGACAGAGGTGTGTACATTTCATATGCGTTTTCCAGTTGTCTGAAAGTCTATCCTTCCTCCTAATTCTGTCCCACTGATTCAGGTAGTGGGATTGTGGAAATATTTCTCTCTTTCTGGGCTTGATATGTCGCATCAAGGAACTGATTGCTAATCATTGGAATCAGATGTTGTTTGACCTTCCATTAGGTACATCATCCTTCTAACAAATGTGGCAGATAGAGCATTTTAATGACATCTGATTCAATAATAAGATAAAGTTCCAAGTACCTTTAGGAACTGTAAATTGCTGGAAAGAGATAATACATATTAGTTTTTGCATAAAGACTATGATGCTAAGTAGCAGATACGTAGCAAAAGAATTTCCATGTCCAGATGACCTAGACACAGAGTAATGAGATGGAGGCTCCAAACAATGCACTTATACAAAAGAGTCAGGTTTCAAGAGAGTAAAGATTGGGGAATTAAAAAAATCTAGCCAGCAGGGTACAATAAGAGGAAGTATAAATTTGGTGAGCATGAAAGCAGCTGAGGATTCCAAGACACCATAATTAAAGTTCAAAGAACCACAGTCCTTCTGAAAGAGAAAATAAGACTTAGCACAGATAGTCTGTGAGTAACACCAGAGAATGCTCTGAGCTATTCAAGGAGCTGAGAAGGGAACCCAAACACCAGCGAATGATTGCCCCGTTTCTGGTTCAAAATGGTAAAGGGGCTCGAGAGGTGTGTGTGGAGGAGAGGTGAACACTCGGGGTCTCCTGGAGCCCCTGTTAAAGAAGTGGACAGAAATAAAGCAAAGCAGTAATTTGTAATCATGACTGTGGTGAGGGTCACAGCAGAGCTTTTAAGTCCAGAATGAGAAAGGAACAGAAAACAAAACCCAGAAGGGCAAGCTTAAGAAAACCAAAGCTCATAACATTAGAGAAGCCAGGTAACAAGGAGGACCCTAAGAGGGATGGGTAGATTGCCCTAGGAAGAGGAAAAAGATGAGATCTACTGGGTAAACTGAGGCCAGGGGGCAGTAGAGGGGAGGGAATTGGGAAAGGGAACATGAGGAAACAGAAGGGTCAAGATGGGGAGGGATGGAGAGGGAAAGCCATGAAAAAGAAATCTCGATAAAGGGAACCATTATGGGGTTAGGGAGAAACCTGGTGCTAGAGAAATTCCCAGGAATCCACAAGAATGACCCCAGCTAAGACTCCTAGCAATAGTGGAGAGGGTGCCTGAACTTACCTTCCCCTGCAATCAGATTGGTGACTACCTTAATCTTCATCATAGAACCTTTATCCAGTAACTGATGGAAGCAGATGCAGCAATCCACAGCCAAGAACTGGGTAGGGCTCTGGATGTCCAGTAGAAGAGAGGGAAAAGGGATTATACAATCAAGAGGGGTCTAGATCATGACTGCAAAACCCACAGGGACAGCTGACCTGAGCTCCGGGAGCTCATAGACTCTGGACTAACAGCGGGGGAGCCTGCATGGGACTGAACTAGGCCCTCTGTGTGTGTGGCTTGGTCTGTTTGTGGGACCCCTGGTATTGGGTTGACGATCTGTCCCTGGTACATGAATTGGCTTTTTGGAGCCCATTACCTAGGTTGGGATTCCTTGCTCAGCCTTGATGCAGAGGGGAGGGACTTGGTCTTACCTCAACTTGATAAGCCATGCCTTGTTAACTCCCCTTAGGAGGCCTTACCCTTTTTGAGGAGTGGATGTGGGCAGATGTTCAGACTTGGGGAGGGGGGAGCAGGAGAAAGAGAGGGAGAACTGTGGCTGGTATGTAAAATGAATAAAAACTTAAAATTAAAAAAATGAGAACAAAAGCCTCACTTTGCTGAAATGGTTAATTTTGAAAAGTCAACTGAGCTCTTTAAAGGAGAGAGTAGACAAAGAACACAGGAAAGTTGGCTTCAGTCAATAACTAGCATGTTAGATTTCGGTTAGATGCATGATTCAAGTGCATCAGGCCATGAAGAGGAAGATTTGGCGAAAAGTTCAGAAAAATTACTTGGGGTTCAGAAAACAAATATTTTGGGTATAAAAGGAGACCCAAGAACAGAGGCAGCTTTGAGAAAGTCATTTGAAAGGAGTCAGGATGGAGCATTTGTTCTGGCATGGAGTAAAAACAGAAAAAAGGGAAGGTTCTTGAGAAGACAGATATAAACAGGGAGACCCATCTGTGAGATGTCAGAATTGCTCCCACGCCCATTTCTTCCTCGCTCCTTTTCTCCCTCCCTGTCTCCCTCTTCCCCTTTCTTTCTTCTTTCAGCAGGGCCTAGATTCAAACTTTCTTTGTAGGCTATGGCAACTTTAAACTTCAGAGCTTCCTGTTGCCGTTTCGAGGGCTGGAATTCCGTATACCACCATGCCCAGTCTGTGTGGTGCTGGAGATCATATTCAAGGCTCTGTGCATTCTAAGAGGAAGCTCTACCAACTGTTCTACATCCGCAGCCTTCATTTCCTCCTGACGATGTTCCAGGGACCATGTGCTGTTTCCACCTAGGTTTAGATGCTACCTTTTTCTAGCTGGCCCTGGTGATGGTCTCCATGAGAACAACCAATTGTCACAGAAAGAAGTGGGGCAGCAGAAAACAGGCTGTTTGGGTTGAAAGGGATTTGCCTGTTATTGAGTAGGAGGCACGGAGATCTTTGCTTGAACAGATAAGCACTGGACCAGTGGTTCTCAACCTTCCTATTGCTGCGACCCTTTAGTACAGTTCCTTCTATTGTGGGGAACCCCCCCCAAGCATAAAATTATTTTGTTGCTACTTCATTGCTGTAATTTTGCAACTGTTATGAATCAAAATGTAAATATTTTGGGAGATAGAGGTTTGTCAAAGGGGTTGTGACCCACAGGTTTGAGAATCACCACCATAGGGGACCCCAGAATGGTAAGCACACAGGGCTGTTCAGTTGTGTGATGTTTTGATTGCATTTTGACTTGAATAAAAAGAAAGAGTTAGCCACTAACTGATCAAAATAACCATAGAGGTTGTGGAGGACTGAGTACGTAGCAAGGTGGGGCTTAGGGAAGAGCTTGGCCCTTTTGGATGGAGGAACAGAAGAGCTAGGAGGTCACTGGTGGCTTCTCAACTGCTTCTCTGATCACTCAGGTTCTTACCCCGATATCTGATGGCCTATTTTTTAATTGATAAAGAATAGTTAGTTAAATGCTTCATTGTTCCTTCAAGGGAAGAAATGCAATACCTGTTATCTGCCCAGAAGGCTGGAGTGGAAATGTTTCCTAGCCTGGGACCTTTGCGTTTGTGAGATTAGAGACTTTTCCAATGCTGGATCCTCCTTGAGACCCTTCTCTTAAGGTTTTTTTTTTTTTATTTTTTATCTCAGCCAATCTATAGAACTTATCTTTATGGACTTTAGGAAGCGTTTTGACTAGTCAGATCTGATATGTATTTAACTTAAGAAACTTTGTTTCTTAAGGAGACTTATGTAAGTTTTGTTGTGCATGCAAGATTGAGTTAATTATCACCCGGATAGTTTTCACCGAATTGTGTTGGGATTAAATATGCCTAAAACAGATTACTTGGGGTCAGAATCCAGAAGCTTGAACTAACATCAGCTACTGAGTTATGTAGAGCCAAAACACCTCCTTGCCTTCCTCATCTTGACTCTCTGCGGCCGGTTAACACCACAGAGACCCCTCCACAACCCTACCATTTACAGATGACAAAAGAGACCAGAATAGGCACGGCCTGTGCGAGTTATTTTTACACTGGAGAATACCTATCAGCGAGTCTCACCTTTAAGAAAATGCCAATGGCCATTTCTGGGGGCACCCTTCCTGTGGATAATTTAATTTGGGGAAGGAATCTGCTTTTCTTTCTGTGAAGCTAAGGGAAGACAGATGTCCTAAGTTTGGCCATTCATCTCTCTCTGGAAACTTGGGTTCTGAAGCGAAGACAAGGGGAAACTTAGTGACCATGGTCACATCAATGGGACCTCGTTCAGAGTAGATAGTTCCTTCTGTTCTGAGATTTCAAATTTCCTTAGTTTTTTCCTCATTTCAAAGTTTAGTTTTTAGGCTCTATTTTGCTTTTGATGATTTCATTTCCCTTTCAAATAGTATTCTTCACTCCTTAACAATGTCATACATGATGCCGGGCGATGGTGGCGCACGCCTTTAATCCCAGCACTCAGGAGGCAGAGGCAGGCGGATATCTGTGAGTTCGAGACCAGCCTGGTCTACAGAGCTAGTGCCAGGACAGGCTCCAAAGCTACAGAGAAACCCTGTCTCGAAAAAAAAAAAAGAAAAAAGAAAAAAAAAACAATGTCATACATGTACACAACATATGGCCTTGTCTCTTCCCACCCTTTTAATTTATTTAATTTTAAATGTTTGCATTTTTGAGATTAAAATTTAATTACATCGTTTGTGCCTTCCTCTTTTCCTCCCCCAACTCTTCTCATGTACCCCTTGTTCTCCCTCATATTCACAGCCTCTGTTTCTTTTTTTAAAAGATTTATTTATTATGTACACAGTGTTCAGC
>NW_026068002.1:4225382-4268440 GCF_014885135.2 Alexandromys fortis
ATCTATCTATCATCTATCCATCTATCATCTCTCTCTCTATTTATCCATCCACATCTATCTGTCAGTTAGCCCTTTCTCTGTATATGTGTATGCATATGGATATATCTATATGTCAATTAAGGTGGCTAGCATTGCTTGGCACTGTCGTGTTTTCAAGCTGTTTCAATGAACTCTGCTGAGTGTCGCACAGCACTGGGAAGCAGCTGATTCAGCCCCCATGCCCCCTACCGTGTGTGTGTTCCAAGTGCACACTGAAAGTCTCACACCATATTGCTGTGGGCCTCTGAGAGCTAAAAGAAAAGAGGAAGCAAAGTGTGTGTGAGGATACAAATCACTTGGTACTCTCATGTGCTCATGCAGAGAGTATCAATTTGAATAGTCACCTTACAAAAGCTCCACTCAAGCTAGTCACATGCCCCCTCTGTTTTGCTTTCTAGGAATAAACATATGGCAATCCCTATGTAAGTTTCCTAAAAGATGCATATCAAAATGTTCATAGTACAAAGTTGGTACACAAAGAAAATGCCATTTAAAGTAGAGTAGATAAATTCATATGACAGCCTACAGCATTGAGAATCAACTACAAGCGTATGAAATGACATGGTCGAATTGGTGAACAGAAGAAGCCAGCCTTTGGTATGCACAGAGGGCACAAGGCTCTGTGTATAGAGTTCATTAGCAGCTGAAATAATTGATGGGGTGAGAGAAACTGGGGTAGATGCTTCCTTGAGGATGACATGCAGGTACTGAGTGGGAATATAGGGGGACTCCTGGGGTGTTGGTTGTTCTCAGCCTTAACTGATTTCTGGTTACATAAAGGGTTTGCAAATGCTGGGTAGGATATTCTACTAACTGAGCTACATGCTCAGCCTAGAGTTACAAAGGTCCTATCACTGTACAGTGCACTTTCCTATAATATAAACCGTATGTCCGAGGCTTCTGTCACCTTGAGTAAGGACACTGTTCCCCTTTACTTCTTGTCTGTATGCAAACCATCCTTCTCTGAGAGAACAACATAAACCTTATTCTGGTTTAGATGACATCTCCTCTGGTCCCTCCTTAACAGGGACAGAGTGTGTTTGGCTTCTAGCCCAAGTGTGTCCTCATCAACACAGAGGAGTCAGTTCTGGGGGAGGGTAGGGTGTAGTCTTGCCCTACTTGGTTCTAACAACATCCTCAGAAAGAGGTAATTGCTTTCTTTCTACATGTGGGTTACCTCTGGAAATTTATCATAAGGAAATAATATTGGTTAGAGAAGCTAACACATAAGGTTTAAAATCCTGAGAAACAAAATACAATTGAATTGGACTTAAATCCAGTTTTACTATTTTTTAATCCTAAAAAACTTCCAGAAAACCCAAAAGATGTAAGAAAAAAAGCAAATGTATGTGTATGCACAGATGCAGATATCTAGGTAAAGAACACCAAGGACAAATGATAAGCAGAATCAGGCAGGGTTTGCCATCATACAAAGAAGACTTCAATATACCAGTCAGAAAAGAGTGACCAGTCCAATGGGAAAGTGAGCAAGCACTATCAAGGAAATATAAGCATCTCATAAATATAAGAAAGGAGTTTAATTCTATCCATAGTTAACATGTGCAAATTAGAGTGATTAGGTTCATCTTAGTTGAAACAGAAGCATTGTAATGTCTAAAGGTTTGATTAAAATGTAATGTGTCTGATGATATCATTGACACAGACTGTTGGTGAATATGTAAAATGGTACAATATTTATGGAAGACAATTCAGTGGTGGCAATCAACATTTTAGATATGCAGTTATTTAGCACACCAAGTACAAGTATGATCTTCTAAATAAGTATACACAACCACCAAATGATAAACATAAGTATTTACACACAAAAAAATTTATGCTTCTGTCCAGTAGAATACCAGGAATCAGCTAGGGATGGGAATTGGATTTATATGTGCTGTTTTGAAATCTGCTTTCAAAAGTAAGAAGTGAGACATGTATGTATATATGTGTATACGTGCATATAATATGTGTTTTCATATACATATTACATGTAATATGCACACACATATGTATACATACACATATTCACATGTGTGCATATGTAGAGACACATACTTAAACCTTAGGTTTGATTCCCAGCACCATAAAAAAGAGACTGAGGACAGAAAGAAGGAAGGAAGGGAGGAAGGGATGAAGGGAGGAAAGAAATATGAAAGGAAAAAAGGAAGAAAAGAAAGAAAGAAGAAAGAAAGAAAGAAAGAAAGAAAGAAAGAAAGAAAGAAAGAAGAGAAGAGAAGGATACTTCAATCCTATTTACAGAAACAAGAAAAAACAAGTAGAGACATGGGGAAATGAATATGTATGTACACAGAAATAGTTGTGTATATCTATGTATCCATGTACTCACTTGCATTTGCATAAGATCTTTCTAGAAAGAGAGGAAAGAAGTAGTTAAGAGTGTTATAGATCCCTTTCCAGGTGAGCCACTACCTTTCTCTCCATTGTTTGGCAAGATTTGAGGAGAGGGCTTTCCATGGCTTTTCTAGTCAAGTCCAGAGATAAGAGAAGGCAGTCTAAAACTGACCCCATATCTAGAAAGAAACAACTGCAGTTTCCACTGGTTGTCTTTGTGACAATCCCTTTCTGAGAATCCTTTCTATTGCTGCCAATTCTAGGTGACAATGGAAATAGGCTATGAAGTTCACAGATACCCCTGCCACCCAGTAAGCCTCAGATTCCTCAGCAACTGCTGTTGCAGACATGCAGGAAGGGTGTTGTCCCTGATGACCTGGAGATGGACGACACAGGAGAGGAGATGCTGTCTGTCTTTCACCATCACAGACACGGTCTTGCTGATCCAATATAAAGGCACAGAGCAAGCACACTAGAAGTGCTTTTGTGAGTTCGTTAGAGATCCTAGACTCTACTAAAGACAGGCTAGAGAAGCTTCAGCTCACGCACAAGGAGCATGAACTGTTTTTATTGCTTTTGTTGCTTGCTCATTGCGTTTCTCATTCTTCAGTTACTGACTTCCAGCTCCTCTCATTTCCCGTACTGCATAATCTCATCCTATTTTATTTTGAAAACAGTGATTTCTTTACCCTTTGTCCATTGGTATGGATGGAGACTCCCTGTTGGGTGGACAAACCTAATTAATTTACATATGTAGCACCTTAAACAGTTGCTACGTATTTTCATGGAAAGATTATTCTTAGACTACGTTTATCAGTATTCTCAGGCCAACACTGTTAAGTTCCCACTCAATGGTGTGGGAAAATAACGGTTGTTACATACATTTTAATTCATGCCCTATGAAAACACCAACAGATAAAGAATTCTCCAAGCTGGAATGCTGACGACTGAGTTGGAATTTTTTTTTGTTTGTTTTAAAAAAAGACTGTTTTCCAGAGTTTGCAGGGAAGCATTCCTTAAAGGACTGAAAATTTTACACAGCATTAATTCTATTGCATGAGGCTATTTTGGGTGCACATTGTCAACAGACCTTAGTGGCTAGTTTATTTCAAATGCACAGCTAACATACTTCACATACTAGGAATTGAAGCCAAGAGAAGTCATAACCAAGTCCACAGTCTCAAGACTTGGTATCCAGGAACTGGAGAACTCAAGTTAGAAAACAGATGCAATGTGGTAAGGTGATCACGTGACCGCAGGAATCCAGAACTCCAGGGTCTAGTCTCAGTTCTGCCCAGAATTCTTTCTGACCAAGGGTGACCCAACTGTACATCCCAAGCTCCTTTGGACAGTAAAAGAGAGGAGCTTGATGAAGGTGGAGGGCTTTGTCTCCCTTTCAGCTTTGGATAGGCTGACATAGATGCTATCAAGCTCCATTTTCCAGTAAGATCTTTCTTTCCAAAGACTTATTTAATATTTAATTGATGTGGGAGTGATTTCTTACTAATAAAGAAACTGCCTAGGCCCATTTGATAGGCCAACCCTTAGGTAGGCAGAGAAAGCAGAACAGGATGCTGGGAGAAAGAAGCTGAGTGAGGAGTCGCCATGATTCTCCCGCTCCAGACAGACACAGGTTAAGACCCTCCCTGGTAAGCCAGTTCGTGGGCTACATAGAATATTAGAAATGGGTTAGAACAATATGTAAGAGCTAGCCAATAAGAAGCTGGAACTAGCCGGGCCAGGCAGTGTTTAATAGAATACAGTTTCCGTGTAATTATTTCGGGGCATAACCTAGCCATGTGGGCGGCCAGGTGCCGGGGATGCAGCCCCGCGCTCTTATTTCAACATTTAATTGTGTGTGTGTGTGTGTGTGTGTGTGTGTGTGTGTGTGGTATTTCTATGTATTGGTATGTATATGTCAAATAAAAAGACATTAATATAAAATTTTTAATGTGTCTGATTACCCATCGGCAATGCACTTTACTTATCCATACCACAGAAATTTATTATATAAGTTGAAAATCTAAATAAATAATAAGTATGGAGATTTTATCAAGAGATAAGTAGAATGGATTTGACCTCCATCATAACCAACCTCCTGTCAGTTTCACATCTATGTTGGGATCATGAGTGTTGAGAAGAAATCAGGTGTGGTTGAGACCTAAGAGATTTTGTTTTGTCCTCACTTTGACTTTCTTTGCAGGCCCAAACAGACTTTCCTAGATAAATCTTCTACTTGAAACATTATGCTTTTGGCTGCACAAGATGGCATATGCTGTAGTCTCAACAGTGGGGAAAGGGGCAAGGCAAGGGGATTATGAGTTTGAGGCCAGCCTTGGTTACACAGCAAGCACCTGTCAGGGAGTGAGAATGGAAGGTGGAGGGAGAGGTGCAGGGGTGGAGCAAAAATAGAAAAAAATGAAAGACAGGCAAAAGGCAGAACTGTGACCCTTACCAGTGCAAACGACAAACAGAAATACAAACAACGGGAAATGGTTGTTCCAAAATGGTGTGTCAGAACAAATGTCTTCCTTATTTCTAGTTTGACTTGTACATATCCTTACATATTTTCCAAGATTAATTGCCTACCATAGAGATAGCCTCCCAGGTGACTGCAATGGAGTGGCGACTTCTGTTAGGGATTCATTGATGAGTTTAGCCATGTTGGGTGAAGCCATGGGGACACATGAAATGCTATATGGAAGGAAGGAAGGAAGGAAGGAAGGAAGGAAGGAAGGAAGGAAGGAAGGAAGGAAGGAAGGAAGGGAAATTTTTTTAGAGGGTATAGACCAGTGTTAGAGGCATGTGTGGGGATTTTTGATGTACTGTGTGGTAGTATAGGCTCTAAGGAGAGAAGTTCCAACAGATCCACTCTCTGTCTTAGCTGGTTTCTATTGCATGAAGAGACACCATGTACACGGTAACTCTTACAAAGGAAAACATTTAGCTGGGGCTGGTTTAAGGTTCCAAGGTTTAGTCCATTATTGTCATGGCAGGAAGCATGGCCAGATGCAGGCAGACATGGCACTGGAGAGGTGGCTGAGAGTTCTGCATCTGGATCAATAGATAACAGGAAAAGACAGAGAGCCACTGGGCCTGACTTGAGCTTCTGAAACCTCAAAGCTCATCTCTAGTGGCATACTTTCTCCAACAAAGCCACACCCACCCCAACAAGGCCAAACCTCTCCAAAGTGCCACTCCCTATATAAGCCTATGGGGGCCATTTTCAATGAAACCATTACACCACCAAAGTCTCTTTGCTTCTTCAGTGGGAATGCAGACAGCAAAGGGTAAAAACATGGACTGGCCTGATGGCACTGTGGGTAAAGGCACTTATTCCCAAACCTAGTAACCCAAATTTGACCCTAAGACCCATGTGGTGTAAGAAAAGCTCTAAGTCTCACAAGCAGCCCTCTGACCTCCACATGGCACACTTGAACTCACAGTCCTCAGCCTCTTGAGTGTCAGGACTGCTGTAGGCATCTACCACCATATCCAGCTAGACAGACCACTTAATCAAAACTTCTAACCTGGTCAGAGCCTCTGGTACTCATCTTGGTCAGAGGACAGCTTAGTGGTTCCAAATCTACACCCAGGTGAATCAGAAACTCGCCATCCTTTCTTCTGGCCCCATTCTAGCTTTGTGATGCTGGGCTCATAACTGGGTCCCTCTCTTACTTATTCCTTAGCCCTAGTAGGGAGGTTGGTGGCCATACACACAAGTCCTTTTCATATCCCCTTATTCCCAAATCTCGACTGGGCTGCTGCACCTAGCTCCCCAGGTCTCACAGAACATCAGAGTGGAAGGGAAGACTGCTCCTGATTCCTACTGGGGATGCTATCTGTTATCATCCTCTGTAGAAAGCAGGTTGTCAGTCCAGTGGCAGGCCTTCTTCCTCATTCATTGTCCAGGTCTAGTTCTCAGGGCATTTATTGAGCTTTCTCGAACCCCTGCTGCTAATCCATTTGTTCCAGGTCGTATTACAAGGCACCACAATGTTGATTTGTATGTGCTCCCGAGGTCACGGTTTTCCTTTGAATTGGTAACCTGTGAACAAGACAAACACAGAGAGAGAGAGAGAGAGAGAGAGAGAGAGAGAGAGAGAGAGAGAGAGAAGAAGAAGAAGAAGAAGAAGAAGAAGAAGAAGAAGAAGAAGAAGAAGAAGAAGAAGAAGAAGAAGAAGAGAGACAGAAAGGGAAGGAGAGAGAAGAGACAGAAAGAGAGACAGAGAGAGAGAAAGAGAGAGAGAGTTACTCTTATTTCATATAAGATCTGAGTAAAATAAACAACTTGAAGCATTTCCCTTTATATCTGGTGAAACTGCACCCAGACCCACAGAACACTTTACCACATGGGTCCATGTGGGCAAACTGGTCATGTTCATGGAGATGACAGATTTGTGGCATAGGTAAGAGGCTGAGAAGCGAGGGAATACAGAGGGCAGTTTGATGAGTGTTAAATCCCAAATCCTTCATGCTTCTCCCAGGTGTTAGCTGAGACAATAGGTACTTAAGGAATAAATTACTTTTGTGAGATTTCTCCTTTACCAATGATCTTTGGAAATATATCTACCATTTATCTACCAGAGGACACGTAGTTCCAGTAAGACCAGTTGGCCGTCTTGATTCATAGTAGATTGTCCTTCTGATTCATGGTGATGAAAAGTGAGATTTTTTTTTGCTATAGTAACAGTGATTTAAAATAAGCATTATAAGCTGCATTTTTTCATAAAGTCAGTTGAGTACAAGTTAGCCAGAAGAAGTGCAAAGTCGAGAGTTTTGTTAAAAATGCTGCTATAGCCCAATAGGCCAACTATAGACCACAGGAGAAATGTTTCCATCTTTTTATACTGAGCTTGAGACAAAAATCAGATGCTTTCATTTGTTTAGAGCAGCATTTTTTTTTTAATTTTTTGGTGAAAGAATAAGGGTGCCAAGGAAATTAAATGAATTGTTTAAGTTTCTCAACTTTTAGCAATTGTAGGTCTAGAACCCTGTTCTCCTGCTTTTCTAATCTCCTGCTTTGGGCCCTTCATTTGTGTGTTCTCTGATTTTGTCTTAGGAAAACAAGGTAACCATCCAGAAGATGAGAGTCATTGTTGACTTGGCTATATATTAGAAATACCAAAGCATATTGGGAAAAAAGACACCCTACACTTATTGATTCTCATTTCAAATTCTCCCAGGTGAACTATGTACAAAGCTAGTATTCTTTTGGGTATAAAAATGTATTGTACATAAAAGAATATTAGCACTATTGAATGCAAACAATTGATGATACATCAAACTGGTAGGAACATGGCTGACTCTTCAGAAAGTGAGCAGGTTTAAACCATTCGGAGCCTTATGCCACTCTGACTGATTGGTCAGTTAAACAGAAGGACTTGTGCCAAACACTACAAGGCATTGGGGCATCAAGTGACTGTTCCGTGGGCCCGCAATGTCTCACCTGTTGAATCTAGGACTTCAAGGATGGCACACCCAGAAACAATCAAACGGTCTTCCCACAGTGGCCCAGGCTGGTCTGGAGTCATGGCCACACCACTGTAAGCAGGACATTTAGTCAGAAGATTTCCACAAACTATATGTGACCTCTAAGCCACCACAATTCAGTGATATATAAAACATTAAGTTATAGGCTGTGGGAAGAGAAGGCAGCAGGACTCAAGGCACCTCCCATTTGTAGTGATTCCATGAGTGAGGATGGCAGAAGCTTAGATCAAGCCTCGTCTCTCAGTATACAAAGAATTACTTTGATATTAAATTGCATTGTAAACAAAAGAGACTAAAAAGCAAACACTTCTCTATGTTGGGGTGGACGTGGTGAAAGAATGAGTCCTTGAAGCACAACGAAGACAGCCGGGGAAGGCTCTGCAGTGGTCCTGCTGGTCAGTGCGACTGCTCCATCTTTAGTTTAGGCGACCGCAGGAGATCTGCCTATTCTCCTTCTTCCCCTTTGTGTTTGCCTGGAAATTTCACCAGCTCTCCACTCAACCATCCCGCATTCCCTCCAAGTTTCTCTGCCACTCCCTTTTTCCCTTGGCTTTTTCTTGAGCTTCGATCTCCTCTCCTCCTTGTCTGTTTCCTTTCGTGCAGTTCTTTAGCTTCTCTCTCTTTCCTTTTCATTTCTAGCTCAGCGAACAGTTTCGTGGTCTGTAGATTGCCTGCAGGAACAGCGCGGGATCAGCTTTCTCTATATTGCTAGGATTTCCTTCTTTCTTTAGTCAGTTTTTTTTTTCCCTGCTCTTAACAATGTGTTCCACATATTCTTTTCCTGCCTCAATCACATCCAGGGCCCTCTTCTTTTGTTCCTGATCCAGGAACAACTCGCAAGCTTTGTCCACAGCCCCCAAAGCCTTCTGGGCTCTCTCAGCATCATCTTCGTTTTTGCCAGGATGCAGCTACTGAAGCCTCCTTTTTATTTCTTCATCTGTCACCTCAGGACCTATCTGAAAAATCACAAATGACTTCAGATTAAAGCAAGCAGAATCAAAATGAGTCAATCATTCAATCTGATTTTGGGGCTTTAGACCTGAGTCTGTCTTGTCTATTTGTTTTATCCCTCTGTGGTCAGAAGGTCAGAAATTCCTCCTCCTTGCTGCCTCCACTGCTGTCCAAAGCCTTGCTCTTTCCCGAAGCCACCATTTCCCTGGCCAGCTACCATGTGACCTCAAGGCTGGTATTCTTAAAAATTGCTTCTCACATGGTGGCAATTTGTGGCCGCAGTTAAAAACCTCTGACATTATTGGTAATTCTGATATTCTGTGCATCTCTTTCCTCAGTTCCTAAATTCTGCTGGTAGGGACCACAGTCATTACTTGTTAACTTTGCACCCCACGTTTCCCAATTAATGATATTAAATAATTTTCTTTTGGGGGGGGCACAGGTTATTTCCATGTAGCCCTGACTGGCCTGGAGTTCTCTGTGTTGACTAGGATGGCTCAGACTCTAAGAGATCCACCTGCTTCTGCCTCCCGAGTTTTGGGATTAAAGGCATGTACCACTATGCCCAGCTACTCCTTAAAGTTAAAGTTTGACTACTTCAAAAGTACAGTGAATAAGATTCTATAACATCACCTGTGGGTGCTGGGGCGACACCTCAGTAAAGTACTTTCCTAGCACGCGTGAAAACTGTAGTTCAATCCCTCAGTTCAACCCCACATTGAAAAAAGTCAAGTGTGAGCATGTGCTTGGTATGGAAGCACTGGGGAGGTAGAGAGAGGTGGGCCCCTAGGGCTCACTAACCAATTTAACCTACTTGACAAACTAAGCCAGTAGGAGACACTATTCCAAGAAATATGATGGGTGGTACCTGAAGAATGAGAGTTGGGGTTGACTGCTGGCCTCCACATGCACTGGAACACATATACATGTTCACCTGCATGCACGCACACACACACACACACACACACACACACACACACACACACACACACTCATACACTAAACCTACGACTCTGCCATCCAGCATTAAAGAAGGATTCTGAGTCTGTCTTCAGTATTACCAACTGAAATGAAACTCCAGATGAAGCTGAAATACACCTTTTTGGGCTCCTGTCTGGTTTCAGGGTTTTCTCTGTTCTGATGAAAGGACACAGCCATTTCCCGGCCTTCTACACCACTTTCTTCTTCTAAGAACTTAGAGCCCAGACTTATTTACGATGATGAAAACAGCTCTGAGGCAGAGGGACTCTCAGGTCCTCACAGGGAAGGATGCTGCCACTGGGAGCGGAGTCCTCCGGCTGGAGCAGGAGTGTAGACATCCCGTCCACATCTCGGGAGGAGAAAAGTGGCTTAGCAAGAAGTTGGAGGAGGCAAGTTTTCACGCTCACCAAATGACTTGGGAATCACAGACCACAGACATGCATGGAGGAATGCAAAAATCCAAGGGCTGGAGCTATGTGGAACTGTTATTTTTCTTGGCTAAGACCGATCATTTTCTTCTTTCTCCCCTAAATTGGGGTTTTAAAATGCTGTTGCTACCACTTATTTCTCTTGGCATGTCCAATGACTGAGTTTCTTTGTTCCCACTGCCTTTTCCGTGGACCCTCTTCAGCTCCCTCTCTTGAGTAAATAATCTAGCTTTTCTGTGGCTTGTGGGGCAGCTTAGCACTCCCTCCTCGGGTAATTTTCCCCTTAGGCTCTGGGGTTCTGCGGACCATGCTCTTAGCACACGTGCGCTCCTCCTTTCGTCTCTGAAATGAAGAGTGTTTGGTTTTATTGTCGTGCAGTGGACAACTGTCTTTTCCATGTCTGTTCCTCCCTAAGCAGCTCAAGCTGGACTTCTGTTCTGATTTCACACTCTGTCCCTTTGGCAGCCAGCTCGGGGCTCAGCCAAATGTGCCAGTTCCCTCCGCTGCCCCCGGTGTGGAGTCCGTCTCTGCTGAAGCATTAAGGCCCATGCTTTTGCTTTTGTTGTTAAGGATAAACAAGCAAACAAACAACCCAGAATGACAATGGCCAACGATCTCTGTGTCCCTTCTACCTTAATTTTTTTTTTAATCATTGTGGTCCATACCACCCCAGATCAGCATGACTACAAGTAATTTTTTTCGTCTAAGATTCTCTGTTCATTGCTTGCTGCATACTCCACAGTTGTCAAATCAATTGTTTTTTGAGGTGGGAAGGAAGAACACATCTGGAGAGAACTATCGTTCTACAAATATGCATGTCTTTTTTATAGGTTAAGGCCAAGTACAACGAAACCTATGAAAAAAGAGTAAGGGGTGAGCAGGGTCACCACTCCACCCACTTGAGAAACTGTGACTAGGAATGAGACAGAGATGGCACAACTCTTCTGAGGAGTGGTCTGCTTTTTTTTTTTTCTTTTCTTTTTCAAAGCCTTCCGAGTTTTAACATTAGAACTTCGCGCTGTGTTCTGTAGTCTGGACGTCGCGACTGTGATTTGAATCCGAGGAAGCAAACCTGCTTTGTAGGAAAAGGGAAATCTCTTTTCCCGATGGCTAAGCAGTGTTCACTACCTAGGAGGTGAAAGGAGAGCAGAGCTCCGCCCACCCAGGCAGCTTTTCTCCATCCGCAAGGGCAAGACAGCTTTTAGCTAATGGGATAAGATGATGAGCGGAGTCCCCGGATCTTCCCATGTGTGTCTGCTTCACCACCAGCCCTGAAACATAAGCCAGGATGCTAAATTGGGTTTATGCTTAATGAGCCTGGTTGTATCATGTGTTCCAGCAGAGAGATGCGGCGGCTGGGATCGGGGATCATGGCCATATTGCTTTATGCTCTTCCATCTTACTTGAAATTCCAACTTTCGGAACAGCTTACAAATGCCGTGTAGTCATTAATGCCGTTTTCCTTTTAAAGAGTTCCACTGCATACTAATGTGCTGCTTGATGCTAACAGAAGCTGTGTCTCCACGCGGGCTGAAGGCTGCCATGTGCCAGACTCCTGTTTCACACGAGCTCTAAGTCTGCAGAATGCAAAGTTGCCACAAATATCCGAGCGCAGGATTGGGTCCCATATACAAGTATGCGAGTGAAGAATTTGGCTCATGCATATACTCTTGGAAAAAAATTTTCCCATAGTTTTTCTTTCCTCTAAGGTATTGAATGGGCCAATATGTATCCTCATGTTTCAAACATTTCAGCCCCCCTTGAAACATTTTGATTGCTTCTCGCACTGAGTAGGATTGCACAATGCCGTGTTTCAAATGATATCTTTTTCACTGGCTGCGTATAATTCCAGGATAAATTCTCTGCTTCATACACCATGCCTTTCTGTATACAGCTTCTATTTTTACTCTGCCTCTTCTTTTGTTTTCCTTCTACCATTTCGCCCAACATGTTTTGAATTTGCGTAGTTGTTTATATTTGAGACAATCATACTTGAAACCAACAATACTTACTTTATTTAAAAAATATTTGTCTTGCTGCAATTCCCAAGTTTGGGACCTGGCACATCAAACTCAATAGAGAGAACACAAGCCTTGGGAAGACGCAAGAAACCCCTGACGCAATCAGGAGGGGCAATGGGCTGTTTTCACCCCGGGGAAGCAGTCTTTCTATTTTATTATCTTCTACACTTGACAATAACAGAAATATAACTGCACTGTTTCATCAGTAAACGCTAAACACTCTTATGTATATGAGGACATTTGAAAAGGATGTTGGTACTATTGGCCTCTGATGATTTCATTTCATCGCATTTAACATAATTATCAGATAAGATGCCCAGGCTTCTGAGATGACAAACACGTATTTAAGTGTTCTAAAATACAATACCAGTAAATTAACAGAATGTTTTATTCAGAAAATTGGAAGATCTAGACTCAAGTCTACTCTGTAAGCGTCAAAGGAATCATGCGACTGAAGAATTGAGATATTCAGGAAGCTTGGCTTCATCTTTGCTGACAAAGTAGGATCAGACGCTAAGTTTCTCTGGCGCAACTTGGCTTTCTGGGGGGAAATCCAGTTTCATGATTCTGCTTTCGGCTGAGATTCCCTGGAAGTGTCATTAATTTATGACATGAAGACAGAAAGCCTATTAATTCATCTACTTCAATTAGCTTCTGCTTCTAGCTTATTCCTGCTTGCCCCAGCTGCTTAAAACCAGTTCTCATAACTTGGGAGTAGCAGCCTTCTCTTGGCAGTCTAACCTCTCAGCCATCATTCCTTGAGAAAGTGTTAGGGAATCCCAGCTCTATCAGTACAGCTGTGTCCGTGGCAAGCTTTGTGCCTGGCATTTACTGCCAACAAGCCAGTTCTCTCTGTCCTGACTCAGCAGCTGGGTCCCTGGAACTGAGTTCTCTACCCTGTTCTGATAGGTGCATAATGAGAGTTTCACTCGGCTTTTCCTTTATGGGTTACCACGAAGCAGGTCTGAAACAGAGATGTGGTACAAGAGCCAATTCGGAAAATAATCTCAGGAATACAGGAAGGAACTTGCAAAGGGAGACAGGGAAGGAGGGATGTTAATGATGGAGGTTACTACAGTGGGAAAAGGATTCAGTGTCTGGAGGACCCTCTGGAAGGCTATGAAGAAGACAATTATGAGGTATAAAGGCAGAAATATTTCTTTACCTACCAACTATCTCTTATGCTTTGAGATTTGCCACCAACTAGACACTAACTTTAGATTTTAATTTTTTTACATTTGTTCATCTATGTGTGTATGTGTGTGTGTGTGTGTGTATACATGTCACACACACATGAGGACATCAGAGAACAACCTGTGGAAGTTGGTCTCCCTCTTCTACCATATGGGTTCTGGCAATCCAACTCGGGTTGTCAGGCTTAAGTAGCAAGTACCTTCATCTAGTGAGCCCCCTCACTAGTTCTAGGTGCCAACTCTATTCAGCCTCCCATTTGCCCTTGCCTGTGGTTAGATTTTAACTCCAAGACAGCCTGGGTAGTGGTGGCACACATTTTTATTCCCAGCACTTGGGAGTTAAAGGCAGGTAGATCTCTATGAGTTCAAAACCAACCTGATTTGCAGAGTGAGTTCTAGAACAGCCAGAGCTACACAGAGAAATCCTGCCTTGAAAAATTAAAACACCATCACCAACCAAACAAAACAACAAAAATAAATAATAACAACAAAAACAACCAAACAAAAAACACCCACAAGCAAAAACAACAGCAAATCTCCAAGACTGAAAAACAAACCAGTGTTAACGGTAAGAAACTCCAGGCATGTTCAGGAAGTGTACACGGTGGCACATGGTGGACCATATCTGATGGAACAAGCCTTTTGGTTTCATCACACCACTTTTACACAAAAATATTGTTATTTTATTATTTTTTAAAAGTGTCTGTGGGAATATACAAATGACTGCCTGAGTTTTGTGCGGCCAGAAGAGGTTGTTGAATCTCCTGGCACTGGAGAAACAGAGGGCATGAGCTTCTGTACACGGGAGTGGGAAACTAACTTGGGGTTCTCTGCAGGAGCCCCATAAGCTTCCAGTCACTGCGCCACCTTCCCAGCCCCCATCACACTGATTTTTTTTTAAACAGTCCGACTTAAAAGGCCTGCTTAGAAGCACCTGTTGCATGGTGTTAGAAAATATTTTTGATGGAGAATTTATGCCCAGGAGGTTCTATCTTTCTGGATTTCTCTTGTCCACCAGGGGCTATACTTGGGCTTCCTGCGACAGTATTAATTAGCCTTTCCCATCAGGACTGAGAGCTAAGTAGTGTAGGAAAACAGACACCAAAGGGAAAACCAGAGCCTGGGGTGGAGATCATGAAACGTGTAGTTTTGCAGTCACTGACAGAAGCCCAAGCTTTCTGAGTAGCTTTGTAATTTAGCACTGAGAATATCTTACGTCTTGTAAAACTTGCATTCTATGTATTCTGCATATCTCGAGTGGCCCCACTACGGATGACAGGACATGGCTACTACGCTGCGAGCCTTGTACTCCTTGTTACGGATGTGTTTGTCAGCTGTGTGGAAGGCGATGCTTTTGCCTGTGTCTTGAGCACAAAGAATTCACCAACTGGACTTGATATTCAACCAAGCTAGACCCTTGTAAGCGGAGCAGCGCCAAGGGCTTTTATCGACTGTTTCTAATTCCGAGCTGGGGGAAGTCTGGGTAATCTAAATGAAACTCACATATGCATTGTTTATTTGTAGATATGGTTATGTAGGAGATTTGTAATGAGCTGTATATGCTTAATTTGAATGCTTGGTAAATTTTGGTTATACGCTTATGCATATGGTATGTGCATTAAACCATCCTCAGAGTTGCCTTTGGTTTTAAAGTTTCGGTTTAAGATCCTGCTAGACATCTGGCTGTCCCTTTGTTCCCAGGCAGTGACTCATTCGGATCAGATCTTCTTACACCTCTAACCTTGCCAGAAGAGAGAAGAGAGATTCCAGAATTAAGATCCCAACATTGATGTTTCTATATAGGAAGCAAAAGTTATCCACTAAGTCACAGAATCTTAGCATTCCGTGCTGAAAACAAACTTTTAAAGAAAATTAAATGAACTTGTAAGGAAATTAGAAAATAGCAGCTTATGGAGAAACTGTGGTTTACTGAAGGCCCTGGGGATAATGGCTGACTTTTAGCTTGGAGAGTATCTTGGTGATGCACTTGCACTGTTGATAACGGACTGTCGTGATTTTGATTAATGTCAGTGTCTGGCATCATGTAAATCTAAGACCCTTTCATGGATTCCTTTCAACACAGTGGAAGCTACTGCGGCCATAAATTTCTTCAGCTGCAGCAGCTGCTGCGCAAGACAGTAGTAAAAATTCTCGCTTTATCCTCTCCTTTCCTCTGAAGAGCTTAGTACATTAGGAACTTTTCAACTGCCCTTTATACATTGAAGGGAGGTCCGGTGGCAGCATCTTTCTCCAGAAATCAGCCAAGAGAAGAGGCATGGCAGATGCTGGAAAAAAGCTAAGAGTCGGGCTGCTAACTTAGGAGAAAGGTATTTATACAAAGCTTTCTATCCTAGCCAGATGAAGCTGCGCAAGGAAGATCGGGTTGGCAGTTGGCAAAAGGAAATATGAGGCTAGAAGTCACAGTAAACACTCTTCTTTGTTTTCTCCCCGAAGAGTGCCAACACAGTTTTAATTCTCAACAGACACATTATACCTAGAGCTAAACAAGGTACAGATTTATCTCTCTGGGAATAAGTACGCATCAACTCTGCTATAGTTCAGAAAGGGATTGAATCATTTATTCCATGGTCAGTAACAAACACAAACACACAAAGAGAAAATTGTTCCTTTCGTATACCATAGATCCTCTGACTGTCTGCTTTTGTTTAATAACTACCAATGTTTATAACTATCAATGTTTTCTGACTTCTTGTCAAAAAAAATTCCCAAACCCACTTCATTGAACTTAGAAATATCCAAACAAAGGCAATACGCCTCTTTGATGCAATGGTGATGGTCTTTAGGATTGGACCCTTTGAGGGGTTAGAACCCTTATGTTTTCCTTTGTCACATTCTAAAGGCTGAATGTAGAATTTAAAATACAACAAGCTAATAAAAAACACCACATTCTCTAAAGTAAACAAGGCAAACAGAGAACCGGCCATGAAGATACAAAAAGATGGTGATCACCATATTACAAGATAGAGGGATAAAATAAATGCAGATCTATAATGGATGATTTAATCTAATGCATCATTAAGACCCTTGGAATAGTCAAGAGTTAAAGGCACCTGCCACCAGGAAACTGAAGTCTGAAAAAATGTCATTTGCCCTTGATTGCAATTGGAGATAATTGAGTTGCAATTACTGAACAAAATTTGTTGAGTGACAGTCTAATAAACTCTGCTGGATGAACATCACATTATTACAAATATAGCTTCTGATTTTCCTGCATGAAGCAGTTTAATGACAAAAATTAAGTGACTAGCAAGATGACTCAGTAGGTAAAGCCAGTTGCTGCCAAGACTGTTAACCTGAGTTCAATCCCTGGGCTTTTTCTCCTTCTTACATGGAAAAAGGAAAGAACTGACTTTGGCAAGGTTGCTGCCCCAAAACGGATAAATGGATAAAGAATGGATGAAAACAATAACAAAAAAGTTCTGGTGTTTTCCTCTAGGGTGACTATAGACAATGTACTGTGATAGACACTCCCAAAAGATATAGAAAGGACGATGAATGTTTTCACCACACAGCAGTGGTTCGCTTCTCATCCTTCCTGTTACTGCTACCTTTTAATACAGTTCCTCATGCTGTGGTGACCCCAACCAGAAATAATTTTCATTGCTACTTCATCACTGTAATTTTGCTACTGTTATGAATTGTAATGTAAATGTCTGATATGCAGGATATCTGATATATGATCCCTAAGGGGTCATGACCACAGGTTCAGAACCACTGCCACAAATAGCTATTTAGGTTTGAGAGAATAGGTATGTATAACTTGCCTTAACAACAATACTACATATGCATCTATTGAAATACCATGTATTGTCCCATAAGAGTATACTAATTTTCATATATCAGTTAAAATTTCAATTTACTTTTAAACAAGGGTCTAAAACAGTCTCTGTTCTTGGGTCAGGGGATTCTGATTTGAGGATTTCATGAAGCAATGCTTCCTTATACTTCTTTTCGGATTTATGTTAAAAGTGACTTTTAGATATGTGAACCTAAGTATTATTTACATTAACTACTTCTCCCTTTCATGAAGGTTAGTCATGGGGTATGTTAAGGTCATCTAATGTAAATATGTTTGACTTTCCTTGTGTAACTTGAACTTGAATAAGTATTTCCAGTGTAAAAGACTAAGAGTTGGTGAAGAATTTTGTTATTGCTCTTTTAGAGACACTTAGCATTCATGGGGTGGGATGAAGGGCTTCATAGATGAAGGTATTTTTTTTTCTCCCAGAAGTTAAGAGATTTGTCCAAAGTAATATATCTGTAGATAGAAGTTCAAGTTTACCGTTCTGTTTCCTCTTTCATACAGAGAACCGAGTCGTTCCCTCTAAGTGATTTACTGTGTCAGAAAGCGTTTTTTCTTTTCTTTCTTTTTTCTTCTTTGGCTAATCACAGTAATTAACACAGCATGTTTAAAGAGACTGACTTGACTGTGTTTTCCAGAATACAGGGGAAATGATTGCTGTAAGACTTCTATTTCCATTTGTAAACTTTCAAAATCATTCCCTTGCTTGTTTCTCGGGACACCTGGATGAGAATGGCGCAGTGAGACGCTGGAAGCCTAAGGAGACCAAAACTCTTCATCTTCTCTTCTTTGGACATGTTCTTTCCACAGTCGATATAATTGAGAATAATCATACACAAAAGGGGAAAAGTGACTAGTTTTTTGGAACGCTTCAATGCCCCTGGAGAAAAAAAGAAAAAGAGGTCAGAAAAGATTCCTCCACTGGAAATAATTAGTCCTCAAAAGCTATAGGATATTTTTAAGATGGTTAAAATTCTGTTTTAAAAGATATTCTAGAAATAATTTCCTTGTTTTAATTGTTTTACTTCATAATTTCCCTTTTTGGGGATTTTTTCCCTTACCTTTATTTTCCTCAGGAGCATACTTTTATTAGTGTAGCCCTCCATGAGACAGGACTTATTCTTAGGAAGGAGAGAGAGAGAGAGAGAGAGAGAGAGAGAGAGAGAGAGAGAGAGAGAGAGACCCTTTATGAACATACTCTAGTGACCTGAGTACCATCCACTGCATCTTAAAATTTCTCAATAGTAACAAGCTGGATTCCACAGCTTTAACATGTGGGCCTATGGGTCTCTGGAAGACAGCCCAACCCCCCTCCACGGCATGATCATGAACTATCCATGGGGCCCACACTATTCTGTGAGTCAGGAAAGCACAGAAGGTACTGTAGGATTGCATTACTTTGTCTAAATGTCAGCTGGGAAGACTGGAGATTTGGTGATGGCTGAAAAGAATTGAAGGTTCCTCGACTTAATGGATGACAATTAATGCTAGGGATTTCTTGAATAGGTTTCGCACCTGTATCAGTTCCATGCAGCTGCTTGGGCTTCCAAACAGGATGGTGGGTGGTTCCCATGATCAGGACTCGCGAAACAGCCAGGTAAAGCCTGCACTGCCTTTTATAACCTCGTATAAGACATAAGACACTTCTGCCATTTCACAGATGCAAGGAGAGGGCATGGAGACCCACCTTGACAGGAGGCGTGTCAAGGAAGAGTATGTGGGTGAGAGACATTTTTGAAGTCATGCTTGCAAAATACAATCAGCAGTGGTTTCCCTCGCAGCCTGACTCTGAACTCATGGGAGAAAGAAAGGTCGGCAGAAGCTCCAGGCAGCCCTGTTGCTTATTTCTTGGCTTCTCAGAAAGAGAAATACGTCCCTCCTAGCACATTGTCAACCCCAAGGAAAGAACTGTGGATAACCAGCCTGGATCATGTTTACCCAATTGCAGAGGCGGACAAACTGACGTTAGGCCATGGGTAGTCAGCTCCAGAATGGAAACCCTTCTCTTTGATACCAAAAGAAAAAAGGGAATCCTAGCAGAGAGAACCAACCCATGTTCACTCCAGGTGGCTTCTTTGATCACTAAATGATATACAGTCTCTGCCCTTTTATCTAAACAAAGCCATCGACCACCAGGATGCCTGTATTTTCTCTGTGATAACGCATATGTGACCACAAATTGTTTCTTCACTATCTTATTTGCCCCACTAGCATATATGTCTTGTCCATTCAGCCCATCTTATTTGACTCTCATTCCAGGTGATTGTTCTTAATATGTGATCTCTGGACCAGTGGCATTAGCATTCCACACATACTTGGTAGGCTTGTGACTTCTTAAACTTCCTTTCTAGCCCTACTGTATCAGAAATGGTAGGGGTGGGACCTAGCAAGCCATCTTTGAACAAACCTGCTGGTGGTTCTGCGGCAGGTTAAAAACTGAGTGAGGTGGTTTCAGATGCTTCTCCAAATGTTGATAGGCTATGGAATGTACGTGAAGCATCTGTCGTTGTAGTTCCTTTTCTTGTTGTGATCAAAAACCTGATGATTTAAGGGGAAAGGGTTTGTTTTGGGTCATGAGTGGAGGGTATAGTCCATTGTGGCAGGGAAGGTACCACGGCAAGAGTGTGAGCCTGCTTGCTCCTAGCTCTGGAGCTTAGAGTCCTGGGGCTTGTCAGACGTTCCTGTGTCTCCTATTCAATTCGGTGTTTTTCCTACTCGGAACCCGCCTAAGGTTCTATCCAGGTTTAGGGTGGGTCTTACCTCTTCAGGTAAGCATCCTTGGAAATGCCTTAAGAGACACACTTGGTGGCCTGTCTCCTCAATCCAGGCACACTGACAATGGGTATCAACATTCTTCTCTCCCTCAGGATGTTCAATGAGTGGTGTGGATTGCATCTAGGCCAGTCATGTGTTCCACTGAATGGGAACACTTTGCCAAGAAGGAGAGCTCGTCCGCCCAGCTGGAGAAGGGGCAGAGTCTCTCAGGAGAGGGCACTGAGGAAGGCACAAGGAGGGCCTGCTTAAGTTTGCCATTTGAGCAGTGGCTGCGCAGTCAGAGCCCCCAGGAACCATCAGGATGCTGAGGATTATGGAAAGAATTGCAGCTTCTCCTTGAATTTGCATTTTCTTTTCATCATGGTGACATGAATGCAAGATGACAAAAGGACAACTTAGTCCAAATTGCCCAAGATGGTCCCAGCCTCTGCGCCCGCCCTGTGTAGGGACACATGGGTACAAAAGCCCATATGGGCGCATTATCTCCTCAGCTACACATGTACAAGTCCTAATGACTTCAATGGGAGTTGCCTGTAATAACTAAGGGGAGGGATTTGCCCCATGCGATTTGAATTGAACTGAAGCCCAATTTGTAATACTTTAGTTGGAAACCAGCAGTGATTATAAGACCCAGGGTGTGATTAAAGCTTCACCTTCGAAGTCTGCTGCCCAGAAACAAAAACGTCTCAAAAATCATTATAGATTTTTTTCCAAGTCTTAGTAAAGAATGAATTGTTAAAACTTCCAGCCTAAGAAAAGAATTAAAGTATTGGGGGAAATTGGATATTCAGGGTGGCTGGTTTTCATTACTCTGCCGCTAATGAAAAAAGTGAGACTTCAAATAGCATTCTGCTTTTATTGTTTCTGTTTCCCTAGAAGGACCTTCATCACATTTTCTGAAATCATATCTACAACCTTCTCCTGAAGCCAAACTAATTCTAGAAAATAACATTTCATGAATTTTTAATTCTTTGGTTTTTCTATCAATTACTGCTTTAAACTCTCTATTACCATTTTCAATTGTAGAATGAACTCAACACTTAGGCCCCCGAAAACAGCCATTTATTTTTTGCATGACCCTGGTGGGGGGGTCGAGACTCATAAAAGGCTCATGGAACAGCTTGTCACTGTTAGATAGGCTTAGCTGGGGCAGCAGGAGCCTTGTCCCTCACTCTGATGCCATTTTCTCTTTACGTGGTTTCTGTGTGCTTGAAGTTTCACACTGCCTGTAAGTCTCAGAACAGCCACCCTGCTTCCCCAACTCTCTTCTGAAGGCCAGGAAGAGGACACTGCCAGGCTAGTTAACTCTTCACTTATTATGGGGACCAGGTCACTCCTATGATGTCTACCGACTAAGCCATTACAGAGCCTGCAAGAATTCCAGGGAGGGAGTAAGATTCTGTTCATGATGTTAGTTGGTAAGGTTCTGCATAAGGATGCATGGGAGATGAGAGGCAAAGATGTACCTGTCTTTAGAAAACACCATCTTCTATGTCTGAACATGTCTGACATGTCCTTGTTCCCAAAGCCCTTACAAACTTAGATTAGACTGGGTGGGATATGACCAAATTAAACCTGTGTGGCCTATGACCATATAAGTAGGGTTTATAATCATGAAAGTAGACTCTCCAGTTATCCAATATCCAATGTTCAGGTAAGGGGTCTGCTGAGGTTACCAAGAATACACAGCTGAGTTTTGTTTTAGGGGTTGCTCTAAAACAGATGGATGCATAGACGTGGATCAGATCCTAGTGACCCCTCCCAGAAAATAAACTTAAAGAAATGAGAATGAGAGAAGCGGTCAAAGGCAGTAGATGTGATTCCAGGAGACAAATGTGAAGCAAGGCAAGGAAGACAGGAAAGGGGGAGTCAGAGTTGGATTCCTGGGACCCACTGAGGCTCCGTCACATTGGGCACTGATCTGCTTGCAGCATGCCTCAGAAATGTGCTGCCCAGCAGAAGGGTGCCCAGTGGGTTTACCTGTAACCAGCATCCTCTGTTGACTAATGGTTGTCTCTGGCTATACAGTCAACTTCCGGTCCAGTTGAGCATGTCCTTATGTTGTCAAAGAAATCACCAAACAGAAACCACGATGATGGTATTAAAGCTAAGAAGTTGCCCATCTGGAAACTGCCTGTCATACCTGTGGGTACTTTCTAATGATTTAAGATGAAGTTGTAGGGCATCTTCAAACTCCGACTACCTGATCCTGGTTGATGGCACAATTGGAAGGTGAACTTCTGAAGTGCCATCATTGTCATGACTAGCATTTATAGAACACCATCCCTATCCCAAATATCTACGTGTTTCCGGTGCTATCGTCCTTGCCCTTCGCCATTTGACATTCCTAAGCACATCTGTTCAAGCTGTGCCTTTTCACCTGGTCTTCTGCGTGCAGTTTCTCCTCTGCTGTTCTCTTTTTTGCCATGCTTGCCTTCTTCGGAGCAGGCACAGTGTTTCTGCAAAAACCAAACCCCAACCATATCTCTCCATTCCATTAGTTATTGTTGTTGTTGTTGTATTCAGAACAAAGTCCTTAAGTCACACGAGTGTCTGCAAAGCCTAGCGTGGTAGACTCCCTCCTCAGTAGTCAGGCCAAGTCAGGCAAGCTTTAGTTGCAATGGGATGGTTTCTCTAGTCCCTGAACTTGATCCAGCTGTAAGGCTTTCGCACTAGCTCTTCTCTCACTGTGGAATATTTTCCTTCTTGATCTTGGTATCCATGGTTCTTTCTTACCATCACCATTCCAGCTGAAGTGTTAATTCATTGGGGGGAGACTTCACGTACAAATTAGGAACACACTGACTACTGAGACTGAGCACTGCAAGTCTTCAGTAACCATCCCTCCCATTCTTTTTTTTTTTTAATCACCTTAACTATAACAGTGAGTTCAGATGCTTGTATGTTGTTCACTATGTATCTCTATATAGAGACATTTAAAAACACACGCTCCACTAAAATATATATACATATATCCTCTAAATGAATATAAAGTAGTGCTATGATTTTTTATATTTTCATTTAAGCCCCAATTTTGTTTTCATACTAGCTACCTATGGAATAGCTTTTAAGCAGGTAAGCACCACTACAGTGTGTGTTCATGTGTGTTGTGTGTACACAGCCATGTGTGTAGAAGGGATGACCCAATTCTAAAATGCAATACATAAACCCTTCATGGGCATAACCTATCCTATTTCTGGTTCCATCCTCACACACACAGGCATCTCTGAAATTTTCTTTTCTTCTAAAAGTCTCTTATGACTGAATAATTGAATACAGTTCACATGTAATCAGTAAATTTTCTATTCAAGCATTGTGAGTGGACAGTTCAACAAGCTTTGATAACTACTCAGTGTGTGCCATCCCCTTAGCCAATGCTATTTCCTTTCTTCCTCCCCATCCAGTATTCCCGCTCTTGCTTCTGCTGGCTTCCACTTGTACGTCCATCCCAGATGACTGCAGATCTACTTTCCATCTCTATAATTCTGCCTTTCTGAGACATTACAAACATTGTAATGATTTAGCTTTGATTAGGTTAGCATCTTGTTTCTTTCGCTTAGCAGACTGTTTTCAGACTCACCCATGCTGTTGAATGGATCTGTCATTTATTACTTTTTATTGTTTATTTTTATGTATAACCCCTTTTCCAATTCACCAGTAGGTAGACCTTTGTACTCTTTAAGATGTTAGCATTGCTAGATAATGCTGCTATGAAAATCTATGCACAACTTTTTCTGAGTCACTGCATTTCCACTTTCTGTAAGTAGATAGCAGGTAGTGGAATTGTTGGTTCATCCCATCACCCTGTTTAACTTTATGAAGACTTCTGTTTTAGTTTTTCATCAGTCATGTGTAAGTGTTCCTGTTTCTCCCACTTCACCTACACTTGCTGGTTAAGTTTTTGACCATGGCTTTGCCCTCTCACCAATTTGCCTGTCATACTATTTTTTTAAATCTCTTTTGTTGTGACTTTCTCTTTACAGCCCCAGAATTATCCTATATACGATGATGTCATGGTCAGACAATGCCAACAGGTTAATTGACCTCAGAGATACTTTCTAGTATTTCCTAAACTGTTATTCCATGGAGAAATGTTTCAGGAGATGTGAAAAGTATTTTTTTTTTTGGTTAAAGAAATTTGGGGAATTACTCTCTAGAACCTTCATGGTGGAGAGTCCTAATGTATGACCCTACACTAAAGGTTCTGAGAAGTTCTGTAATTGCAACCTGCTATTAAATCTCTCTTAATACATCATGTCAGCACTTAGCTCACACTAGTGACATCAGTGCATTTAGAAGGCAAGTGTTTTCCGTGGATCTACTTAACAGGTAAACAATGGAGAAGCAGGCCCAGAGAGGTCACTGATTTTCTTACGATGGTGAGCCGAGAAAGTTGCCTTCTCTTATGTTGATCTTCACTATTCTATGATCCAGCACATTGCCTAGAGCGTCCATCTAAACACAAAAGAAAGTGGAGAAGGCTTCAGCATCCAGGACCTATTCCAGCCATCTGACTGCTATCCAAATACCTCCTTTCTTTCAGATCCAGCTGGTGGCATGCACACTCATTCTACCAACGTGCTTCTTTGCCATTATTCTTGTGCTTGTGAAGACTAACCCATAACTCAGTTCAAAACCTGGATATTTATATTGGTTGCTTTCCTCATTGCTGCTTCCACCCCACACGGTGCTCTTTAAGGAAAGGGAGATTTCCCTTGGCTTATGGTTTGAGCACGGAAGCAGGGGTGTGAGGCTGTTGGCCACATCGCATCTGTAGTTAGGAAGCAGGAGGCATGAACACTGGCACTCAACTTGCTTTCTCTGTTCTTCCTTTTGAACCTAAGGAAGGGGAGGATGGAGAGGGTCAGCAAATACATAGATAGACAGGTGACCAAATGTCAGGCTGACTTAAAATGGTTTGAAGAGAAGTGGCAAAAGATAAGGGGAAAACAAGAAACTAACTTTTTATCAGAACTTTGGATGTAAGGAGTCAGGTAGTTTGGGAGGGAGGTTCAGAGTGCCTGAAGGATGAATGCAAAAGATCAGGGTGAAGTGGCTTCATTTGTCCAAGGGGTTGTTGACTAGAGTGAGGGAGGGGTGGGGTCAGAAGTGACGGCAGGTACCTGGAGGTAAAGCGAGGTGTATATTAATTTTCTCATTGATGTGGCCAAGTCCCTGATAAGACACCACTTAAGGGAAGAGGGACTTATTTTGGCTTGCAGTTTTAAAAGACTAAGTTCATTATGGAACAGAAGGCATGGTGGTTGGAACGTGATATGGTTGCTCCCATTGCTTCTGCAGTAAGGAAACAGGAAGTGGACCCCAGCTGTAAGAACCCAAGGGCTACCTCCAGTAATCAGCTTCCTACCACAAACCTCCACCTCCTAAACGTTCCATAGCATTCTCGAACAGGTGGGGACCAAATGTACAAACACATGAGCCTGGGGGTAGGGAATCTCACATTCAAATAACAATGGAAGGTAAAGGGTACCATCCAGCTGGGAAGCATTGTTTAAAAACGTGAAAACATTGGGGCTAGAGAGATAGCTCAGTAGGGAAGAGTACTTGTAATTCTTGCAGAAGATTGGGGTTTGGTCACAGGACCCATGACAAGTTACAATACTCTGTAACTTCAACTCCAGCAAATCATGCACACTCATTTTCTTTTGACGTCCACAGGTACCTGTAGATGTATGTGCGCACACATGTGGGCACACACATGCACGAGCACACATACACACACAAAGAGGGAAAGAGAGGGAAAGAGAAGGAGAGAGAATAAATCTCTTAAAAATCATGAAAACAAATTTCAAGATTTATTAAAAAATCGTGAAAATAAAACTATAATTAAGTTTCAATTGCCATTTTTATACATTCATTTTTATGGAAATGATTAATAATGGCCCACAAAAATAGGGGGCCAAGAAGGGAATTTTTAGATCATGTTGGGAATCATCTACATAGTAAAAAGCTTGGTGGTAAAGAAACACTTTGACTCTGTAGCTTTCTTTAACATATTTTGCCATTAAGGTGCCTAGTTTCTTAAAGAATAGTAAACAGCACAGTGACAGATTCCGACACTGGGGAAGGTGATTCCCTAGATTAGCCAAGTCTTCAAATTTGCTCAGTGTCTACTTTCCTGGGCAGAATCTTGTCTCAGTCACAGAAAGTGTTTAAGACTGTGCAGTTGATATATGCACTAGGTACACAAAACCAAGGAGCTATATTATAAACTTGAAATTTTATCTTTTATCTTTTATTTTTTTTAAAAAATAAGCCAATCAACACCTTTTCACCTTGAAGTAATAACCCAGATTGTAACATTCCAGCTTTAGGGAATGAAATGAATAGAGACTAGAAGTGTTCAGTCATTTCGCGAGAAGTCTTGGATCCAGCCCCACTGTTTGCACAACTCCTCAAAGATTCATTCTGATTTACGACACATCTGAAAAGTGATAGTTTTTACTAACAAGTCAATCGTCATGATATTGTTAAATGCTAAATAAATCCTACTGTGGGTATCACATGAGAAATGTCCTGTCAGTGAGCAGTATATTTCAGGTCACACACAAACGGGAATTCACATGAAATTTTATGTGCTTCAGAATAGAATAATCCCTGATTCATGCGGGGAGATTCTAGACGCTAATGTATGCATATTTATGGAATGCGGGGCTGAGACTTGGCACACTGCCTCTTCAGTCCTGCTTCTGTAAAGATCAATACGGCCCACCTGCTGCCGCCTCCACAAGTCCTCTGCAAACCCAAGGCATGCATAGTCCCAGGGCTGTCTTTCCAAGGTGTTTTGCAGAAACTGGTCCTATTACCTTGGACACACACCAGAGAAAACAAAAAAGGTGCAAAGCCACGTGAGGGAAAGAAGAGAAAGGAGAAGTAGGCTCCCTACCTCAATACCCAGCTTCCCTTCACAGCTACTTTTTCAAAGGGAGTATGGCTGCCATCACTGTGTGGTCTTTGCCTTAGAGATTGTGGACGCTCTTCCAGCCCACTGGTAAACACGGTGTTTCCGCATTCCTCCAGTAGAGGCTGGTTCCTCACTCTGTCCATGTGGGTACTCTCTTTTACAGTTGCTGCAGACCGTAGGGGTCTAAAGCACAATCAGGAGGCTAGAAGTCATATCTTATCTAGTATTTCAGTTGCCTTCTCTGTGGCTTTTAAGCTCTGAGAGCTTTGTGAGTTTTCATTTCAATGCACAAATTATTTTAAAGTAATCGTTCAGTTAAATGGCTTAAAGGCCAAATTAAAAAAGAATTAAGAGCTTAGTTTTGGCAAATATCCCATATCTCTGTAATTCAATATTGTATCTTTTTGAGTCACAACCCCAAAGCTCCAAATTATTATTTCACTATTCTCTTTTGTTCTTTTTAAGACTAATTAAACTTTAGGAGCATAGTACATGCTGGTCTCCTTCTGCTCTTGGACAGCCTGTTCCCCAGGCTCTCAGTGGACATGGGCTGGTTTCTTTTTCCCATTTCTTTCAAATTGGGGCCACATGGCTTTCTGAGTGAGCAGTACCTCATAGAGGAAAATAGGATTTGAATCTATGAGAGTAAATTGTTGTAAGATTGATCTGTTCTAGGGAAACTGGAATCTGCTTCCCTTGGTGCCCCCTCTTCCATGAGGCCATGTTCTTTTAATTAGTTACCAGAGGGAAGACCCTGTGTCTGGCATGCTGGCCTCCTGCCCTTAATCATGTTAATTTCCAACGTGCTCACTGTGCATCTCTATGTGTGTGTGCAAGTGTGAATGTGTGTGTGTGTTAGTTTGTGTGTGAGAGAGAGGGGGGGAGGGAGGGGGATACATGAGCATCAACATCTCTGTCCTCCATGATCCTACTTCTGAGATATTAAGATTAAAAATATCCAAGTGGGAGGTCTGGGGACACATTATGTCATCTTGTAGGGACCATCAAGGAATTCTGTGATTTCTTTGGTGGTTGTTCTTTCTCTTTTGGCAATTTCATGTTACTGTCTCTTGGATTCTTTTTCCATTCCATAATTCTGTTTTATTAAATGTCTCTCAAAGTTAGCATGCTTCTAGCATTGGTGACGCATTGGAGATGTGGAGATGGGAAATCATTTGTGATAATCTAGTGTTTGTTTGTAGGGGATGAGAGGAGGACCTCTTTTTCTACGGCTTCTTGATTCTATCACATAGGAGGCTATGGGTGGAGAAGTCTTCATCAGTGTCTCCTTTCCGTCATTTTTTGGGAATGTGGAAGGAAGAAGGAGATATATGGAGGGTGAGCATGAGAGAAGGGACATAGTGTGGCTGCCACCCACCCTACATACACACACACATCTATTTTTCTTGTCTAGGCCAGAGACCATACCTTCTGGTTATTGCTAGCCAGTGGGTTCTCATTCACCTAGCTGTGGCGACCAAACAATTGGCAGTGTCTTGCCAAGGTAAAACAGTGACACCATCTAGTCATAATCCTCAGCAAAAGGCTTCCATGGCTTAGCCTTTCTCTCTCTTTGCTTCCCCTTCTTTTTGAGCAGCTAATATGTTATTTGGTTTCTAGCGTCGGAGTCCTGTGTCCTCCATTGTTCTTCGTTATGTAAAGGCACATCAATCGGCTCTCAGCCCTTGATGCTAAGTCTAAAGACGTCTAGAGCTTTCTGCTCCCAATTTCCCCCTATTTGGATTGTTTTCTGAGACTGAAAGAAACTCTTTACAAAGAGAAACTAGATCTGCCTTTCACAACCAATTTAGGCGAATACCAAGGACACTTGGGAAGTTTACTTAGCTACACAGCAATCATCAGGATGGAATGATTTAATCAGCTCCCCCGAAATGGAAATTCGAATAATGACACAATCTCCACATTCAGAAATCTTGAATTGCTTAACCACACGTCCTCTTGGGGTGCCGTTCTCCAGCATTTTACCCACCTGTGCTTTGGAAGGCTTAGCTGAAAAGCTTCACGCTGCACAGCACACCGCACGCATGCCATGTGGGAGACATAGCGTACGGAAAACAACATCTCTAGCTTTCAAAACAAACATGAAAAGATATTACGCAGGATTGTTCTGGGAAATGAGAGACCATGATGGATGGTGTGTGGGGAGGGAGCTCATGTTTGGGAGGCAAAGGAGATGGCCTATGAGCCACCGACCGGTTTGGTGGAGCGTTCTGTCACTCTTCCATAGTAACTTACAGTACGGACATATTTCTGGATATTTTGATTTGCCTTTTACCAGTGAAAACTGCCGCAAAATATTTTATTTTAGTAGTAGTATAATTGTTTTTCTTGAACCCCACGGGAAATGTGCCAGTTAGCCGGTGTCTGGGAGAGACCTTTCCAGAGAAGCCTTGAGGGGCTCTGAGAAAGTCCAACCCCTGGGCCCACTTGGGAAATGGAAATGTAAGGTCATCAGGAATTTTACTGGTTTCTGAAGTGTTTTGGTATTTTATATAATTAGGAAGATCTGGGAGAATGGAAAGAGTTTCTAAACCTTTGCATTTTCTTAGAAACATTTTACAAGGCTGTTGAGAGAATGTCTTTTTTTTTTTCTCCCCAGTGCTCCCCACAACCTGTTTCAGAACCTGTACAATAGAAAAGACTGGGATGGGGTAGGGTGCCTTATCTGGTCGAATTGATGCAGAGGGCTTTAGCGGAACCTTTTCTAATGGCATTTTTCCTACGTAAATATCAATTATGTTGAAGACTGAGATGTTGTCCCTTCGTTTGGCACCTCCCTGCCTGCTGGCCAGCACCCTTTCCTGTGCACCCATGGGATTGTTCAAGAAAGCAATTCACAGCTGCTCTTGGAGAAATCGCCACAGCCTGCATCTAAGACATGGCTGCTGAAGCATTGCCTGATCGGGAAGGTTTTGGAGGTGTTCTGATGTACTTACCAGGGCACACATTTTCTTGTATAAATAATATATATTATAAATAAATAAATAAATAAATAAATAAATAAAATGGGCATCGGTAGAAATGAAATATTTGAAAAGCATACAAGAGCATAGTCAAGGCAATAGGACATGTGGGGAGCTGGGTCTTAGGCTATCTTAGGTTGGGCAGAATGTTTCCTAGGCTTCAGAGGGAAGAAAAGACCTTGAACTGACATATCCCTCACAGTCAACCCAAAGTCAAATAAATTTGAGAGACAAACAATCTTGTATACTTAGAAAGGCTGGGTTTTTTTTAAGGAAGATTCTATGTCTTGGAGACCTACAGCTGAACCCCCCCCCCAAAAAAAAAGAAAAAACAAAAACAAAAGGCAAATGATAGCAGGAAAACAGTGTCACCTCGTATGTAGTGGGTTTGGTTTGGTCAATTAGATAGGGCGTGATGCCTGGGCTCTTGATATCTTGTAATCGTGTTGGGTGACAGTGAGACTGATTTCTGGCAACAGCTATGTGGAACATAGGACCTGGAAGGTTGGACCTAAGAGGCATTCTGCCCTCCTGGCTAGGATGGTGAGGGGGCACAAGTGGCTGCAAGGAAAACACAGCCCTCTTGTTTGGTGTTTGCAGAATTAGGACTCCTCTCTCTTCTACACGGTAAGGCACATGGATGCGATGTCTGGGATTGCTGCATAGTCATTTTACTACCATGAGAGAATAAGTCAGTTTTAGTTATGAAATGAAAGTTAAAGAATGGAGTCAGCCAAAAATTATTTTCCTGGCTGCTGGGATGAGTTCCGATTAGAGTTAGTGGTCACATGATTAAGACTGCTTCCCTCCCCCCCCATCAAGGAGAAGCAATAACTTTTTGTTCAGTATATTTAAGGCCATACATTCTGTTCTCTTTGGGCAATAGATTGTAAGAACTGAGGATATGCCAGGCGTGGTGGTACAGGCTTGTAATCCTACAATGCTGGAGACTGAGACAGGATGGTTGTGAGTTCAAAGCCAGCCTGAGCTAAATACTGAGACTCACTAAAACTAGCACAATAGCAGGACAAAGACTGGATATCCACTCGCCATTTGCGCCAAAGGAAGAAAGTGATTCAAAGATAAAGACAGAATTTGGACAACTGCAGAAAGCCAGGGCTGCTATCTTGATCAAATCTGTCCTGAAGCTTCTTTCTTTCCTCAACTTTGAGTTTGTGAGTCAGTATTTTCTTTTTACAAACAAATGAATCAGTTAAGTTGGAAACACGAGTTGATTAAAATGAACTTGAATCAACCGGACCCCTTAGAGAAGAGCCGATGTGTTGCTCTGTGGGATGCCATCATAATTTTAAGTGTCCAGAGAGGAACTCTCGTGTGTAAAGGACAGAGAACAATAAAACATGCAAATTTAAATCTACACCTTAGCTAAGTAGGTCAAATGCCACAGTCACTTAGTTTCAACTGATTTACTGGAGAAAACACAAAAGCTTGTAATAAGAATCAGATGTACTACAAGTTGCATACGACTAATTGGATTCAACAAAATCTTGGAGATGGTTCTGCTTGGTTTTTTTTCTCTCTCATTTTTTTTGAGCAGTGCAACAATTTAGTCAAAATAGAAGCTGCCTTCTTTCAATTCTCAGCAACAAATGAAAAATATACAGGGCAACATAAGAAAACAATGTGCTCTCATTCCATTGAAACACACACACATACCAAGGAAACTACAAACATACATACACAAACACAGAAGAAATTATACAATGACACACACACAAATAATTTACCCAAACACAAAACTAAACCATCACACATGCTGAAATCCATGGGTACTGATACACAAAAACAGGGCCTCTGCTCTGTCTCAACACTTAGAGTGTTCTCTAAAGTGACAACCCCAAAAAACTGAAGTATGCATTGGTTGTTTCATTTACAATAAATAATTTAATATTTGCATGCTTTTCCCCCTTTAGAAAGCAATCAAGGGACTAAGACTGTTCATAAAACTGTCCTAGACCCAAAGTAAACCCTTCTGTAAAGCCAGTGAATTAGAGTGTGTAGAGATTATCGTTTATTTTCCTTTTGTTTTAATAAGACTACAAAGCAGGTGTGGGTGAGCGGGAAGAGAGGAAAGGGCGGGGCGGTGAAATGCCACGCAGATGATGGAGAAGAAAAGGAGTAACTCGTGTTGCATTCCTTAGCACATTAATACTGGATACATGGAAGAAGAAGAAAGAAATACACAGCCTATATTTCTAGAATCTTTACGTCTCACCACCATTAGAACTGTCATCAGTACCTAAATCAAAAGACGGAAGAGTTGATAAAAAAAAAATGACGTGATAAAAGTGGATTCTTCTTTCTTTTGTATTTTGTGCTTTAGGAGTAAAACAAACTGTTGTGATGATGAAATCAATACCTCCACTGCCACCGCCCCTTCTAAGGGGACAGCGCCCTGCCCACAGTGCCGGCTGCACTCGCTCTCATGTCTTATACCTTGTTACTCTAAGCCCTGTCCTCAGATTATTAAGGCAGATATCTGAATTTGATTGGAGATCAGCAAAGGCACAGGTTGTCCAGTGAATTTGATCATGGCCTGGTTCTAGGAAACAAACTAGATCAATAAGAATTTCTGCCTCTGGAAGTGAAATCAAGGAAGACAAAAGAATCTGCCAATCGGCAATCAAGAAGAAACTGCAAAGTTGCCTTGAGGTGAATTTGAGCCAAAGTATGAAGGAGTTTGGAGAAAGAGCTTTTTGGCGGAGGGTCAGATGGGAGCCCGCAGTGGAGTGCCGAGTCCTGTGGTCATCCTTAGCTACAATGATGGCAGAACTAGTCAAGAGCCACAGTATCTTTTTTGTGAGTTCTTATAAAAACTGACTGCAGCATCCTAGCTCAAGCCTCTGCAATCATCTCCTTTAGTGTCTGAGTTGATCTGAGTGTGACTCCATTCCCGCAATCCCAAGGAGATGGTTGAAATAGCTATTTCAGGTACTTTCTATCTCCAGTCCTTAGGACTAGGCAGTAATCTTGTATAAAATGTAATTGCCTAGGACAGAACTTTGGAGACTCCAATTAGGTGAGTATGACAAGTAACTTGTGCTTGATACTAGAGACTGTCTTTGGTGTCTACTGGCTTGATTTATATCGACCACATAGAAACCGGTTCCCTAATCCCGTTTTCCTCAAAGTTTTAGTCCTAAATCATTTTCTAGTCTTAGAAATCATTAAAATCACAAGGAGTTTTTCTTTAACATAGTTTTGATTTTCTTCATATCAAATTTAAGTACTCAATGAGTTCATTAAAAACAGTAAAGAAATCACATGTTTTATTACAGTTGTTTAAAAGTGACCACAAACGGGCATGGCAAGATGGTTCAGTGGTTAAAAGTGTTTCCTGCCAAGTCTGAGGAGCTCAGTTTGGTCCTTGGGGTTGTATGGTGGATGGAAAGGACTGAAGCCAGCAGGTTGTCCTCAGCTCCATACAGTCTACAGATTGCAGGCACACGCCTTGCTCCCCGCAACCATGCATTCACTCACCTGTGAAAACACAATAAAATAATAATAATAATATTTAATAAAGAACAAATTGAGTGGTATAAACAGCATGCATTTGTCGACTTATAGTTTTGTAAATTTTATATTAAAAATGGAGGTATTGACAAAGGCCTTAGTTCTAAAAGCTTTAGGGGAGACTCCTTTGAGCCCTCCTTCAGTTTCTGGCATTCTCAGGTGTTCCTTGGCTTTTAGATGCCATTCCCTCTGTGCTAACTTGGTGCCCAAATTCCTTTTTATAAGGACATCACTCACCCAAGATTAAGAGCAATTCAAGTAACTGAATCTTAATTTGATCATATATAAAATCTATTTTAGAATAAGGCCCTATTCATGGGGTGGTATTTGCAGTTCTTTTTTGGAACATAGTTCAGTGTATATCTTCTCATGCATATTTTTATAAAAATAATTCTATTTTAAAAATAAATTTAGTTAGAAAATAAACATGGCTTTATATTTTATAATTCTTTTAAACATCTGATTTAATAGAATAAAATTAAGTTTGTTTTTCAATCTGCTGGGATAATTATTGCCTTGATTGAAGTATCTATAGGAAACGTAGTTTTCTTAACTGGTGGATCCTGGCAACCATTTCAACTAATAGTAGAACATTCTCTCTGATTCCTACTCTACAGCATGGTGAGCTGTAGTTTCCTTCTTTCTTCTTCTGAAATGTTCTATTATTTATGTTTGTGGGTTTCATACGTGAGTACATGGTATTTTTAACCTTACACCCCTTTCACCTCCCCGCCACTCTTCCTGTGTCCCCGTGCCTTCTTGAATTTAGTAATTTTTTTTTTTTGCAAATTATTGTGCTGTGGGATTTGATTCTTTTTATTGTCATTTTGTTTTTGAGGTAGGGTTTCACTGTGTGTCCATGGTTCACCTGAACTCACTATCTATAACACGCTGGCCTTGAACTCATAGAGTTCTGTTGTCTTTTCCTTCCACATACGGGGATTAAAGGTGTGCTCTAGCGTGTCAACAGGCTTCTCTTTCATTGCATCAAAATTCATTGATTTTTTTTTTTTTGCAGTTTGAAAGATTCTTTTACCAGTGTGTAGTTTTGTCACATTATGCAATGGTCATTTAAAAACTGGCTCCCTAGTAAGGTAGATTTTCCTAACGCACTGTAGGATGCTCCGTGGCATCCTTACAAAAGAACGAGAAGAAAAAAAGCACAACAACTTAGTACTTAGACATGATCCCTTTGAAAGGATCTTAGGGACACCTCTGGGTCCCTAGATCACATTGTGTGTGTGTGTGTGTGTGTGTGTGTGTGTGTGTGTGTGTGTGGTCTGTGTATCCATACACATAAGTACACATGCATGCACACGTATGTGTAAGACAGACATCAACTCTGTGTGTCTTCCACTAGCATGCTCCACCTTATTTTGTGAGACAGGTCTCTCACTGGACCTCACTGATTGGTTAGATGGGAATCTACCTGTGCCTGCCCCTCCTACACTGGGTAACAGGCATGCACTATTGCGAGTGTCTTTTCTCATGAATTCTGGGAATCCAGATTTAGATCTTTATGCTTGCTTGGCAAGCACTTTATGCCCACTGAGCCATCTTCACAGACACCCCCAAACCACATTTTGAGGATTTGTGTTACAATCCATCTTTACTTGGGGAAATTCTACAGACGTGAATTTCAGGTTCTACTTTAAAGCCTGTCTTCTCCGTGACATCTTGACTGATGTCTCGGGGAAGTGTCTTTTAACGGTACTCATGGTATTTTGTTGTTTTATTTTTACCTTGTTTTTGCAGATCTAAATATTGAATGGAGGCCTCGTACATGCTAGGCAAATGCTCTAGCACCGAGGCATATCTGCACCCCTGTGTACTCTCTTTATGGGACTGTCTTCTTGGAATTTATCAGGACTGGATCTTAGTCCCATTTTTACCTTTGAGGTAAAGAAGACAGTGCCTTGGCACAAATTCTTCTAGATGTGAGTGGAATCAAATTGGTTGTCTTGTTTCCACATAGGATAGCTTGTAAACGTCATGGGGCCCAGTTTTCACTTGTTGTTCCATCTGATGTCTATCATAATGTAAACGTTCATATCAGTTTAGAGCAACATTCTGCCTTCTTTGCCCCACAAACAAAAAATAGTTTATAAAATTAGTAAGACTTGTAGACTTTCTTGCAATTCCACAACCATGTCTATAAGCAATGTGTGTGTGTGTGTGTGTGTGTGTGTGTGAGAGAGAGAGAGAGAGAGAGAGAGAGAGCACAAAAGTTCATGTTCTGTATCTTCCTCTATTTTTCTCAACCTTACTTTTGAGACAGAATCTTTCACTGAGCCTGGAGCCCATTGGTGTAACTTGACAGGTTGACCAGAAAGCCCCAGCCTCTTCTCTGTAGCCCCAGCTCTGGGTTTTCAGACATGTGGCCCTGTGCCCAGTTATTTATTTACTTTAACAGGGGTGCTAGGGAGCCAAACACAGGTGCTCTTGCTTGCATAGCCAGCCCTTTGCTGAGTGAACCATCCTTCCATCCCATACCGCTATGTTTTCTAAGTACTTTTCTCTCTACTCAGAACACTGGCAAAGCTCTGCTTCTCTTTGATGATGCATCAAGTGATACCATTCTTGACTTTATGAGGCACCTTTTACCTCCTGCAGCAGTAGCGCCCACTTTATTATACTCTGAAGTATTTTTGTTTTTCCCAGTGTGTTTGAAATGGGGCTGTGTCTCGCACTTCCAGGTTGTGCCTGGTAAGGGCAGGATCTGTGTGCTTTGTAGTTCATAACTGCATTAGCAGAGAACAGCCTAGCACAGTGAATGGGTTTACCACAGTGAAGATGGTTTGTGCTTTTCATCAGACTCCATGGGTTTCCAGAGATAGAGCTCATTTGCAATTTGTATAAAATGGGGACATTTGTCACTGGTGTCAGTTGGTGGAAAAATGCCTGCCCTGTAAAACTCATCCATCCACAAACTATAGACATAGAGCCACCAGGGTGACTCCCGGGCACTACAGATCTTCACTCTCTCTAGATCAGCATTCCCCTTGAAGTGGGGATTGTCCCTCCCCACTTCTTAAGACTCTTAAGACTCTCTCTTACCCATGTAGCCCTTCACAAGAAAGGGAGTCTGCTTCTAGAAATGGCTGCACCATCAGAGCCCAATCTGATAGCTTTCTTTTGGATGGCTTGCCCAGTTCCTAGAGAGAGAGCAGGAGCAAGGTCAGTAAAGAACAGGACACCACTTAGCCCATAGGCTTGTCTTAGAGACAATTACTCAGGATGGCGGACAGTCCTTCAATTCTCATGAACACAGTAGGAAATGCAGGGGGCAGATGGAGATACTCCCAAACCTGGCAGGTGATACTTGCAGGAGAAAGATGGGGGAAGGTTAGTATCAGACAGACTAATCAAATGTCCCCTCTGATAACTGTTTGGTGTGTCTTTACAAAATTCCCTGTGAGGACATTTGAAAATACCATGTTAGCCAGCCATGGCCAATTTAATCATGTTGTATGCTTTGGAGTAGTGACATCAATTAATGTCTGTGGCTGAATGAAGTTTGTTATTTAATAATTTCATTTTAATATTTCAGGTTACATGCTCTCCTAGTATTGCAAATCAGGACTTTATAAGGGGCTACTTTGTTATCATTTTCCTATGGTGAATTATGAGATGAAATTACATGCTGCCGCTGGATTTTACATGGAACCAGCATCCTTGTTTATTTCTGCCTGTTTCCCTGTTTAATACAGTCTTCTGGGCATAACTATTGATTAGGAAAGGATTGGTGAAGCTAGAGAGGGGACCCAGGGTCACCATGCCATTCAAGAAATAAATAAAGGACATTGAGCCTATAATTCGGGTTCTTAGAGAAGCTAAATAAGAAGGAGAACCCAAAGAAAAACATATAGGCATCCTCCTGAATATTAAACTTCATCAGGCGATGAAAGGAGACAGAGACAGAGACCCACATTGGAGTACCGGTCTGAAATCTCAAGGTCCAAATCAGGAACACAAGGAGAGAGAGCACGAGCAAGGAACTCAGGACCGCGAGGGGGGCACCCACACACTGAGACAATGGGGATGTTCTATCGGGAACTCACCAAGGCCAGCTGGCCTGGGTCTGAAAAAGCCTGGGTTAAAACCGGTCTCGCTGAACATAGCAGACAATGAGGACTTACTGAGACCCCAAGAACAATGGCAATGGGTTTTTGATCCTACTGCACCTATTGGTTTTGTGGGAGCCTAGGCAGTTTGGATGCTCACCTTACTAGACCTGGATGGAGGTGGGTGGTCCTTGGACTTCCCACAGGGCAGGGAACCCTGATTGCTCTTTGGGCTGACGAGGGAGGGGACTTGGTTGGGGGGAGGGGGAGGGAAAGGGGAGGCGGCGGTGGGGAAGAGACAGAAATCTTTAATTAATTAATTAATTAAAAAAAGAAACTCCTCACCATTAAACTTCTTGAATACCCAGCCCAGGGCTTGGCACGTAGGTGACAGTTGGGTGATAGCTGCAGAGGTTTGGATAGCAAATGTCTTCCCACAAGCTCGCGTGTTTGAATACCTGGTCCATAGCTGGTGGGTACCATTTGGAAAGATGGTAAAACCTTCAAGATGTGGAGCCTTATGGAGGAAGCGGCTCACTGGATGTTGGCCTTGAGTCTCTGTAGTCTGGCCCTACTTGCTGTACAATGTCTGCTTCTGTCCTGCAAATGCATATAACCATCTGTCTTTTTGCTCCTACTGCTCTGCCTTCACATGCCTACTGCTATGGCTAGCCCACCTTGGCTTAATGATCCTCGCACACTGGAAGCCAAAGTTGACTCCTTCTTCCTTAACAGGTGTTAGTCAAGTAGTCTGTCATAGCAATGAAAAGTTAATCAATGCCAAACTGCTTCCCATAATATAATACAACATATGATATAATATAAAATAATATAATACTATGGGATAAGTGCTGTGTCACTTGCCCGTCACTTGTTGCTCATTATCTTTTTTTTTTTTTAAGGTTTTTCAAGACAGGGTTTCTCTGTAACTTCAGAGCCTGTACTAGAAATTGTAGTAATAGGAGCGGCGGGGCTGTGTCCCCGGCACCCGGCAGCCCACATGGCTTATGCCCCAAAATAATTGCATGGAAACTGTATTCTTTTAAACACTGCCTGGCCCATTAGTTCCAGCCTCTTATTGGCTAGCTCTTACATATTGATCTAACCCATTTCTCATAATCTGTGTAGCCCACGAGGTGGCTTACCCAGGAAGATCTTAACCTGAGTTTCTCTTGAGCGGGAGAATCATGGCGACTCTCTCGACTCAGCTTCTTTCTCCCAGCATTCTGTTCTGTTTTCTCCCCCTACCTAAGGGTTGGCCTATCAAATGGGCCTAGGCAGTTTCTTTATTAATAAGAAATCACTCCCACATCAAGAAATAGGCTGGCCTCGAACTCACAGAGATCTACCTGACTCTGCCTTCCAAGTGCTAGGATTAAAGATGCATGCCATCACTGACCAGTGCTCATTATCTCTTAATTTGTGTTATTATTTATCATTTGTTGGCAACAAAGGTTAATGCTTCTCACGCAGAATTTTCTTATATATTTCCATTGTTCTCTTAGTCTTAGATCACTAGTTTTGGTCTGGGGATAAATTTCAAACTGGCGTCTTCTTAGACCTCCATGCACACTCGATTTCATCTATTAAGCTGTTTCATTCTGCCCCTTTCTTTCCTTCATCAGACTTAATACTGTTTACACTTTGATCCTTGTGTGTTTATTTGTCTCATCCTTCCTCCTTTCATAAAGACAAGTGACACCGGTTTGGCCGTTGCTAGGATGTTCTTCACCAAACATAGGGACTGGCATGTTTAAGGCATATGAAACATGTGTTCAGTGACTGCAGGGACAAGCAGACAGGCTATATTTTATGTGTGTTCTGCCTTGTGAAGAACAGGTAGTCGGACATTGCAGAGGAGGAGGGGCAAAGAGAAAAGAAACTAGCAGGCAGCCAGAAGGCAAAGGCAACTGAGGTCTTTCGACTTTAAATAGTCTCCAAAAATGGTCTCTGCCCCATGACGCTCTTGAGCGCAGCCTGGGAATGTGGAGCACATGTGTTTCACATTTGAGCGTACATAGGAGGGGCATCTGGCTCTCACTGGGAGTGCTCGTGCTCATGGGTGGGTCGTGGTGACTATCAGCTGCTCCTGGAGAGCTTGTTCCTTACTCCTCCTTCAGACCAGGAAGTCAGGTCCACCAAACCCAGCAAAGCAGCCTGTGCGGTGGGGGGGGGGAGGGGGGGACTGGGGCCTGTGTGGGCGGGGCTTGCTTTCACACCCCAGCCACCTTCCGGAGAGGGCAGCAAGGAAAGAGATGTTTGTGCTGCAGGCATCTTCCTTTTTCTGAAGTCCACATGTGCTTTGCAGTTAAATTGGAATAATTTATTTTCAAAGGAAACAGAAAAGCCATATTTGTTTTCCAGCACTTCATCAGCAACATCAAAGGTCTGTCCCAGGTTCTCATCGGCACGTTGCGCTTTGCTACTTCCATCCTACCCTCCCCACCGACTCGAAGTAACTCATTAACCATGTAGCTTGGGCATGTCACTTTGGTTCATGTGGTTTTTTGACTTGAACTTTCTTATTTGTAAAAACATTCAACAAGTCATTGGAATAGGTTATGGTCAGTCCAGTTTTAAACCTCATGGAAGAGAAGCAGCTCTCATATCTCTAGCTTGGGTTGTCAAATCTCCTAAATACAACAGTCATTGTCCAAGAAAAGGAGGCAATCCATTCATTCATGTAGCATTGTGATGCTTAATTTTGATGGTCAACTTGACAGTGTCTAGAAACATCTACCTAGAACACCTGTGAGCCCCCCCCCCAGGTTAACCTCTGGGCACGCCTGTGTGGAATTATATATATTGCACTGATTGGGGTGATCTTAACTGTGGGCAGCCCCTCCATGGGCTGGGGTCTCTGGCTGAATAAAAAGAAGAAGGCGTTCTGAGTACTGGTGTCCACTGCTCTCTGTTTCTTGAGTGTGGAAGCAAGGAGGTTGTCATTACCTCCATGATTTCCCTTCTGTCATGGCCTGTGCTCTTGAACTGTGAGTCATCATCAACCCTTTCTTAAATTGCTTTTGCCAGGCATTTTTTTTTCAGCAAGAGAGGACTATTTGCATGTATTCAGCAGCCCGCATGCCCTGTAGCACACTGGTGCCTGCACGCCACTGGCACCTAGGTCATAATTCTGGCTCTGCGTCTTCCTTGATTTTAGGCAAGGTACTTGCTTAATTGGGCTTCCTCATGGTAGACGTAAAAAAGAACTAAGACACTAGCACTTAAGATACAGGATTGCTAAAAGAACTAAGTAATATAATGCATAAGATGCTTAGAATGTTAATATCCAGGAGGATGTCTATATGTTTTTCTTTGGGTTCACCTTCTTACTTAGCTTCTCTAGGATCACGAATTATAGGCTCAATGTCCTTTATTTATGGCTAGAAACCAAATATGAGTGAGTACATCCCATGTTCCTCTTTTTGGGTCGGGCTTATCTCACTCAGGATAGTGTTTTCTATTTCCATCCATTTGCATGCAAAATTCAAGAAGTCATTGGTTTTTACTGCTGAGTAGTACTCTAATATGTATATATTCTATATTATCCTTCATCAGGCGATGAAAGGGAACAGAGATAGAGTCCCACATTGGATCACCAGACTACAACCCCAAGGTCCAAATCAGGAGCAAAAGGAGAGAGAACACGAGCAAGGAACTCAGGCCATGAGGGGTGCACCCACACACTGAGACAATGGGGATGTTCTTTCGGGAACTCACCAAGGCCAGCTGGACTGGGTCTGAAAAAGCATGGGATAAAAGCAGACTCACTGAACATAGCGGAAAATGAGGACTGCTGAGAAGTCAAGAACAATGGCACTGGGTTTTGATCCTACTGCATGTACTGGCTTTGTGGGAGCCTAGGCTGTTTGGATGTTTACCTTACTAGACCTGGAAGGAGGTGGGAGGTCCTTGGACTCCCCACAGGGCAGGGAACCTGGTCTGCTCTTTGGACTGATGAGAGAGGGGGAGTTGATTGGGGAAGGAGGAGGGATATGGGAGGTGATGGCGGGGAAGAAACAGAAATCTTTAATAAATAAATAAATAATAATAAAAAAGATGCTTAGAATGTATCAGATATTCCATTAATAAATTTATTATTTATTAAGATCTAGTATTTATTTATTAATCACATGGCAACTGTATTAATTAAATCACTGCTTGGCCCATTAGCTCTAGTTTAGTATTGTGCATGGTGACAGACATGGATCTATTTTCATTTTTCTACAGATTGAAATCCAGTTTTGCCAGCACAATTTGTTGAAGATGCTCTCTTTTTTCCATTGTATCTAGTTTAGTATTGACTCAGCCTTACATCTTAATTTAACCCATTTCTATTAATATGTGTATTGCCATGTGGCAGTGGCTTACCAGGCAAAATTCCCAGCATCTGTCTCCTGCGGTGGCTGCTCTATGGCATCTTCTGACTCTGTCTTTCTTTCTCCCAGCATTCTGTTTAGTTTTTCTGCCTACTTAAATTCTGCCCTATCAACAGACCACTGCCGTTTCTTTATTCATTAATCAATACAAGCAACACATAGACAGAAGGACCTCGCATGCCAGGAAGGGGAGAACAAGCACTGCAGGTTGTTTTCTGACCTCCACATGCATGCTGTGGCATGTGCATGACCCACATTCACACACACACAAACATGTGTGCACACATATTTCATATACACACATCTACACAAGCAAGAGATGGAAACAATTCTTTTTTTTAATAGCTTAATCCCCCATTTGTTATATAAAATATAAAAACTCCCACAAATTTTATGAAAATCAAAAGATCAAAATTTATCAGCAGGCAAGACTTGAATGGTGTTTCTTCCCTCTCCAGTGATCCCCACAAATTCAAGTTTTTGAATAACTATCTACAAAAGGTGATGGCTAAGATTTAGAGTGATGACTCTACAGTTAAAAGCACTGCTGCTCATCCAAAGGACAGGGTTTGCTTTCCGGTACCTACATAGGAACTAACACTGCAACTCCAGGTTCAGAGAATCTGACACCCTCTCTTGGTCTCTATGGTTATGGCATATATGCGGTACACAGACATACATGTAGGTGAAACACACATATACATAAAATAAAAATAAAAACATTTAAAAGCACATTAATTATATTTATATATAAGCAATATGTCATATGTAAATAAATTTAATTATGTAATCAGTTTCTAGGTAGGTGTTAGAGGCTACCTGAATTCTAGCCTTTCCATTCTAGGCAAGGCAAATTGGAACAAATTTACTGGTCATGTGCTTATTTCACAGATAGCAAGTGATAGCCTTCATTTAGAATGCCAAGCATTACTTCATTTGAGAAACAATTATTTCAAGGCTATAGGATACTAAGTTTCTGAGAGGCACAGTGTAAATGCATATAATTTCCAAAGAAGTAAAAATATTGGGCATAGAGATAGCTCAGTGGTTAAGAACATTGCCTGTTCTTCCAAAGGTCCTGAGTTCAATTCCCAGCAACCACATGGTGGCTCACAA
>NW_026068002.1:4268524-4310472 GCF_014885135.2 Alexandromys fortis
TACACACAGACAGAATATTGTAAACATAATAAATAAATAAATATTTTAAAAAAGAAGTAAAAATATTATAAAGAAAAACAAACTGGTACTCTTCATCTAAAGGACAAAGCTTGTAAAAACAGAGGTGGTGGTTTGGGACACATGAGTCTAACATAAAAGGCAGAAAGAAGACTCAGGTGTGCTCCTAAAGGATTTTTACAAGATGCTGGGGACACAGAAACATATAAATACCCATAACAACAATTTAAAATGTTTCTAGAAGACTGTAAGCACCAAAGTGATTCATAAAAGAGGACCCATGTTCAATTTTTTTTTTGAGACAGGGTTTCTCTGTGTAGCCCTGGCTGTTTTGGAACTCAACTCTGAGACCAGCCTGGCCTTGAACTCACAGAGATCCACCTGCCTCTGACTCCCATGCATTAGAATTAAAGGTATGTGCCACCACGCTGGCTTCTGTTTTGGATTTCTAGTCAGCATCAGGATCTGGTATATAGTTTTATTAGTTGGCTAGATGCTTGATAGTCAGTATTATTATAGACTCCTCCATAGTAATTTGTCTCTAGGTAGAAGAGTTCATGGATGGTTTATCAATCAAACTTTCTTTCTGTTCTTCTTTTCCTCCTCCTTCCCTCTCTTTCTTTTTTCTTTCTTCTTTCATATATGGGTGCACTCATCCATTTTGTATGCCCACGAATACTAAGGACGGACATTGGGTGTCTTCCTGTATTTTTTTCTGCCTTATTCCCTTGAGACAAGCTCTCTCACCTGAAGCTTGCTGTTGAGGCAAGACTGACTGATCTAAGCTAGCAAGCTCCCAGCCTTCATCTGGTTCTGACCTCCAATTCTGGCTACAAGTTTATAAACATGCTTGTTCTTGCCTGGCTTTTTGAAAATCTCAGTATTGATTATAGGAAAGACTTTGGTCTTCATGCTTACACAGTAAGTTTTCTTATGCACTGAGCCATCTTTTCAGCCTTTCACGTGTTTCCTTCTGAAGAGATTTGCCTTCAACCTCTCACTCACTTGTTGAACTGGGCTAGGAGCAGAAGACAAAAAGATCTCATACAAAGTCCCTACTGTCAAAAAAGTGGCAGCTGAAGCAAGGAGACAAGAAATAGCACAAGAATAGGAATAGGTGTGGTAGGTAAACTGAAGGATACTAACCTAGTAACTCAAAACCATTCACTTGAAGACCCCCTTTAGAAATATACTTTATTTGAGGCATGTTTTACTATCACATAACATTTATATTTCAAATTTACCAAGTTGTGCAACTCTCAAAAGTTTAAGAACATTTTTCTGGAGATGATCTTTGAAAGATGGGAAGGTGTGCTAGAAAGGCGAGGGAGGAGACGGCTCCTCCAGGGAGAGACTGAAGAATGAGCAAGCAGCCACTGTGGTAGCTAATGGTCGCAATAATGGATTTTGCACTGTGTGCTTAGGTAGGAGTTTTATACTAATTATTTCTGTTCTCCTCATAATAACAAAGTGATTAAATTCTTGTGATTTGTAGCCCTAATGCTACTCCATATAGGAGGCTGATCACAGTGAACATATTGCCTTAGGGCACATCATTAAGAAGTGATGGGGTAGCTGGGTGTTGGTGGTGAACACAATTAATCTCAGCACTCAGGAGGCAGAGGCAGGCAGATCTCTGATTTTGAAGCCAGCCTGTTCTCCAGAGTAAGTTCCATAACATCTAAGGCTACACAGAGAAACCCTGTCATGAAAAATCAATTCGCTAGGTTGTTCTTTGACCTCCATAGGAGCATCATAGCACATAGACCTCCCCAAATAAATGTATCTTTATGAATCAAAGCAGTAAAACTGGAATCGAAGCTCAGAGTCCAAGCCCTTAACCTCCTTGTTTTTCTGGTAGGAAGTCCCAAGATCGAAACAGTGATCTCTGGCATCATGGCAAGGGAATACAGGTCGCAAATGGCAGTGTGGCTCTGTCCCCACAGGTTACAAAGTTTGATATGTGCCCATTGGATTTGACATTTAGGAAATCATTGCTAGGTTGGGGACATGGTGCTGATGGAAGAATCCAGGTAATAGTGGGTTGAGGGACACCTGAATTGGAAAGGATTGTGTAGACTTTCCCCCACTGGATTGACAAGGTAGCTCATTGGAAGCTATTCCCGCTCTTGAGCTAGGGATATAACTTCATGGGTGGAGTGCTTACCTAGCATGCTGAAGTGGATTTGACCATCAAAATCCCATAAACTGAGTGTGGCAGTGTAAGTCACTCAGGAAGTAGAGTCAAGAGGGTCATAAGTTCAAGGCTAACCTAAGCTGCACATAGATTTTGAAGCCAGACCAGGATCCATGAGTAATGTCTCGAGTAAGTTAGCAAGCAAGCCAACAAACCTACAGACAAAAGTTCTCTTAGTCTCCTTATGAGTCTTAATCATATTTAAACAGGAACCTCGGATTCATGCATGAATTGAAGCTGGAAATAAATCTTAGGTCATTCTTTGCAAGAAACCGTTTGGAGTGAGAATGAAGAAGGGTGGAGACTGATCAACAAGAAGCAGAAGTGACTGTTCTTAAACAAAAGTTTCTATCCTACTAACTGTCCATCAGGAAGGAGTTAGACAGAAGTGAAAGACTGAGAAAAAGGAGACATAAAAGAATAGCCAATGTAGCAAAAACTAATGGGATGGGTGACATCAAGAAGCCAGGCCAAGAAATTAGCCCGATATGGAAATAGGGGCATTTCCCCATTGGCCCATGGAGGCTTATGAACATATAGCCTTTTAGATAGAGATTAGAAGAAGCTTAGGGAGTATGTGTTCAGAAGTCTCTTCACATTTTCTCTATGAAAGTTGGACAACCAAGTAGTTGAGGTAAAGATTGATGGGACACAGGCTGGCTAAGTAAGAGCAAGACACCATGAGAACATGAAGGGAATGGGAAGGGCTGGGAAACTGGACAGCTCACGGATGTCTGGACATGCTGATGATGGTCATGGAGAGTTAAACATGCAAAGGGGCTGGGAGGGTGTTCTGGACAACATCAGTATCTTGAATATGGTCCCAGAGTGAGAAAATGCTATTGGAACCACAGAGATTGCTCCAGATAGATTGTCAGCCTGGATTCTGAGGTCATCATTTATGTGACCAGGATGGGGACAAAGAACAGAGAACTAAATCTGGGTTGGCAAATCCTCCAAAAGAGATTTGTTGGAGCTTCAAGGAGAAAGACATAGAGGCTGGGGAAGGAAGACAAATCTCACTGGAGTGTAAATTGGAGCAAAGAGGTCAAGACCATGGAGGGGACACCCACTGAAACAGTTTTCCTGAGCTAATGGGAGCCTTCCAACTCTGGCCGGACAGCAAAAGAACTAGCATAGGACCAACCTAAGCCCTATGAATGTGGGTGACAGTTGTATAGCTGGGACAGACTATGGAGCCACTGGCACTGAGACCAAGATTTATCCCTACTGCTTGTTCTGGCTTTTTGGAACCCATTCTATCTGGAGGGATACCTTGCTCAGCCTAGATATAGTGGGAAGGGCCTTGACCCTGCCTCAGAGCAATGTGCTAGACTTTGTTGACTCCCCATGGGAAGCCTGACCCACTCTGAGGAGTGGATGGGAAGGGGGAGGGAGCAGGAGGAGGGGAGGGAGTGGGAAATGGATTTGGCATGTAAAATGAAAAAAGATAGTTTTATTTTAAAATAAACTTTTTAAAAAAGGAAAAAAAAGAGTAGAAAACAGAGGACTTAAAAGCAACCATAGGGACTACAATGGCTTGAATTTCCTCTTCAGAATCTTGTGCTAAGGGCTCTCCTCCCACTGATGGAACACTGCAGACATGTGTTAGCCATTGTGTCCATGAATTTGTTGTGAGTTCTCACCCCTCTTGCCCTCTGTCTTCTGCTCACTCGCTTGTCCTTCTACCACACAGTAGCACCGTGTGGAGACCTCATCAAATGCCCACACATTGCTCTTGAACTTCCCAGCCTCCAGAAGCACAATCCCAGTGACTGTCTGTTGTTTATCCTCACCAGGTCTGCGATATCCTATTTTGACAGCAGAAAACACATTTAGACAGCAAGCAAGCAAGCAGAATGAGGCAATGGCTTGGCCGTGAGAGGGATCAGAGGTGCCAGGACAAAACCAGCACAGTGTGTTCCTGCTGCTCTGAGGAGGTCATTGCATGCTGCAAGCCCTGCTACCTCTGCATAACGATGCTGCTCTTTCTCCTGCCTCCTCTGTCTGTCAGTCCTTCTGTTACTAATGTCTGTAGCCGCTCCTCACTTGCCTCGATGAATCTGTTTCTGCCATCCTGCCTCACGTCTCTCAGCCCTCATTAGAGAAGCTTCTTCCTACAGTCAATGACAGTTAAGACAAAAAGACCCACAGCCGGTCAACATGCAGAGACGAAGAGATTGCAGAGCTCTGAACTGGATGTCTATATTGTCCCCTCGAAGTTCAGATAGAATCACAGAAGAGTGGGTGAAAGGATCATTAATACCCAGAAATAGCAGATGTCCACAAGGAAAAAAGTAATTTCCAGATGAAACAGCACCCTGGCATAAAATGACATCACATAACATGACATCACACACACACACACACACACACACACACACACACACATACACACACACACAAAACAAAAAACCATACACAATGACTGTGATTGCATGTAAATATCAACCTAAGCCAAAAGTCCCAGCATGAGTCAGGGAGAGGTTCATGAAATGCCACCCTGACTAAGGAGCTGTTGGCAAATGATGGCTTCTAGGGGAAGGAAAGTCAGTTTTCTTTGGGGATATGATACCTAAAAGGCTTTCTATGATCCAGTAGATGGTCTGACACCCACGCAATACAGGCAGTAGTAAGTGGACTCAATGGACATTAAAAAACAAGAACAAAAATAGCATATGAAGTTGAGAGGGAAAAGTCCTGAGAATGATAGGGGAGGGGTTGGGAGGAAGGGAAAGGAGTTGGACCTCATCAAAATGCATTACATGCATGTATAAAATTCCCAGACAATGAAAGAAATCTCTGGACACCTTTGAGATGTTTAATGAACAGGATAGCCTGTAGTGTGTGCCCCCAAAATTTGGCCCTCTTCCTTCCTTACCTCTTTCTCTTTTCCCTTGGAAGTTTTGAAGACTGGAAAGTAGAGCCCATGTAGTGGGGACAGGGGCTGAAAGTCGAAGAGAAGAGCCTAGAGAAATGAGCCAGTGCCCTGCAGAAACAACATTCAGCTGCAAGGACTCACAAATTCAGGAAGCACTGGAAACAGTAAACCACTTTTATTTTAATCTATATATAGTATGATTGCACAGATGGTGAGGACGGGCAGGAGTGATGGCTCAGGAGGTAACATTCTTGCAAACAGATCCTGAATTCAGATCCCACGCACTCTGGTAGAAGTTGGACATGGTGTCCCCCACTTGTGACTCTGGTGCTGGGTTTTATAGGGTGGGAAGGAGGCAGAAACAGAGACATTACTGGGGGCATACTGACCAGCCAGACTAGCCCAGGTGGAAAGTGTTGTGTTCACTGAAAATCCTTAACTCAAAATGTAAGGTGGAAAACGACAGAAAAGGAATATCCTGGAAGGCAGTCACTGACCACACACACATACCCCAGATGGTGATGTTCATGGCTATTGGAGCAGTTTGATGACATTTAGATCAGATAATTGGGTGAAAGTTTGTTGCAAGTCACTCAGGCAACGGGGCTAAGACCCTAAAGATCCAGCAGCCAGAAGGAAAAGGCAAGCAGAGGGCAGAGTTATCTCTCCTTGCAAAGATGAAATTCAATCTATCTTAGTGTAAAAATTAACTTCTGGCCTCAATTGTTTCTTTGTTTGCTTCAATCGTTCTGGCTGATTTTCTTTATATGGTTTTGTTTCGCTGAAGTAGGAACTTGACCAATGTTTTATACTACTTATTACATCAGGGGTCAGGAATTAAAGAGCTTTGATTTGTGAAGCAAGCAAGACTATGAAGAGTCTTTGCTTTTATTGTAGAATATGGCTCTTTACCTTCTAGTCCTTAGCTGTTTGTATGCAAAGATACCCCAGCCAAAATTCATAGCTGATTTCTGAACTGGTTTAAAACAGACTATGTGGATGCATACCTATCAATATTCTGTCTGTATCTCCACCTCCATCCATTTACTTTTATTATATCTACCAACTATCTATCTGTCTGTGTCCATTCACCCTACCCACTCTTCTACCAGTCCATCCATCCATCCATCCATCCATCCATCCATCCATCCATCCATCCATCTTTTGTCTGTCTGTCTATCTCTCATCTCACCTAATAGTATACATGAGACCAGATTGAAACCGAGAGCTAGGATCTTAGTTTTTCCTTGGTGTCCTAAGTTTCCTTGTAGTTCTATAACAAAGCACTACAAACTGAGTGGTTTCTAAGCAACAGAAACTTAGTTCTTGCAGCTCTGGAGGCTGGGAGAACAAAGTCTATGAACTACCAGATTTGCATCCTGGTGGAATGTTCATTTCCTGGTTGATGGACAAGGTCTTTTTGCTGTGTCCTCACTTGGCAATGGGAATGATCTATGGCCCCAATTGACCTTTTTGAAGGGCACTGATCCAAACTCCCAAGTGCTTCACTTTCACAACCCTGTAACACTCAAAGGCTCCATCTTCTATTAACACCCCATCAGGGATTTGGTTTTAACACAGGATGTGTGTGTGTGTGTGTGTGTGTGTGTGTGTGTGTGCACAGACATCCAATGCACAGCAATTACTCTAGCCACTTGATTCTAAGCTTAGGGTTGCTTTAGTTTCTTCGTAAAACAGGGTTGAAAATCTTGCATTTACTTTTTATTTGAGGCTAAGGAAACACGTTCATCAAAAGACACTTTAGGAGTGAAGGAAGGCCTCCCTAAAATGCCCAACTTTCTAATTCTTTATCAAGTTATTTGTTCTTTTTTACCCTCTCACAGCTGTAATTTGTAAAAACTGAAAGTAAAATTAAGGATATGTACATAAGATTGGGATCTTCTACATTGCCTCCTGGGTAAGGGAAGTGCCCAGGCAGCTCCATCACCCCCTGAGGAGTTCCTGACTGTGAACAGTTATAGAGGCATCATCCTCTTTAACAGTGTAGCCACTGGGAGAATCAACAGGAAGAAGAAGGGGGTAAAGTATATAACGCAAAAAAAAAAAAAAAACAATAAAAATACTGATGAATGGAGTCTGTAGCCGTCACCCAGATGCAGAGGAGGCAAGATATGACTGCCTCATGGAAAAAGTGTATGGGCTGAAGAATAGCTACAGAGTTTCTGTGGTGGAGATGTATGCCTATCACTGATTGGTGAATCTACTGGATGTCTCATGCAGACCTCCAAAACTGGTAAAAATGGCTTGCTTTGGATGGCCCAAGGGACCCCCAAAACTAAAAATGAGGGGCTGAGTTCTTTAGGGCTTACTGGAGTGTTAGAAATTCTGAAATGCTCGACTGGGCCAGTGACCTAGGTTGGAGCAGGCCTGAGACAGCGAACTCCATAGGAGCTGGTACATGGGAACAACTGCTGAGCAAATGGGCCAGAGCCAGAAACCGCTGTTATCTTGGCATGAATCTGGGACCTAGCCACAAACTCAGCCCTACACAAAGATCTAGAAGAAAAACTCCAACCCAAGGAACTTAGCTACATCAACAAAAACACAGACAATTGATGATCTCACAGCAGCAAATTCCAAAGAAGGAGAAAACAAACAAATTAACATCACCAACAATGAAAATTAAATTAACAAAAGAGAGAAATCACTGGCAATTAATATTCTTCTTAAAATTCAATGAAAATGACCACACAACACACACAAGTTTATGGGACACAATGAAAGCAGTGTTAAGAGAAAAGTGCATAGCACATAAAGAAGCTGGAAAAATCCCACACTAGTGAATTAACAGAACATCTGAAAACTCTAGAACAAAAAAAATCAAACTCAACTAAGAGAACTACATGACAGGGAATAATCAAATTGAGAGCTGAAATCAACAAAATAGAAACAAAGAAAACAATACAAAGAATCAATGAGGCAAAGAGTTGGTTCTTTGAGAAAATCAACAAAATAGACGCACCTTTATCCAAACTAACCAAAAAGCAAAGAGACAATATCCAAATTAACAAAATTAAAAGTGAAAAGGAGGATATAACAACAGACATGAAGGAAATCCAGAGAATCATCAGGTAAATTTCAAAAACCTGCTCTCCACAAAATTGGAAAACATGAAGAAAATGAAGAGAAAGTGGGAAGTACACTTGAATACATTGGCACAGGAGACCACTTCTTTAATATAACCCCAGTAGCACACACTTTGAGAGAAACAATTAATAAATGGGACCTCCTGAAACTGAAAAGCTTCTGTAAAGCAAAGGACATGGTACACAAGACAAAAAGACAGCCTACAGAATGAGAAAAGATATTCACCAACCCCACATCAGAAAGGTCTGATCTCCAAATTATACAAAGAACTCAAGAAATTAGTCATCAAAAGAACAAATAATCCAATAAAAAACTGGAGTACAGACCTAAACAGAGAACTCTCAACAGATGAATCTAAAATGGCTGAAAGACATTTAAGGAAATGGTCAACATCCTTAGTCATCAGAGAAATACAAATCAAAACAACTCTGAGATTCCATCTTACACCTGTAAAAATGGCCAAGATCAAAACCACTGATGACAACTTATGCTGGAGAGGTTGTGGGGTAAAGGGAACACTTCTGCATTGCTAGTGGGGGTACAATCTGGTACAGTCCCTTTGGATATCAGTATAGCGATTTCTCAGAAAATTAGGAAACCGCCTTCCTCAAGACCCAGCAATATCACTTTTAGGTATATAGCCAAAGGATGCTCAACCATGCCACAAGGACATGTGCTCAACTATGTTCATAGCAGCATTGTTTGTCATAGCCAGAACCTGGAAACAACCTAAATGCCCCTTGATCAAAGAATGGTTAAGGAAAATGTGGTACATTTATACAATGGAGTACTACACAACAGAAACGAAGCAACATCTTGAAATTTGCAGGCAAATGGATAAAGCTAGAAAACATCATTTTGAGTGAGGTAACCCAGACCCAGAAAGACAATTATCATATATCCTCACTCATAAATAGTTTTTAAACATAAAGCAAAGAAAAATCAGCCCACAAATCACAATCCCAGAGAACCTAGATAACAATGAGGACCCTAAGAGAAACATGCATGGATCTAATGTACATGGGAAGTAGAAAAGGACAAGATCTCCTGAGTAAATTGGGAGCATGGGGACCTTGGGAGAGGGATGAATGGGAGGAAAGAGACAGGAAGGGATGCAGAGAAAAATGTAGAGCTCAACAAAAATCAATAAAAAATAAAAGAAAAAACTAATGAATGGACAAAAAAGAAGGAAAAGAAGGGGACAAGAGAGAGTAATTGGGGATGAATTTAATGACATTATATAGTACACATGTATGACACTGCCCAAAACTAAAAGGGAAGAAAGTAAAAATAGTCTTTATCTATCAGAGTTGTTGGGAGAGTCGATGGGATCCTATGCGTGAAGCCTTTGCCATGGCTCTCCCAGGGAAGGGCTTTGACGCTAGTTTCCTTGACATTCGTTTTTCCAGACATTTGATGAGTTGTAAGGAAGGAAAATGATCTTTCAGGTCAGCACTATAAATACAGAATGATGGGAAACTGAGATGTAAGAGCAGACAATTATCACAGAACAATGAGAAAAAGAATGATATGGTGGAACCAGCCATAAAGCGCTGGGACATGACAGATCACAATGCATCTGTGCCACGTGACACCGCGGAAGAGGAACTAGTTCGTGTGCTCTCCAGAGGTCCTAACAAGTTGCTGGCTTTCTTTAAGCCCCAGCATGATAGTGAGTCAAGGAGGGGCAGTGTTTCCAGTCTGTGTCTGGTCAGATAAATGTGGGAGTCAGAGGAGAAAGGAGGAACACCCAAGAGTGTTTTACATGTAGAAAGAGCAAGGCAGAAATGCAAGTACGTGGATGAAAGTGTTTAGGAAGGGGTAGTGACGCCATCATCATATAAATTCCTACAGTCTACTTGCTTTTATTTAAGGGATCCCACTCCCCAATATGTCTCTATCTGGATCATCAATGTGGAATACAATAAAATCATCCAGAAGTTCAGTATTTGATGTTGTCCACTGAAGTCAAGTCATGGGGCATAGTTTATTAAAAAAAACAAATATGCATTTTATCATTTGTGGCACCTAGATTTTATATGGTCACATACAGTGATGTATGTATATATTAAGTGAAAGTAGAATGGAATTGTCTAAAAGATTAAAGGGAACAATTGGGAAGACAAGGCAGGAAGAGTAGGTTATGAGGAGAGAGTGTTCAGCATACAGTCTGTACTAGTATGAAAATAGATAAATAAAAGAGAGAGATGGCCATGGGAGAAACTGAGGCAGGATGCTGCTTTACACTGGGATTCTGTTCTTTCATCTTGTGTATGTCTGAACCTGGACCAGGTCACTTCGTCCTTCTGGGTCTCTCTCTCTCATCTGTAGCATCAGTAAGATGATCTGCTCACTCCATCTCATTGACTTCAGGACCAAGAAAACATCAAGATATTAGGAGTAAACGTCTCCTAAATAATACATCTGTAATTGTATTCATCTCAGGTGCAAAAGGTACCAAAGTAAGGTAAGGTCAAGTGTGAAGGCCTGTGGCCCCTCCAGGACAGACCAGCCAGCCAGCCACGCTGTTCAGTTGCATTTGTGCAGAAAGGCTTAGAGTCTACAAAAAGATTTATAAGACAACATTGAGGTGAAGGATACTCTATAGCTATGCACACACAGTAAAAGAGGTAAATTCCAAGAAAAGAGTAAACTCAGTCATCAATCACAGTGATTGTTTAAAATATTGAGATTTGTAAATTTATATTTTTTCTCTCAAATCTTAACTTTCTTGCATGTTCCAAGCTAAAAACAAAAAATAAAAAACAAAGCCCATGTAGGGCCAGTGTGATGACACAATAGTAAAAGGTGCCTGCTGCCAAGCCCTATAGCTTGAGTTCCTTTAACCTGGACCCACATGGTGGAAGGGAAACCCATATGGTGGGGTAGAGAACCGTCCTCTGACCTCCACAAATGTACCATGGCACATGCCCACCCTCACACCTAAGCGCGCACACACACCCAAAATAAAATATTAAAAAGTAAGTATATGCCATTGTTTAATAAGGAAAAAGTTATTGAAAAATGAAATAAAACAAAAATAGAGACAATAATGTATGTCAAAAGCCTGGAAATACCCTCTACCAGGTACCCACAGAAGAGCTACCTCACTTGTGCTGATTGAATCGAAATGCAAACTCATAAATCACAAACGTCAGGAGGAGAATAATGCCTAAGAGCCGGACATCCGAGGATGTTCAAAAGCCATGGAAACACAAGAGCCATCAAACATGCCACGGCTGTGAGGTCAACCCCTTGAAGTCGACTTTGGGAAAAGCCTTGATCCCTGAGTCCTGGACAGATGCTGTGACTACCTCCACTCCCTTCAGGACAAACAATTAACGTCCCAGAGTCTCTTGTTCTGCATCCAAACAGAACCACCTGAAGGATTTAAAATATCACGGAGCTCCACATGACGGAGCAGCTGGCTGGCTGGAGGGTCTCATAAATGTCACCAGGAGGACTCGCAGCAATCGGGAAGACAAGAGACAAAAATAATAACAGTAATCCTTGCCCTCACATAGCATCTTTCATCTGAAGAGCTCAAAGGTACAACGGACTTTACAGATGTTGTAGTCATTAAGATGTATATGGCAGACATTATTCTCCCCGCATTACAGATGGGAAGGGGACTGTAATCCTGTCACTCAGACTAAAACTGGAATAAACATCTAATTATCCCTGAGAGGAATTCTTTCTAATGTAGCCCCTTCTTTTTGCAGTTCACTATCATTTCTGAGTGGACAGGACAGGTCACCTCGTTGGGCCCAGTGTATCTGCTGCCAGTATCCAAACACTGAAATGAGATCAGATTGGAATCTTTGTCCCAGACGAAACATATTTAACTTTTCAAATCTTGCTTCAGAAGCCCAAGGTTCCCCTTTCTCATTTTCCTACAACCTGGAGGAGGTTTTCAACGACAGTAACTGAAACCAGGGCAGGACGCTACAGCCCAGATCAATCAGAAACTTCACCTGAATCCGGCCCGTGGTCTCTAGGTTCGATGCTGTTTTTGCAGCTGGTCCTTCCAGGAAGAGAAGTCATTTTAGGTTTGGATACTTTTCGGATAGGGAGATGATTTCTAGCTCCCATGTTCAAAATGCTCCTGGTTTCTTTTCCCCCCTGTGATTTAGGGACTAAACTTTTTTCGTTTTTGCTTCTGTCTGGTTTTGTTTGTAGTGCTGGGGATTAAATGCCACACGTGCTGGGCAATCTCCCTGCCACTAGGCTATAGCCCTGAATTTCCTTTAAAAAGTGGAAAAATGCAAAATGAATGGATAACATTAACCAGAGAGAAACCCCTTCCCTCCCATCCTAGCATGATGGGATTGTCTTGCATTGGCTGGTTTGCTTCACCCATTTTACTCTCTTAGCATCTGTGCAGGGGTACTGTACACACCATCTTCTAGTATTTAAATAGCACTCTGCTTTCAAGATCACATTACACTCCAGACATTTTTTCTCCACTAACTTTTGGGACAGAAGCACAATATTTTGAAGCGTGTAATAAAGAGTGAATTTCTGACCGAATTTACCAAGTTATTAGGGCATAATAGATCTCTCCCTGCCCACTAGAAAATGTTTTGTTAAGCATTTTTGTATTAGAAGCACTTTTTATACTGCAAGTAATTTTACTAGGAGACCTAAAAATCTATTTTTAAACAGTTTCTCTGATGGTAGATGCTAATTAAAAAGGCCTCAATGTCAACATCAGCTGTACAGAATTCTGCTTAGAACCAAATTTTCCCATTGTTTGAATGAGTGAAATGTTTCTCTTATTTTAGAAATGAATTAAAATATTCTCCCAACCCCTCACCCTTTTTTCTTCCTCCCAGTAGATTAATGCATTCTTCTTTGGGCAGCATAAAGGATGGTATATAAATCTAAACTAGGTTAATGAAATCTTGATATGGAAATGGTCACTATTACAAAATTTCACACCTACTAAACTTCTCTTGTCTGTGGGTTCAGACCACTGCTTTATTCTTTAAAATGTCCTTGTAAGGTAAATAATAACTATTATTAATACGTTGTAAAGAAAACATAGCGCTTGGTGTTTTGGCCGAGATCCAGTCCTGCAACACTGAATGTCTTTGCTCTGTTTTCCAGGGCTTCTTCCCCTGTTAGCCTCAAAGCAACAGCACTGCAGGCTCTGGCTCAACCTTACCCATGTTCTCCAGGTGTCATTCCCTTTCTTTTGTGCTCGTAATATGTGTATGATTATCTATCATACGTTCAGAGAGAGGTGGGAAAAAGTCATGTAAGCCAGTTGTTTGGCGGTACGTAGGGGAGGAGAACGCTCTCGAGGATTTAATCTGTTCTTAGACCTAAAGTGATTTTCTTACCTGTCAAAGAGTCAAACTAGTCTATACACACACTCCCTACCTCAGACAGACCGGTTAGGGAGGGCGATATACCTCAGCTAGCTCTGATTTCTTTGGAACCTTATTCGTGAAAAATCTGGAAAGAGGGATTCCTGGCCAGGGATGAGAATCCCTGCTGACGTGTTTCTCTTCTTTCCCACTCACTGCAAGACCTTTCTGTCTGCATCTCAGTACATAAATTCAGATATTCTCTCTCTCTCTCTCTCTCTCTCTCTCTCTCTCTCTCTCTCTCTCTCTCTCTCTCTCTCTCTCTCTCTCTTAAAAACCAGTAATTTAGTAAGCTGACCTTCTTCCAGGGACCCCGGAACCAGGTCCTGGTATTCAAATTCTCTTTCTTTGGCCCTTTATAATCCTTGGTCCATTTTCAGAATAGGATTCAATTTTGAACCGTAGCTGGGAGTAGAGTGGTTTTTTTTTTTTTTTTTTTTTTTACAAAATAAAATGTAGCTTGGGAAATTTGGAAATGGAATACAGCTTTTGGAATGTAACTAAACGGCTCACCAGAGCTAGGCTGTGCAGTCCCTCGGTGGCTTTCTCCCAGGACACCCTAACTTGCTTATGTTTATTTAGAGGGAAAAAACGGAGGCGAAAATAGTTGTAAGGCAGACTTAACTTGCAAGCTGGACGAAAATTGGACGGGGTTCATTAGCAGAAATGCTGCAGATCGTTAAAGAAGGAAACCTTTTCAAGTGAGAGATAAAGTAATAGAAGGTGGCAGGAGCGAGGCAGGCATGCAGAGAGAAAACTCCGCGATAAGATCTCCAGGAATCTGAGACAGATGGGGTACAGGGTTGCTATGCCCTCCACCTCGCACTTTCCTTCTTCGCTCAGGACTTCGTTCTGGAACTTTCCAGTCACTTCTGATGTGAAACAGACCCGCCCAGTTCCTCTCCTCCCCTCCCCCATCTCACCCTTCGAAAGGGGGCTTCCTATTCTCGGCACCCTTGGTTGCTGGGGGAGCTGAAGCCACGTTCTTGTCGGGCCTGTTTGGACCACCTGAGAGTAATTAGCAGTCTCCCCTCGACCGGTTCCAAAATTCTGTTTTCCTGGAACATCTTGTCGAACTGGAATGCCTAGGCAGTTGAGAAACAACTACGCACACCTGAACAAATCAGTCTGTTTTTCCTGAAACAGGAGTACAAGCTCTCCTCTCGGGCGCTCACTTAGGTATAAATGGCAGATCCAATTGTCTGGCTGAAGCAGGCGATGTGGAGGTTACTATCCTGGAGCACTAACTCCGTTAGGATCTAGGGGAGCCAAGCTCAGCATTAATTGGCTGCTGGTCTAATTATGCAAGTGGCCCACATGAAAAACGCCCGGAGGAAGAAAAGATTTGAGGGCATATCCAAAATATTGTTTAGAAAAAGTCTGGCTAACCCCAGCAAAGGGAGTCTCCCAAAGAAAGAGAAGTCCTGGAATATAAAATGTTTTTTTATGGCATTTGTAAAGACAGACAGACAGATACACACACACACACACACACACACACACACACACACACACACACACCACAGAGAGCGACAGAGAGAGAAATGGAGAGAGGGAGACGGAAGGAGGGAGGGAAGAGGAGAGAAGGCTATTTCTGTTGGATAATAAACCCTCTGGATTTTGAGTCTGGTGAGATCTTTATTACTTTTGCTCCTGTTTATCATGCCCATTTGGCAAAAGTCAGCAAGTCTGTGGCTTGTATGCAATTTGAGCAGAAGAATGACAGATGTAATTGAAAACAAAAGACTTAAGAAGAACTTGCCCAGGTGAACTCTTGGAAACATCTCACCCACATGCAGACCCAAAGGTAACAATTTTGGGGAAAAGACACAAACAAGCTATTATTAGAAAGATGACTGCATTAGAAATGGAAGGTGGTCTCCCCTAACACCCCGCCTCATAGACTGAGCTGGCCCCTTTCTCTGGTCTCTCTCTCAGAAGTGCCTCTCACAATATTTCAAATACTGCTGTAACCAAAGCATCAGCTACGTTCTGGGATTGATCGCCTCATCTCCAGCCCAGGAAATGGGAGAATCTCCTCACTGGCATGAAGTGGTACCGCCTATGTAACCAGTGGTACTTACGTGGAGTATTGCCCTGGGCCTTGGCACTCTGGCTGGAGCATTTGTGGAAATATCCAGTCCTTCAGCAGGAAGTAGACACATAGGGAAATAAGACAAGTTTTGGTCTGGACTAATTTCATTCATTTAAGAATTTTAAGATTTGAGCCAGACCTGATAGTTCCAGGTAGTGGGAAGGCTGAGGCAGGAGAATAAACCTACAAAGCCTTCGTCGGCTCCCAAGCGAGTTCAAGGCAGTCTGGTAGCCTCGGTGACTACTGAAACCTTGCCTGAAAGTAAAAAGTAAAAAAGGGCTTTGATGGTCTATTTTAGCCAGAAAGAGCGTTCCTCTAGCAATGCAAGGTCCTGGGTTAGATACCTCGCACTAATGCCTCTAGTTTTCTCTAAAAACAAACAAAAAAAAGGTTATCTAGTGCCAGTTCATTCTTTGTCCCTGTCTGCTCTTCTCCATAAGCCCTCATGTCCCTGTACCAGGACAGAAGAGTGCTGGCTCACACTAAGCAAGCACAGAGTCTCCCATCTTCTCTTGTCAGAAAGGAAAACCCACGTCATTAGAAGCCAGTGCTTTTGACATTCTTCAGAAAAAAAAAATATTTAACTTCATTTCATGTGCATTGGCATGAAACTGGAGTTACAGACAGCTGTGAGCCGCCATGTGGTTGCTGGAAATTGAACCCAAGTCCTCTGGAAGAGCAACCAGTACTCTTAACGGTTGAGCCATCTCTCCAGTCCTGACATTATTAACTTTAGAAAGAATGCGATTAAACACTGGGAAGGTTGGTATAGTCTGGGATAAAAATTTAGATTAAAGTAAGCCAACGCCAGCTTGACTTTGGACAGAAGCAGAGGTGTACGCATTTAGAGCAACCGCTATTGTGAGTCGTGGCTCCAATGGTCATCCCCCTCCTCTTCTCTCCCTGCTCATCCTCCCCCTCCTCTCCTTTTCCCTCCTCACCCCACCTTCTCATCCCGTCGCCCACACTATGTATGAGATACATAGTAGTATTTCACTATGTAGGTCAGGTTGGCCTTGAACTTGGGAATCTCCTCATTCAGGCTCTGGGTGCTTGGGTTATAGCTATGAGTCACTATGCCCAGCCCTGGTGGGGATTTCTAAAATGACACAGAGGGAGGACACTGCTTCCTCAATGCTAATCATCAAGATTCTTTTTTTTTTTTCTAATCTGAATGCTAAATACAGTTGTTTAAATTCACTGGTTTGTTTTTATGGCATTTTAAAATAAATTTATTTTTATTCTGTGTATATAAATGTTTGTCTCTGTGTGGGTACATGAACCACATGCAGAGTTTGCCTGTAGAGGCCAGAAGAGGGTGTTGGATCCCTTGGAACTGGAGTTACAGAACATTGTAAGCTGCCATGTGGGTGCTGGAAAAGAAATCCGGGTCCTCTGAAGGAGCAGTCGGTGCTCTTAATTGCTGAGCCGTCTCTCTAACTCCTATCATTTTTTGTCATCTTATATGCAATGTGCAGACTTAGAGAAAACAGGAAATATGAAGGAAACTCATTAGCGGGCTTCTGCTCCTCTAGGAATGTGTCTGTCCCGTGTATGTTACTTCAGCTGGCTTTGCGATGAGCGCACTTATTTCAGGAGACAGTTTTAAAACACAGTTACATTTTATTGCTCCTTTAAAAAATACATTCACAAAGCCCACATCACCAAGGCGTGTGTTTAATTTAATCTTTTACTGAGTGTAGCCCTTGTCCTATTTATGACCCAGGACGGATGCCTTAGCCCGTAAATGTGGTTTCTCTGAAGCCATGCTGAACATGCATGCGGCTCCTCAGATGGGACGACATTTAATACAGCCATTTAGAAAAAAAAAACAAAAAACAAAAAACAAAAAAACTAACTTAAAATTGCTTCTCTCGCAAGTGCCCAGAGTGGCATGGACGCTTCCACGGCCCATACTTTTACGTAAAAGTGCAGGATGTTTGAGAGAGGGTAGTTCTGATGCCGTGAAACATCTTGAATCGCTGAAGTTCTAATAGGACTTGAGAAAGCCCCGGAGAATCAGTGGGAGAACAACACAATGTAATGGCCTTTAAAAGATAGAAACCAGAATGAAAAAAAAAAAAGCTTTAATTCATTTCAGAAAGAGATGTCAACTCAGTGTTTATGGATAAAGTTGCCAGATAATCTTTCTCAAATCCAAATTCGGTTTTTGGGGTGGAGAGCTAAAGACAGTGTCAGGCGCTAAGAAAAATCTCAAACAGTCAGCGCCATCTAGTGGCTGTGTAGGACAAAACCTATAGGCAGCGAACAGAATGGAAGCCTAGACTTACGTTCTGAGAACATACATGCAAGACAAGCGATACCTTTTGGAGAAAACTAGCTTGATTTTAAAGCTCTGTTCACTCATCGAGTAATGAACTTCAGGTTCGCAGCAGCAGACTAAACTGTTTCGATAACGAAGCCTAACGAGAAGGGCGTATTGCCCCAGGTCACAACCAGAAAACGAACTCTATTTTTCCTTTTTAAAATATTTGAACTTTGCTGTTTTCTCCAACAGCAAGTTAAACCAACAAGTGACGTAGTAGGAGACAAACAGTCATCTTTTCCAGAACACCGTGTCAACGAGAGCTTCCTGCTACCTGCATCTTAAAGTCGGGTGACTGAACTGAGCCTGCTGGAGAGCACAGGGGTAGGTAGAATTCAGTGGCTGCCGTCTTTCGATGGGAACCAGTTGCATCTTTATTTTTATGATGCTAAGTCTCATATTCGGCATTTCCAGACAGAAGTTACAAAAGCACAACTGTTTAGTACATTGGAAACTTGGATAACAAAAGAAAGAAGGTGCTTTTTTATCAGTGTGTGTGTGTGTGTGTGTGTGTGTGTGTGTGATCTTCATTAGCACCAAATGACAGAAGTCACTAGACAGTCAGTTCAGTTGCAGGAGGTCTTGATATTTAGTGGGTACCATATGGGTTAATATACTATTTTTGTTGCTGTTTTTTTTGTTGTTGTTGTTCTGGCTTTTTGTTTTGTTTTGTTGTTTTTGTTTGTTTGTTTTGTTTTGTTTTTGTTTTGTTTTGATTTTCGAGACAGGGTTTCTCCGTAGCTTTTGGGGCCTGTCCTGGAACTAGCTCTCATAGACCAGGCTGGCCTCGAACTCACAGAGATCCGCCTGCCTCTGCCTCCCGAGTGCTGGGATTAAAGGCGTGCGCCACCACCACCTGGCCTTGTTGTTTTGTTTTTTGAGACAAGGTTTCTCTGTGTAGCTTTGGAACCTGTCCTGGAACTTGTTCTGTAACCCAGGCTGACCTCGAACTCACAGAGATCTGCCTGTCTGGGCCTCCCAAGCACTAGAATTAAAGGTGTGAGCCCAGCCTACAATTAGCTTTTTTAAGGAAACATTTAAACAGTCCAGTTAAAACATTGAAACACCTGTGATCCCAGAAGAAGCAGGATTATCACTGCAGAGTTCAGGGCAGCCTGGTTTCTACAGCAAAGTTCCACCCAGGCCAGATCTACACAATGAGATCCTCCCTCAAAAAGACTTTAAATGATCATTTTCAGTGCAATGCATTCTCTTTACAACCTTACGTGTTTTATTTAGGGTGTCTACAAGTGTTATTTCGAGGTGGACTCTGTGACCTTCACTGAACTTCTCGAGGGGATCATGGTGCAGAGAAGCAATGAGGGGGTTAAATCATGACGCTGAGCCTCACAGGATTTAATAGCCAAGAGCTCAGGTTCTAGATCCAGTTGCTAAAATTCAAACTCTAACCCCTCATAGTGGTTTTTTTTTTAGTTTGCCTCTCCATGCCTCAGTTTACCCATTTATGATATCTTACAGGACAGCTGTGGAATTTAAATGAATTGATGCAAGTAACGTGCTGAAGTGAGCACTGAGCCCTTAGAAGTCCCCAGGATTAGTTCTTGCCTGGACTGTCCAGTGCCGTTGAGGAAAACGAAACAACAAAGATCTGGTCATCATCTGAGGTAAGTGACTGAATTTGGGGTGTAAGCAGCTAGAAGTTTTGACAAAATATGAGAATAATTTACCCCCAGAAAACAAGACAACCTATTTCATACATTTTAGCAATTTTTGAAATTAAAGTTGCTTTATTGTTATTGTAACGTGTGTGTGCGCTTGAGCCACAGTGCCTGTGTGGAAGTCAGAGGACGAGTTTTAGGGATCGGTATCTTCTCTTGCCTTGATTTTGAGGCAGAGTCACTCTCTCCTCTCTGCTGGGCTATGGATTCCAGGCTAGTTTGTCCACACGCTTCAGGGGAAACAATCCTGGTGGCTCTCTTCTCTCTTCTGGGCTATGGATTCAAGGCCAGTTAGCCCACACGCTTCTGGGAAACACTCCTGCAGCTTTCTGTGTGGGCTTCAGGCATAGAAACTCTGGCTCCAAGGTTTGCAGCGCAAGTACTTTTACTCACTGAGCCATCTTACTGGTCCTCCAGTGCTTTCCTAATAAACACTTATCATAACCCTGAATAGTGACATAGGATAGATGGCCTTTCAGGACATCAGAGAAGTGGCTGACTCAAGGTCTTGTAGGGGAAGTGAGTAGAAGACAAATGGAGTCATTCTGGTATTTTTTCAGTCATGGTCCCTCCAAAATTCAGAAGCACTCAAAGAATACTTAAAGAGAGCGTGGATGCTTAGAGATCCTCTACGATGACCACGTTTCTGTTCCCTGAACCCATAGCAGGAGACTCACAACTGCCTGCATCTCCAGTCCCAGAGGCTCTAATGCACTCCGCTGGCTCCCTCAGGCACCTGCACACACGTGATGCACACACATGTAAATATCAAGAAGGAAAACCTCTTCAAAGATGAAGGAGAATCTGTGACTAGATCTGGAACCAGTTTTTAGTAGGCAGAACTAGTCGGTAATCCTAACACACCTAATTTGGGGCTTATGCCGCCCTGGGGTGGGAGGAAAACGCAACTGAAAACATTTACAAATATGAATTCATTTGATCTTTATATAGCATTTGTACAGTTTTCCAAAGAAGTATTTAAATATATTTTCTGTGTAAATATGAGTCGTGAATAAGGTACATAGATTCCGTCTTCCATGAAGTGTAAGCTCCCAGCACGGTGGTGCAGAGACAGGTAGGAATGAGCATATTGAAAAGAAAAACAAAACCAAACAAACTAACAAGAAAAACCCATGTCCAGACCTTTCCCCCCACTACACTGTAATTATGAAAAAAAAATGAGCTTGTTGCTCTCAGAAGAACCAATGTCAAGAAATAAAGACCAATTTATTGTACCACAGCATAAGGAGAGGGCTTTTTGTTTTGTGTTTTTGGAGACTGACTCTCACTATGTAGCCCAGATCCAGCACCCGGTCTCAAACTCACAGCAAACCTCATGACTCAGTCTTCCAAGGGCCAAGATTTACAGGCATGCACAGCTACACCCAACAGTAGTGTTCTTGCTGATGGTTGACTTGACGTAATTTCATTGTATTCTCAGCCATCTTCTGGGAAGTCAAGGCATGTTTTATTTTGGTGTTTTATTTTGTCTTGTGTATGAGTGTGTCTGTGTGGGTTTACACATGTATACACACACGAGTGTGGAGTGTATATGGGTATGTCTGTCTATGTGTGGATGCACATGTGAGTATATATGCGTTTGTCTTTGGATATGCACACATGAGTGTATATGGTTATGTCTGTGTGTATGCACACGTTAGTGTATATGGGTGTGTCTCTGTGTGGATGCCCATTTGAACATATATGGATCTGTCTATATTTGGATATACACACATAAGTTTATATGGTTATGTCTGTGTGTGTATACACACGTGAATGTATATGCATATGTCTGTGTGTACAGACATGAGGATATATGGTATTTCTCTGTGTGGGTATACACATGTGAGTGTATATGGCGATCTATGTCTGTGTGTGAGTATGTACAAGTGAGTGTAGGTGCCTGTGGCGGTCAGAGGTGTCAGACCCTCTGTACTGAAGGTACAGGTGACTGTAAGCCACACAGTGTGGGTGCTGGGAATCAAACTTGGATCCTCTGCAGGAGCAACAAATGCTTTTAAGTGTTGAGCCATTTCTCCAACCCCATGACTGGGTTTGTAGAGTGGAGGCACAGCAGTAACCAGACTGTACCTGCTTTGTTGTAGAAGTGAGCACGACCTTCTGTGCTTTGCTCGTCTCGGGTGCAGCTGCATTTTAGGGAGGCACACTGTAATCAGCACGGGAAGATCTGCCATTTGTGAGAAGAGCGGCAGAGTTCAGCTTTTTCACCCACAGATGCATTTGTGATGATCGAATAAGTCCATGTTGAGGAACATCTGCCCTAGAGGGCAGCAGGCACACGGTGAGTCTGTGGTGGACCTGAGGCTGCGTTTCTTAATTATTCGCCCATGGAATTAACCAAGGGGGAAGTAAATGGACACAGTTGTAATTTCTTTTCATCTGTAATATGGGACGTTCTGTCAAGGAGGCTAGCAGGAGGGTACAGAGGAGGGCATTTAATACAACTCATATGTACAATTTCTTATGTCTCAAGAGTTATGAACTGGTGTCTGATGGGATGTGTTGTTGTTGAGGAGTCTATAAGAAAATAGACTATTTAAAAGTGTTGCAAATTTGCATTGAAAGATTGCCTTTTTTACATACGTGTATATGTGATGGCATCTGTGTGTGCCTGTTGATGTGTATGTGTGTGTGTGTGTATATGTCGGTATGTGTGTGTGGAGGCCCTGGGACTGTATATGCACTGTCTATGTACTGTATATGCTATCTCTGTTTATGAGGCGGGAGCCTGGAAACCTAACTGTGGCCATCACCAGAACCTCTTAGCCTCCTGAATGCATGCAACCAGAGCTCCTAGCCTCTTTCCAGGCACTCCCTCTTCCTGGATCATCCTCTTCTTTTGAGCTGCCCTGGTCTTAATTAGAGCCAGTTCACCATCTCTCCACCAGACTCAACAGCTGATCTCCCCATTTCTAATTGAGATGCTTTGATTTAAATCTGCTCAGCAGGACGTGGGCTTCCAGCAGAGCCCAGCTTCCTATTGCCCTTCACTGATACCCATGGGCCAAAGGCAGTTGTCTCTTGGGGTTTAGGCTCCACCCCAGGGGAAACCTGTAATTAAAGCTTTTAGAGGCTTATGACAGACCTACAAGCAGAGAAGTCAAAAAGAAAGAGAGGTGTGTTGGAAAAGTTGCAAAGCTTGCTTTTGTTTAAGCCTAAGCTGTTTCAAGAACGAACTGCTTAGGTAATTGTGGTGAATTAAGCAGAATCAAACCGCTTTTCGGGGTGCTGGACAGACAGCATCTCCCCCATCTTCATTCCCCGGTTAATTCATCGTCTGGTTTCAAGTGTGGATTTCCAGGCTGGCCAAAGCTTTTGCTACACACTCACCAGCACATAAAGACCAGACCCTCCCTGGACCTGGGTGTGTATTGGCCACGATCTGTAGATTACGGCGGTCACAGAGTCCGAGTCTCATTACTTCCCACGCACACACTATATGGATAGTTCATATGTTTACATGGTCAGATGTACCCCATAGGCCCCAGCAACCAATCATCCGCTAGCTGATTTGGCAGGCTGGAGGCAGGGGTTTGTAGGCTACTGGATCACTAGGAAGCACGCCAAGAAGACAAGATTGTCTTCAGTTCCTTTCCCATCCTCTGTAGAATCCATTCCCCACATTGACTCTGATTGTCTCTAGGGGTGAAAATGATCTCTGGCACAGTCTAACCACTTCCTCCTCTCTCTCCTCCACCTTCTTTACAAAAACAAAGAAAATTATTTTATTGATTTACATCTGTCTTTTTTTAAGTGTCATATCATCATCGAAGTAAATCTTTTTTGTGTGGTGTATCCATTTTTACTGCAGTATACAATAAAATGTTTGAAATAAGTAATAAACAAAACTCAAATATTTTAATTACTATATATAAAATAAAAATTTCAGCAGTGAAAGCAAGAAAACCCTGATTTAAATGGAACAGGAAATAGAAGTTACTTTAGATATTAAGTAGCTGGTATAATGTCCAATCATCTGATCTGTACCTGCAGACTGACATGAATAGAACCGCTGTACAAAGGCTGGAATTTGGGAAGTAGACATCATATAGTGCTTCCTTTAATGGAGCTGGGGATAGAACCTAGGACTTTGCACATGCTGGCCAAGTTGTGTTCACTGAGCAATTCCTCGCGTGCTTCTTTATACCCACAGAAGACAGCATTTCCCTTCCTTGACTGTGCTTGGGGCTCACTCCAGGCTCTCTGTAAACTGCGGACTGTGCATCCTCAGATCAAAGAGAGTCTGAGCAACTGCGTTTCTTATCAACCTCCAGGTGGCGCTGTTGCAGCTGGCGCTGCTCCAAGGACCACACTTCGAATAGCCAGGCAATCAGATCTTCTGATTAAAGGGATTCCCTTTAATTAAAGTATGAATGAGTGTTAGGCCCAACACAGCTGCTGTTTGCACATTAATAGAGCTGTGTGCTCTCCAGGAATGCTTATTACAGGAAGACTCGTGGAGTACCCCTGCTCGCCCCAGAACCTTCTTTTCAGAAGTGGTAGCAATGTGTGTGTGGGAGGGGAGGTGCAATTAATTTCAGAAAAATATCGAACGTGTCCTTGTAGCTTCTCATCTCACTGAGCCCCTTTTTGTCTCCTCAAGCTCGTCTTTTCCTTCACTTCTGTTTCATCTCAGTTTCCTACTCTGTGGGTTGAGTACATGAAAGAGCAAGAATCTCTGTAATGTCATTGGATCGCATCCCTGGGTCATTTAAACGGATTCTTTTGCATGATAAAGACGGTTATAAATTCTTGGTAGTTAGATGGGGTCCTATCCTAACTTTGTCAAAGAACTCAGGTAAAATTATTGTTTCTATTTATTTATTTAAAGGTATGACAATAAGATAAAATATAAGATAAAACTGACGCATCAGAATTGGACAAAACAGAAGGAAAGCAGCCCAGGAGGAGAGTTAAAGACCCATTCATTTTCACACTCAGGAATCCCATAGAAACACTAAACTGAAATGCCATCATATATACGCAGGGGATCTGGTGCGGACCTATGCATGCTACCCCAGCCTCTGTGAGTTCATGAGCCTTGCTCATGTTGATTTAGAGAGCCTTTATGTTTTGTTTTTGTTTGTTTGCTTGCTTTTGGTGTCCTCCATCCCCTCTGGCTCTTGCACACTTTCTGCCTCCTCTTTAGGGAGGAATTTATGAGCCATCTTATTTAGGCCTGAGTGTTCCACGTTCTCTCATTTTCTGCAAATTGCCTGGCTGTAGCTCTGTATTTGTTCCCATCTGCCACAAGAGGAAACTTTTCTGATCATGGATCAGAATGTCATTAGGAGCCATTTCATTGCCACTTGGGTCCCTGGGTTATCTAGTTTCAGTTTCTTGGTCACCCATGCAGTGTCAGGTATGGGTTTCATCTAATGGAATGGGCCTTGTGTCAAATCTGATACTGTTTGGTTACTCGTACAAGCTTTGTACCACTATTGTATATACACATATCTTGCACTCAGAGCACACCTTTGCATATTAAAGGTTTTATGACTGGGTTATTGTTTACATTTTTCTTTTGGTAGAGTGCAGAGTACCTTCATGTAACAAAGATGTGGGAACGTAGGGTGAAGGCTCTATGTAGGCAACAGCTCGATCTCTCTATGTTCAATCATTTGGGCACGAGTTGTCTTTAGCATGGGGCCTTGCCGTCAGTTTGTGGAGAGCAACCTACAGCCGTGACAACAGCCTGGGTTGTTTGGGGATTCCCTTGGGATCCTTTGGACTAACAACTCAATTAGATGTAACCCAATCCTGGTACTGGGAGCTTCATTTGGTGACATTGGACGACCCTGTCACCCCCATTATTTGATTATTTTATTTAGATCACTGTCATAAATGTATATATTTTAAGATGCTTCTAAATATATTCTCATAACTTTAGACCTATCTTCAACCAGCATGCCTTGTCCCAGCATATCCCAGGTTTTGGTATCATTTTCTAAGGAACCAGAGGGACAGAGGACAGGGAAAAAAAGACAAACACAGGAGATAGATAGGTGAGGGAGAAGGGGTTTTCTCCCCCTTTTTCCTGGTCCTCTCCCCTTTTCCCTGGTCTTAGGATGCCTCTTCTTATTACTATTAGGACGATAAATCTACATTTTCAACTGTACACTCAAGACAAAGAAAAAATTTTAAACTCTTTAACTTACCCGTGTCCCTAGTCTATCTGTTCCAACACATTTTAGATCAACAACAGACTGCTCCAGCAACTCCAGTTATAAGCCCTGGCTGTTGCCTCAAAATCTACACTCTGGTCCAGTCTCACAGACCACACTTCCCTAGCCTCAAATGGACCTTTAGAACCTGGACATCAGCTGACATAGCCTGCTCTTCCTGGCCTTAAACAACAACAACCCAGCTTCTTTGGCCTCCCTAAGAAGGACAACCCCATTGTCAGCAGGAAACAGCTAGAAAGAATGATGCCCATTTACCCAATGTCCAATAATAAAACAAAAGGTGGGAATGAAGGGACTCGGGCCAGCTCGAGTGTGACAGGCATGGCTCTAGCAAGCTTTCCTCGTCTCCCTGTTCCCTTTGCTTTGCTAAAAACTGTTGGATTGCATTCCTAAAGCTAGCCACCAAGGTCTATTCCCTTATTTGGTCAATCCCTCATTCTGAGGCTGACTACCAAGATCCAGCCATCCAAGTATTGAAGTCCAGCAAGCAAAAGCCTTCTTTGGCTCATCTGGTTGACATGCTTTGTTAAAATTAAACACCTCATACTAACATGGGGTTTCTCCTTGTGCTTTAATAAGGTGCCATTTTCCTACGTGCATGTCTGTCTCTGCTTTATCCAGAGGCAGTCCATTGTCCCTCTGGCACAAATACCCCTGCCCCCTCTCCTTTCTTCCCTTTCCCTTCTCCCTTACCCTCTACTGTCTTTATCTCTTATTCCCTGCACTCTGTCCCTGTGGGGCAAATAAATCTCCTTTGTGCTTAGAACTTGGTCTTGGAGTATCTTGAACCGACTTTAAGGTTCCCTACAATTTTTATTCTATGGCTCTGTAGTTAAACTTGAAATCAGGGATTGTGATACTTCCAGAAGTTCTTTTATTATTCATTAACTTAGCTTGTTTTAGCTATCCTGGCTTCTTTGTTTGTTTGTGTTTCCATATGAAGCAGAAAATTGTCCTTTCAGGATCTGTGAAGAATTGGGTTAGAGTTTTGACGGGGGTTTTATTGAAATTTTAACTTGCTTTTGATAGGATGGCCATTTTTACTATATTAATCCTACTGATTCATGAGCATATAAGAGTCTTTCATCTTTTAATATCTTCTTCAATTTCTTTTTCAATGTCTTAAAGTTTTTAATCATACAAGTCTTTCACTTGTTTGTTTAGAGTTATCTTAAGATATTTATATTATTTGAGGCTATTGTGAACATCTTGTTTCCTTTTGTTTCTTTATTTTATTTTTTTAGTTAACGTTTTTCATTTATTTTACATACCAATCAGTCTCCCCTCCATCCTCTCCTCCCAACCCCTCCCCTTTCCCACCTGCCTACCTTCCCATCTACTCCTTCTCCATCTCCATTCGGAAAGGGACAGGCATCCTCTGGACTTATTTGTTTCTTAGTCTGTTTGGCCTTTCATATATAGGAAGATTATTAATTTTTTTGAGATAATTTTGTATCCAGTTAATTTGCTGAAAGTGTTTTTTAGCTGTAGGAGTTTCCTGGTGGAAATTTTAGGGTCACACATGTGTATTATCATATGATCTACAAGTAAAAATACTTTGATTTCTTTCTTTCCCATTTGTATCTCCTTGATAAACTTCAGTTGTCTTTTTGCTCTCTCTAAGACTTGAAAGTACTATATTGAATAAGGACGGAGAGAGTGGATAACCTTGTCTTTTTCCTGATTTTAGTGGAATTGCTTTTAATTTCTCTTCATTTAAGTTGATGTTGTCTATGGGCTTGCTGCAAACTGCTTTTATTATGGCGAGATATGTTCCTTCTATCCCTAATTTCTCCAGGACTTTCATCATGAAAGGGTGTTGGATTTTGTCTAATGAGATGATCGTGTGGTTTATGTCTCTCAGTTTGTTTATATGGTAGATTACACTTCTTGATCTAAATGTATTGAACTATCCCTGCATCTTTGGGATGAAGCCTACTTGATCATGGTAGATGATGATTTTGATATGTTCTTGGATTTGGTTTGTAAGTATTTTGTTGAGGATTTTTGTATCTATGTTTCTAATGGAAATTGGCCTCCAATTCTCTTTTATTGTTGGATCTTTACATGGTTTGGGAATCCGGGTAACTGTGGCCTCATAAAATGAATTGGACAAAGTTTCTTCTGTTTCTATTTTGTGGAAAAATTTGGAGAGTATTGTTGGCATTAAGTCTTCTTTGAAAGTCTGGTAGCATTCTGTACTAAGAACCATTTTGCCCTGGGATTTGGGAGGGATGTGGTTTGGGAGACTTCTAACATCACTTCTAATTTACTAGAGGTTCTATTTCTGTTTAAATTGCTTATCTGATCTTGATTGAACTTTTGTAAGTGGCATGTATTCAGAATATTATTTATTTATTTATTTATTTTAGATTTTCCAGATTGGTGGAGTCCAGGTTTTTAAAATATGTTTTATGATTCTCTAGGTTTCCTAGCTGTATGTTATTTCCCCCTTTTCATTTTCTAATAGCTTTCATATTCTCTCTGTCTTTTAGTTAATCTATATAAGGGTTTGTCAATCTTACTGATTTTCTCAAAGAGCCATTTTTTTTGTTTCATTGATTCTTTGTGCTTTTCATTGTCGTTTTTGTTTTTATCCTATTTTATTGATTTCAACTCTGAGTTAGATTATTTCTTGATATTTTCTCCTGATGGCTGAGCTTTAGAGCAGTGTTTCTTAACCTTTTTAATAATCCAATCCTTTATTATAGTTCCTCATGTTGTGGTGACTCCCAACCATAAAACTATTTTTCCTGCAACTTCATAACTAATTTTGCTAATGTCATGAATCTGAATCATAATGTAAATCTTTTTGGAGACAGAGGTTTGCCAAAGGCTTTGTAATCCACAGGTTGAGAACCACTGTTCTAGGGCTTTCGGATATGGTATTAAATTGCTTGCACAAGATCTCTCACATTTTTTAATATAAGCACTTATTGCTATGAACTTGTCTCTTAAAACTGCTTTCATTGTATCCCAGAAGTTTGGGTACGTTGTGTGCTCATTTTCATTCAATTCTAGAAAGTCTAATTTCTGTCTTGACATTTAGTAGAGAGTTGTTCAGTTTTTCATGAGTGTATAAGATTTCTGTTGTTTCTGTGGGTATCCAGCTTTAAACCATGGTACTCTGTTAGGATGCAGGGTGTTATTTCAATATTCTTATATCTGTTGAGACTTGCTTTATGTCCAAGTATGTGATCTATTTTAGAGAATGCTAAGAAAGTGTATTCTTTTGTGTTTGGGTGAAACGTTCTGTAGATACGTGGTAGTTCAATTTCGTTTATAATGTCAATTAACTCCAGCATTTCTCTGTTTAGTTTTTGTCTGGATGATCTGTCTATTGGTGAGAGTTGAGGTACTGCAGTCTCCCACTATCAGTGTGACTTAAGCTGCAGGAGTGTTACTTTTACAAACTTTGGTACTCTCTTCTTTGGTGCATAGTTGTAAAGAATTGCAATATCCTCCTGGTGGCTTTTCCCTTTGATGAGCTTGTAGTGCTTTCCTTCTCTCTTCTGATTAGTTTTGGTTTGAAATCTATTTTGTTAGATATTATAACAGCGACATCAGCTTTTTCTTAGGTCCATTTGCTTGAAATGATGTTTTTCCCCATTCTTTCACCCTGAGGTGATGTCTCTCCTTGATGTTAAAGTGTTTCATGGATGCAAAAGAAGGGTTGGTCCTGTTTTCACGTTCCTTTTGTTATTCTGTCTTTTGATTGGGAGATTGAGGTCATTATGTTGAGAGATATCAATGAGAGTGTTTATTCATTTCTTGGTATTTTGTTGTTATTGTTGTTGTGGTGGTGGTGCTGCTGCTGCTGCTGGTGGTGGTGACGGTAGTGTGTGTTTGTTTTCCTATTTTGGTTTGCTGGTCTGGATTTATTTATTCTGTGTATTTTCTTGGGTGAGCTTCACTTTGTTAGGATGGAATTTTCCTTCTAGTACCTTGTGTACTAGACATAGACAGATATTGTTTAAATTTTCTTTAATCATGGAATGTCTTATTTTCTTCATCTATTGTGATTGAAAGTTTTGCTGGGTGTGGTAATCTGGGCTGATATCTGTGGACTCTTACAGTCTGTAGATCATCTGTCCAGGCCCTTGTGGTTTTTAGAGTCTCCATGGAAAAGTCAGGTGTTATTCTAATAGGACTCCCTTTATATGTTACTTGGTCTTTTTCCCTAACAGTTTTTAATATTCTTTCTTTGTTCTTTACATTTAGTGTTTAGATTATTATTTGGTAAGGGGACTTCCCGGGCCAGCTTATTTGATATTTTGTATTCTTATTGTACCTTGATAGACATCTACTTCTTTAGGGTATTTTAGTCTATGATTTTTTGAAAATATTTTCTGTGCCTGGATTTGACTTCCTTCTTTTTACTTCCTTAATTATATTATCATATTATATTGATTATAAATTATATTCCTATTATTTTTAGATTTGATCTTTTTACACTGTCAATTTCCTGAGTGTTTGTACCAGGAGTTTTTAGATTTAGCATTTTTAATACTGAGGTATCCATTTCTCCTACTGTGACTCCAGTGCCTGAGAGTATCTCCTCCTTCTGCTGTATTCTGTTAGTGAGGCTTGCCTCTCCGGTTCATGCTTGAGTTCCTAAATTTTTCATTTCCAGATTTCTCTCAATTTGTGATGTGGGATTCCCCTCTGTATATGATTAGCATTAATGAATAAAGAAACTGCCTTGGCCTGTTGATAGGACAGACCTTAGGTAAGTGGGGAAGATAGAACTGAATGCTGGGAGGAAGAGGGGTGGAGTCAGAGAGACACCATGGATCTGCCAGAGACAGACGCTGGAAATTTTACCCGGTAAGCCACTGCCATGTGGCAATATACAAATTAATAGAAATGGGTTAACTTAATATAAGAGTTATCCAATTAGAATCTAGAGCTAATGAGCTAAGCATTGATTTAATAAATACAGTTTCTTTGTGATTATTTTGGTTTTGGGCAGCTGGGACAAACAAGCAGTCTTCCTGTTACAAGTTTGCCTTTTTTTTTTAATTGATTCTGTTTCCACTTTTAGGTCTTCAGCTCTAATATTCATTTATTTCAAGTGTTTGTGTTTCCATGTATTTCTTTAAGGGGTTTGTTTATTTCCTCTTTAAGGTCCTCTATCAGGTTCATGGAGGCTACTTTAAGTAATTTTTTTCTGGTGATTCAGCTGTGTTACAATATTCAGGGCCTGCTGTAGTGGGGTTGGTGAGCTCTAGGGGAGACATATTGTTCTGACTATTATTGATTGTGTTTTCACTCTGGTGTCTAGGCATCTGGGACTGTGAAGGCTATAATTCTAGGTGCTGATATCTGGTCATGTCTTTGTTGGGTAGGTGTTTTGTTCCTTGGTTTCTGCTTCGTCTCTCATTCTTAGGAAAGTTTGATGATTGTGTGTTGCCTGGTAGGAAATTTTTCTGGGACTCTGATAGGTGTGGTCATTGGTGGTTACAGATAAAATGTGTTTCTAGGTTTTGAGACCTGACACTCAGGAATGGGAATGGGCTGGGAAAGTGAAGGAGGTGCTTCATCAGGATCTGATTAGTCACCTGGGAATGGGGGCAGAGAGTGAGGAGAGGCCACAACAGAAGGTCTGCTGGAGATGAAACTGGGGATTGCACACGGAGGGGAGGAAGGAGGGCTGAAAGATCTTCAGTTAGACTACCTGCTTCCCTGGCTGGAGTGCTGATTGTTTATTAATAATAAAATTAAGTGGTTAGGATTAGCTTCTAAAACCTAGTAGAACTTTATTAATTCTGGATACTGAAGTCCAGTAAAATGTTGATCTTGAATGCTGTAGCTCCATGGAACATCTGCTTATCATGCACAAGGCCATAGGTTCCAACCTCAGCACTTGAAAATGATCAGTTTTGAAGTTTGTGCTGTTGAGTCAACCAATATCTACTGAATAAATACTTTGATTTTGTAGGATTTATACTAGATTTGAATGAGAAAGTTTGTTTGGTCCCAACTCTATGGAGCTGAGTGGCTTAAGCAGTAGTGGTAGAAATTATACTTTAGATCCTCCTAGTCAAACTTATTCACCACCACAAATATTGATCAAATAGTTATGAGGAGATAATTAGATGTCTAGTAAGAACTCAGGTCATAAGCATTACATTCTTTTGTGCTTTTTAACCACAGGGTTTTTTTTTTTTTTTGTGATTATGTTGATCTGCTCCCTGGAAGTGATTCATGTTCATGAAGAAATAGGCCTTGCTCTTGCCGTGTTGCTGTGCAGAGTGTGGCTATGGTGGGAGGAAATCAATCCTCTCTCATTTCTTGGTGCATTCCTGTATGGGAGGATTATGTCGTAGTGTCCCAAAGACTCAGCAGGCTTATTTTTGTAGCAACTTCTCTGCCTGGGTGATGGCCAAGGAAGGTGTCTAGTTGCACAGGAATCAGTGATGATTGGTGAAGTGGGGCTTTTGTAACTTGGGTGGGCTCAACCTCCAGGAATGCTGGCGTGGCCAACAGAACATGTCGAAGAAACCTAGGATTAGATGGGAACAGGCCAAAGAACTTTCTCAGCTGAAGGGTTCATTCCCGAGCCAATCTGGAGCCCTGGAAAGGCCAGCTACGCCATGGTTTTGGAGAATTAGCACATTTGGAACACTACCCTTTCCAAAAATTGGGAGTACAGGGAACAGGCTATGATTTCCAGAGCAGGGACCAGGGCAAGGCTACAGCAAGGTGTTGGTTGCCTGCCAGATGCACTCCAATGGTTCTAGGCCCAGCTCCAGTCCAGGCAGTGGGCTAGGATACTGAGGAGGAAATTGAGGCTGAAGTCTGGTTAGAGACGAGGGCTGCAGTGGTCATCAGACCTGTAACAGGTCCTGTAACAAGATGAATTCTCGCCTCTTTACAGTGCTGTTCATCCCTGCACTGTTTGGGCTTGGGTGACATAAAGGGGAGCAGGGTGGTGCCCACAATTGGACTGGGAAGGCAGGGACTGTGAGAGAGGACTCAGCCAAGGCTTTCTATTGGCATCCTTTAGTATCAACATGTCTGCCTCACCTTGTATTGGGGCTGTTATACTAGCAGAGAGCCAGTTCTTTGATTCAGAAGATTTTGTAAGCTCCAAGAGTTTTTTGGCGAAGTGTAAATATTTATGGGAGTTGTAACATCTTACATGGAGTCTCACAAGTCAAAGGTGGTTCCCCAAAGTCCACCAGGGATATGCCATTGGCAGCTAAGTAAGCTGAAAGAGGAAGGAAACGTCATGTGGGTATCTGTGGGCCTCTCAGCGAGAGGGGTTGAAGATGACTTAGGGGGCCCTGGATTTTAGTTAGGTGATAGAATGTTCTAGAATGACTACTGTCGGGGAGGGACAGTGATTAGGTGTTTTCATTAGTCTTAGCTATGATGAAAAGAATAAAGGTCAAGGAGAAATCTGTACTTGGTAAGGAAACGGCAATGTAACATATCAACCAGGAGAGGCAGGATGCTTGATATTTTGTGGATTGTACCATGATTGTGTTTTTCCCTCTTCTTGCATGAGATTCTCAAGTCATATTGTTTGGCTTCACATTATCACAGCCCCAGAGTGACTGTGTCTGGCACCAGAAGTCTTTGAAATGTTTTATATCTAACAGGGGATACCTGGGTCCACTAGTGGGTTTCAGGCCAACTTCTACCAACACCCACACTTAGCTGCATAGGCCTGACTCCAGATGTCTCCAGATGCCAAAGAGTGCTTTTCTTTTTTTTCTTCTATGATCTATCTGTTACTAACAGGTTGAAAGAAACAGACTTTAATATATACACAATTTTGATAGAGTTTGAGAGACAGAAAAACTCATCTCTTCTTGTTACTATTTTGAGGTTTTACTTTTTAATTTTATTTTGAGGTTTTTAGTCAGAAACATTCCATTCAGTAAGCCTCTAAAAGATTCTGAAACTATGCAGTTACACTGTGGTGACAGAAAGTAGAGCAAGAGCTGCCTGGGTCTGTGAGTGAGGGGTTGTTTGTTTACAAGGGACACAGAAGGAGGTTGTGAGATGAGCATAGTTGTCTTTTATTTAGACGATTGGTGGTCCTTACAGAGTATTATACATTTGTGAAAAGGTAATGGAATCCTAGGCTGAAATAGTGAATTTTATTAGGCGGAGCCTATGTGTCAATATAATGTGGCTGAGGACCTGGTTCACTTGATAAAGTGCTTGCCACTCAAGCGGGAGGAGCTGGGTCCAGATCTCCAGCATCCACACAAAAAGCTTGGGCACAATGTCACAATGTTGGGGTAGGGGTAGAGACAGGCAGATCCCCGGGACTCTCCAGCTGGTACAAATTGCTGAGCTCCAGGTTCACCGAGAAACCCTGACACAATACAAAGACAGAAGGTGACTGAGGGAAATGCCTGGCTTTGACCTCTGACATTGATGTGCAAGCACGCGCGCGTGAGCGCGCGCGCGCACACACACACACACACACACACACACTGAGAGAGAGAGAGAGAGAGAGAGAGAGAGAGAGTCCTTGAGTCCCTGACTCCACATCCCTCTTCATTGTATTTCTTGCTTTTCACTGGATTGAAATTCTCCTAAAATACAGCATGCATGTCCAACTTCATTTATACCCCTTTCCTAATCTTTTTTTTTTTTTATGGAAGGAAACTGATGTGGGAGTGATTTCTTATTAATAAAGAAACTGCCTCGGCCCTCATAGGACAGAAAATTAGGTAGGCGGAATAGACAGAAGAGAATGCTGGGAAAAAGAAGCTGAGTAGGAGTCGCCATGATGCTCCCACTCCAGACAGACGCAGGTTAAGATCCTCTCTGGTAAGCCAGCTCATGGGCTACACAGAATATTAGAAATGGGTTAGAACAATATGTAAGAGCTAGCCAATAAGAAACTGGACCTAGCCGGGCCAGGCAGTGTTTGAAAGAATACAGTTTCCGTGTAATTATTTCTGGGCATAAGCTAGCCATGCGGGCGGCCGGGTGCCGGGGACGCAGCCCTGCCGCCGCTCCTATTTCAACAGGAAACACCTTTGTCAAGGTCCATAGTGGGTTCAAAACTGTTTCTCTAGCATACATTTTGTCTTTATTTTTGGAGATCTTTTCCACAGCATTGGGTAGGGAGGTCTCTCCCTCCTCGTGGATACACTTGTATTTACTTCATTGATGTCCTCACTTTGTTGGCAACACTGCCTCAGAGTCCTTCTTCATCACTGTTTAGGCCCTGGACTTTGAAGGCTCACCCCCTAGATAGGCTCACCCAGTCTCATTGTTTATAAATCTGGTGATTCCTACAATTCTGGTTCTGTACAAGGGCTGCACACATTCTTTCCAGATTTCCAACTATCTGCTCAGTCTGATGTCCAAGCCACACTCAGTACATCCCAACTTGGCCCCAGAGTCTCCTCCAGTTGCCTGCCCAGTAGATCTATTTCTCCCATAACTCAGGCTCTATCAGAGAAGGACATCTTAACTCTGTAGCTGGATAATTCAAAACCCTGGAAGAAGTGTCCTTGATTTATTTCACAAGCAGTTATCCATTTCAATACAATTCTGTTGACCCTACATCAAAACACATATCTAGAAGCCAATCATACCCACAACTTTTATTGTAATCCAAACTGTGGTTGTTTTATATCCAGATTCTTGCATCGCCTTGATGTTTTTTTGATGAGTAAATAGTTGGGTTGGACTTTTTCTGTAGTCTGATTTCAACATGAAAGCCAGCATAAATTTAAGAAAATGCAAGCCATGTCACGCCGCAGGGAACAAGTGCTTTCAGTCCAATGCTATAAGTCACTGTCCTTACAATAAGGTGGTATGGATGACTGGCCTCCTACTTTTACTTTTGTGCCCTCTGTTTAACTACACTGGCCATCTTGCTATTCACCGGGAATCCCCTGCCTCAGCATCTTTGAGTTGCCTTTCCTCTCTGCCTGGACATTTCTCTCTCTGTCTCTCTTTCTGTACACACACACGCACACACGCACACGCACACGCACACAAACACTCCTTTCTTGTTATTTCAGGCCCTCTCCCAAGCACCATTTTCTTAGCAAACCTCTCTCACAGACTCTACTCAAGACTCAGTCCTCTTGACACCTTTCCGAGACTCTATTTTCTTTCTTGTTTTATTTTTATTTTTTCATTTTATTCTCTCCCTCTCTTTGTATGTGTGTATATGTGTACCTGTGTGTGTTTCCGCACATATATGTGGACACGTGAATATGAGCATGCATGCATGCACACCTGTGGAGGTCAGAGTGTGACCTCCAATGTCGTTCTCCAGGCACCGTCCACCTTTTATTTGAGAGAAGCTCTCTCACTGGCCTGGGGCCTTAGAAAGGTTGCTAAATTAGCTGGCTCCCACAGATCTGTTTCCACATCCCATCTTACTGGCTCCGGGATTCTATGCATGAACCACCACTCCTAACTTTTTTGTGGGTTCTGGTGATTTGAACCCATGTCTTCACACTTCTGAGGTAAGCATAGCCTTCTCCATCTCCCTTACTCCTTGTTTGTTATTCCTTTTTCCCTGAACTCGATCAGTATCTAACATGTTGTATATCCTACCGTGTTCTTCCTCCATGTAAAGGCAAACACTTTGAGGCAGGCCTGTCTTTGTCCATTTCTTGGTGTTTTCTATGGCATCTATACCACGGTACTTGGCAGACAGATCGCTAATTAATGAATGAAAGAAACTGAAGCTTGAGGAGACTAAATGAATTGGAAACTACCATTTAAAAGAGAACTACTTTAAAAGGGGATCAATGCCTTGGAATTTGATGTAGTTCTTATACAAAGGCATCATACTAAAACACATTGCAGGGACACTAATGTTCATTTATGTTAGAAATGCTCCACACTTGTGAGATGCCCATAGAAATCAGTTACCATTTTTCAAGATGATTGACTTCAAAGAGTATTCTTGAACATTTTTTTCAAATAGGATCACAAAGCAGTTGAGAAATTCCCTAGCATTGGCCGGGCAGTTCATGACCACTGCTGATAATAGCCAGCCTCCCTCAGCTGTGGTAATACTATTATTTTTTGTGTATAAACACAATAAAAACTGAAAAGATGCTGTGAAATGGTAAAATCCATATGACACTTCACCCTTGTTCCTCTACACACACGTGCCATGTGATAAAAGCTGGAACCGGACACTAGAAGTCCACCGTGATGGCAGAGTCCTGGCCGGACATGTCCGGGGTCTACGCCTATCTCCGCCATTGGGAAACAGAGAAAGATGGGGTATTGCACAGCTGCATCCCACACTGGTGTCGGTGTGTTCCTGGAGCTTAAGATTCGCAGTGCTGTAAAAATGAAAGAACAAATAAAATATGGCTTTGCAGCAGATGACTTAAGCTTCTACACAAATAAAACAATGATTTGGTCATAGTCTTGCGATCAAAGACAACAGTTTTTTAATGACTGTAAGCTTGCTCAGGTGTGCTGTTTGCTCAGTGTGTCGTAACACACGCTGCTTAGGTCTCCAGACCATGCAGGCTTACTTGGTAATTACCTTATTGAAAGCTAGATTGCTTATTGTTGGGATGTCAGCTCTCTGAGAATTTGCCAAATAACCCTCAGACAACTGGGAATTACCAACAATACTTGCCTGACGAAGGCGCCTGCATTTTTCATGTCACAGGTGAAGGTGAGGTGGGCAAACTGGCTCAGAAAAATGCACTTCATGCCATGCCACAACAAGCCTCCGAGGAACCACCCCCTGCCTGGTTAGGGGACTATTAAGGACAGAGTTCTCTCTGATGGGCTGGTGTCAGCGCCATTGGCCCAGAGGAAACAATCCGACGCTTGTCCTCCCCCAGCCTCCTTTGCTAGGTTTTCTGTTAGCACGCCGTCAATCACAGAATCCCATAGTCAAGGCCCCACTCATGTGGGGCTGCAGAGATGACTCAGTGGCTAAAGCATTTGCTGTGTAAGTGTGAGGAATTGATTTTGAGTCTCCCAAGACCATTTAGAGTTGGACGCAGTAATGGGCGTGTGTAACCCTAGCTCTCCCCCGGGAGATGAACGGCCGAGACGGCACAGCTGTGGGAAGCTCAAGCAAGCTAGTCTTTGTGTGCTGCAGAGAACACCAGGAAAAGCCTGTCTCAGACAAGGAGGGACAACACCCAAGGTTGTCTTATGACCTCTACCTATGTACCATACCATGAGTGTGTTCGCATTTCTATATATAAGTGTGTGTGCACCCAGGAGCCCAGGAGTAGTTGGCTAACACAAACTGGTCTTCATGTTTGTGTGTGGGTTTTTTTTTTTTTTTTTGCTTTTGTTATAAGGGACAGAAAGAACATGATGTCGGATAAGTAGAGAAGGGGAAGGCTCTGGGAGGAGTTGGGGGAAGGCAATAAATATGATAAAATTATGCAATATTGAAATTCTCAAATAAACATTTTAAAAAGATAATCACATGCTTCTAGAAGCTTGAATATAAACAGGGTATCTATGAATCTATGTGTTTAGCATTACCTATCAATTATCAATTTCGGTGGGTTTTGTGACTTTATTTCCCTCTTCTCCACTTCTTATTCTTTGGCGCCATGGATAATTGGCTGCAGGAAACTATAGAGATACAAAAGATCTGTCGATGATCGATCCTACTTTGAAAATAGTGTTTTTATTATATGTAACCCATGCAAATCTGTCAGGCATGCCCATCATTTTGGCATTACAACACCACATTGTCTTCAGAGTTTGTGCTTGTCAACTGCATAGCCTTGTTACAACAAGAGTTTTTTTTTTTTTTAATCTCATAAAGTTTTAAGTAAGTTTATGGTTTTGTGTTGGGGCCACATTCATAGCTATTCTTGGCCACAGGTTGTCTGCAGGCCACAGCTGACATGCATCACTTAAAGGCTCTCTGGGTTATTTCTAAACTTAATAGGTTATGAATTCAGCATCAATGATAGCTATATTATATTGCTCAGGGAGTAATAATGAGAAGTAGTTAATACATATTTATTATAGCCATATTTATTATAGCCATATTTATTTCAAGTATTTTTGATCTGGGGTCATTTGAATTTGCAGAGGTAGAATCCACAGATATCAAGTGTGCATTTTTGATTGCTCTACAAGCTAATCTTGGGGATGTTTCTTAGCTTTCTATGGTGAGGGGCAGTTATAGTATAGCAGCAAGCTCACTGGTTTGGAATCTGCTTCAGTTCTGTATCTTATTCAGCTAATTTATTTAAAATGAGAGGAAAACGTAATTTTTTATACTGTAGGCTTTATTTTCAGGACTAATACATATGTAAGTACCTGGCATGAGATCACTTGTTAGATGTGGCCACTAGCAATAATTACTGAGGTTTATTGTCAACTCGGTTCAAGCAGCAATCCGATTAAATAGACTGGCATTTCAGTTGATGGGGCAACTTCTCTAATCTCCTGATCCCTCTGATGCTTAGCTTCTTCATTTGTAAGCTTCAGGTAGTGCTGAGAACACAGCATTATACCCAGAGAGCTTGTTATCTGTATTGTTCCGTGTTGTGAAGTTTAGGAGGCCAGGACTAACCAACAGATGAGCAATCATTCTAATTAGTTATTCTAAGCACCAGGGTAAGAGAGAGGCTAGTGGATGAATTTACAACATAAAGCATTCAGTTTAGTTGATGAAGTACCCTCCTTCATGTCTGGGACACAAAGCCTATGCTTTTTAGAAGGAGTACAAGGTTTTGAGTTAGAAGACTTAAAATCTTATAACCAAGCCTTTAGTCTGTCATTATCGTGTGAATTCTTGAGCAATCAAGTTAAGTTGATGTTTAGGTCCCTTATTTATGACATGGCTGTGAAAAAAAACAAACAAAAGAAAAAGCAGGTGCACAAAAGGCAGCAGCATGTGTAACTCTTCTTTACTGAGCTCTATGTAAATGTTAGTTGTTGCTATCGGGGGAAATAAATTGTAATCTTACACACAAGGTAAATAATTAGGTACACAGGGTATGAGGAATTGATTGTGGTTACAATAATCTTGGGAAATTTCTTGAAGGAAGTGGACCAAAATATAAGCATCGAAGAAAGGATGTAGCTTAGAGAAAGGCAGTGAGAAACAAAATTTCTGCTGTAATCAAGTAGCAAAGACACAGACCTAGAAATGAGAGATAATGAGGAGCCCCAATCCCTGGATGAGGGACTCAAGCAGAAGAGAGGTGGCAGTCAACACAGGGTGATGACTTCAAGTAGCTTGGTGTGAAGTCAGATGTCAACAGTTTGCTGCTTATAAATCATTTGCTGTAATTGTAAACAAATCAGATTTTCTATAGGTAATGGGACTTCTCTGACAGGAATATTCTAAGATATAAATGTTTTAGTACATAGAAAAACATAGCCATGTGACTCCCATCTAGTAATTAATCCTTGGGAAAATGCCAGATATTATCCAATGTATTTATAATTGGCATTTTAAATTTACATTTGCCCTTATTAATTACCACACAACTCAGAACAGGAAGGATTGTTACCTCATATTATAAATAAGAATAATGAAAAACATTCAGCTTTCTATAAGTAAAATAAATCAATCACTTCATTTTTCCAAATCCCCTTTGACCACATACATCTAAATTTGTTTTCCATGGTTTTAGCCATGATACATATAAAGTTTTCACAGAAAGCACTATATATATGTATGTATATATATTTCTTTGCTAGTTTTGATAAATATAATTGCTTGAATATATATCTAAAGTTTTGTGATAATCATAATTTTCAAGGGAAGCATCATAAAATATGTTTAGTTTTTATATGAACTATTGAAGAATGGGGATGGATATAGAGCACTGCTCCTCAAGCAGGATGACTTCAGCCTAGAGATTTTGTCAATATCTGGAGAAACTTTTGGTAACCAAACTATTGGTGTCCAGGGGTAGAAGCCAGGGATGCTGCCGAACACCCTAACTGCACAAAAAATTATCAACCTCCCACGGATGATGAGCCCAGAAAGTCAGTAACTTCGGGGTTGAAAGCATCTGACTGAGACAGTTTCTCTTCCCTCGCTTGAGCTGGGTTGATGGGATGTGGCCAAAGATACTCAGAATAGGTAGTGAGGTGTGAGGTGAGACAAACTGGCAATTCTCCACCCTTTTACTTTGTGTCTGTGGGAAGTCACGCTAGACTTATTTTTACAACCAAAAGTAAAACAGAAGGCTCTGGAAAATTCCCTTCATTTGTCAGGAAGTCGCTGTGCATGTTTAAGTTGGTGCAGCTGGGTGCTCATCATCAGTTAGTGGTAATTGCAGATTTAGCAATCACTTGAATATTTTAATTAGAAACTCTTCATTCGACAGCTCACAAACATTATCTACTGGGTATCATTATTTCCTAGGTACTAGGTGCTCTTTGATGAACTCAGTGTTAGGTGCCCACTGAGAGAAAGTCCTGTTAATTTTCATAGTAAAACACTTTATTTGTGTGAGAGATAGATGGCCACTTCAGACAGGTTAAACTGTGAGAAAATATATCCTAAACTTTATAAAGTATGATTAACCTTGTCCACGATATTGAATCATATTAAAAAAAACTTTCCTTTTAAAATAATGTAGCATTTGAATTGTAGATATTACTTTTGAATAACTCCAGGACTGAACAATTACTGGACTCTGAAATTTGACCAGCCTAAGTATGAACAGAAATTTTGCTTTGTAATATAGATTAAGCAAGATAAAAATGGAAGTATGAATTCCCAGTTACTACAAAAATCAAAAAATTTTGAGTTCCAACACAATGCCAATAGTGGAAAATTCCAGATTGGATCCAGTGTGATGGGCTAAAATCAAAGCAAAGGCACAATAAAATATTACATAATTTACATGTAGGCTGTTTGCACATGAAATATAAAAGAATTTAGTGTTTAGACTTGAATTCCATTCTTTGGTTATTTCATTATTTGGGCAAATGTAAATCATATTGCCAAATCTAAAAAAAATCCCAAACTTTCCTTGTCCCCAGCATTTTGAATAAAGTATACAACCAGTTTTTTATTGATCTCTTTGCACTTTTTTGAACAGAGAACTTATACTTTGCAATTCTTAAATATGATAAAATTAAAGGAGGAGAATATGTTTTGAAT
>NW_026068002.1:4310594-4364653 GCF_014885135.2 Alexandromys fortis
TTTTTTTGCATCTGTTACTTTACTTTTTTTCATAAGACTCTAGAGCTATGTCTCTTCTCATTTAAAAAATTATTACTTGAGAATTTCACATGATGTGTTATTGCTTTCGGAACTCCTTCAGCCAATAGCCTTTAAGATACCAGCCCACATTGAGTGTGGTCTCATGTACTGTAAATGCAGATGAAAAGCATGTGCAGACCTCTTGACCACTGGATTTGGTTAGTGAAGGACATTATTTCCTTATAGAAATCCACCACCTCTAACTCTCACAGTCGTTCTGCACCCTCTTCTACAGTGGTCCCTGAGCCTTAGGAGTGGGGGATGTGATATACATATTCTGTTAAATGGCTGTTCTTCACAGTTTCTTCTTCTCTTCTTGGCCAGCTGTGGGTCTCTGTGTTAATTAACAACCATTGCTAACAGAAAATTCTCTAATGAAGTTTGGAAGGTGAACTATTCTATGAATGTAGTGAGAAGTCACTAGAATACTATGGCCACTTAGGACATCAGTAGTAGTAGATTCTCCCCTCTGCCCTATGACAGGTCTAGCCACAAGTTCTTGACCTGGCAATGGTGTCCGGTATGGGTTTCATCTTGTGGAGTATGACTTGAATCCAATTAGAAGGTGGTTGGTCACTCCTATGACATTTATGCCAGTATCACACCATGGGCATATATTGCCAGTCCAGACTGTGGATCACAGAATTCACAGCTGGGTAAGACTGGCGATTACTTATCTCCTTCAATAGCATGCATAGCACCTTCTAGCGTTATGAAAGATAGCCAATAGGGGTGAGTCCTGGTCAGTACCAGCTTGATATCTCCATGCCCTTTGACTCTAGTATGCGGCATCTTCAGCAATTACCATTATATTTTGAGGATAACCAACAGCACTGGCAATAGCCTGTAATGTTTGGGGGTCTATGAGACTTTATTGGTCAATCACCCTCAGAGAGGTAACCATTCCTGGCAAGGGCTTTTTATCTGTTCGTCTCTGATGTCTTGGAGTGGCACTCCCATCTTGTTATAGGGTAATTCTGTTGAAATAGGAGCGGCGGGCCACTTCCCACCACCCGGCTCCTGCACACCAGCTAGCTTTACCTGAAATAACAGCACATAAATTGTATTCTTTTAAACACTGCCTGGCCCATTAGTTCTAGCCTCTTACTGGCTAATTCTCACATCTTGATTAACCCATATTTAGTAATCTGTGTAGCACCACGAGGTAGTAGCTTACCAGGAAAGATCTTAACCTGTGTCTGTCTCGGAGAGGAGAATCATGGCGACTGCTTGACTCGGCTTCTTTCTCCCAGCATTCTGTTCTGTTTTCTCCACCTACCTAATTTTCTGTCCTATTAAAGGGCCAAGGCAGTTTCTTTATTAACCAATGAAAGTAACACATAGACCCTCCTCCATAATTACCCCATTTTAACTCTTTTTATGTGCATATAAATGTATATATGGAAGCTTCTACAATAGTCGGTAGGTTTCCGTATGATGGTTTTAAAAGTCATTGACTTTTTAAAAATTAAGGTTTTAGGTTCGTGTACAAAGTGATGGGTTTCATCATAGTACCTTCATACATATGTGTTATTATACTTTGTTCTTAATCATTTATCTCCTCCATGCCCCTCCTGCTTTCCAGTTGGTTCCCTTATTTTTCCATTAATACCCATTTGTGGTTTTTTCCCCATATATTTACTACCCTTCCTATTTCCCACTCTTCTTAATATCTCTTCCTTCCACTTATGATCTCCTTTCTAGTTTCATGACCTATAGACACACATATAAAAATAGATATACATATATTATATATAATTATACATATAATTTTAAATTTTTGGCTTTTCGTATGAAAGGAAACATGTGTTGCTTGTCTTTCAGGCTCTGGCTTATTTCACTTAGCATAATGATTTCCAGTTGCATCCGCATTCCTGAAAATAGCAATATTTCTATTTTCTTTATAGCTAAACAGAATTCCGTCATATCCAGGTAGCACATTTGTTTAATCCACTCATCTGCTGAGGGACATCTGGGCTGGTTCCACTCCCTGGTCATTATGACTCCCGTGACAATAAACCTAGATGCCTTGCTCACTTGGACTTTCTGAATTCTACCCAGCGCTTTGGCTATAATTTCCTAATCTTCCATAATCATTTGATGTAATTCTAAGAGTTCCTTAACCTCTATACAGTAGCTCTGAATTAGAGACATGTGTAAATTTTGACTACAGTAAGATGCAAGCACGGAGTTCTTTTAGTCCCACGTAATTTACTTATTATTGGTAGACATCAGAAAACCCACAGAGGACAGCCAGAGATGCCAGGGTATTGGATTGGTGGTGGTAAAAAACATAAGGTCACAGGTCAGTGGTGGGTGGCCCTTGGCAGCCACTGAAAGGGAAGTCTGTGCCTATGGTGACGTAGCCTCCAGCAACAGCTGTAATCCAAAAGAACCTTCTTTATTAATATTATAGCACAGTTCCTTCACAAAGGCAATTATGGAGCATATCAGAACCTAGATCTGGTAAAAACTCATATGCACAAATTTGGCTTGGATGTCCTACTTTCAAATATTCCGAGGAATATTTTTTAAAAGTCACTATTTGAATTTAAAATGTGCAAATTTTTCTGTGTAATAATTTGCTGTTTAAAATAGCTTTCTTCTAGAGTTTTCATTAACACGAGCAGCAGCATTTTTTTTAAAATTATAAATCCATGCAAAAGGGATGGCAGTTGTGACCACTTTTCAAATTGCTTGTGAAAGCATGCCGCCCCCACGCCCGTGGGTCAGCATTCTCTGCCTGAGAAGCCAAAGATATTGCTTCCCTGTTTGAAGGACTACGAAAAGACAGAAAAGGGCATTTTTGCTTATTTGCATCTAAGTAAGGAAATATATTGTATTTTTAAATATGTAAATTCGCATTTATAGCTGCTAAATTTGAAATATGGTAGGAGCTGATCAAAAGAATCCTTATGAAGAAGAGCCAGGTCACATCAGAGTGGTTGAGTGCTATTGCTGAAAATAAGATTATGCAGATTAATTACTGAATTAGGGATATACAGCATCTCGTCTGCTCATGCACGAAAGTGGGCACTTCAGTCCTTGTTGTAAGCTGTAAAAGTGACTTTTTTTAGACTAGGACAAAATCGAACATGGAGGACTAAGGTCAGCCCCCTTGTGGCAGATACAGGAAGTGATAGAAACGAACTGAAAGGAACAGGGCATGCTCCTCAGAGTCAGAATTACGTTTCTCTTACACGAGATTTATGAATATAAATTTAAAAATAACTGTACATTTTTGAAATTATAAACATAATACAGGCACCGAGACTTCATAGTAAGAAGAAATCATTGTGCTAATGTCCCCTTTGCCTTTTGCTAGCCGGTGCTGGACCTTTTGGGCTCTTAGCCTGCAGAAACCTATGGCAAGGTACTACTATATAAGGAGCAAGACTGATTCTGTATGAATACACTGAACATCACCCTGAATGCTAACCTGCCTCTGTTATGACCTGAAAAACCTTTCCATTAAAAAAAAAAAATCTGCATTTCAAAAAAAAAAAGATTTTTTTTCTTTGTGTTTCCTCCTCTTCTGTTTTATTTTGTAAATGCTCAGTATCAGGTCTGCTTTCAGCTTGTTATCCCCCTTGGTAATAGTCACTCCCCTCATTTCGGAGCAGCTTCACAGTTCCTCGTGGTGAGCCTGTTTCTGGAATTCTGGTATGGTCATCTTTCAGTCCTTCACAGATTTGTAACTGAGTGCAGGCAATAAGGCGAATACTATTTTATGTGCTCGGGGCAGGAGGACAAAAAGGACAGGTCTCACGATGCCAATAGAGACCTAGGTAAACTAACAAAGATTTTGCATACATGTGTCTGCATCTCTGGGTAATGCTAAATACAGAAGAAAGGGCAGGCAAATGATTCAGAAGTAGCCGATATAGTACAGGAAACAGAATCACTTCAAAGGCTGGACAGATGCCACTGTCCCGAGGGAGAGTTAGAGTCGGGGGAGACACTGATGAAAGGCAAGTCATAGCATATCATGACCATGAAGAGACGAGTGCTGGAAGTCACTGGCCACAGGGAAGCAGGGGATTCTTGGTCTGATTCTGTGACTGCTCAGTAGGGGAGTCACAGTCGGGAGACTGCGTGGTTTTGCTGTGTTCCTCCCGATACGTCGATTGCTGAGACCGAAATGATGCGGGCGGTGACACACAACAGTCAGATTCCAGAGACAGTTTTAGACAGATACGGGAGGGCCGCAATAAAAGAGCCTGTGGTGGCCACTTGGAGGCTCTGACCTGTGAAACGGTGTGAACTGTCGTACCGTCAACAGCTGAAGAAGAGGTAGATTCTTTCAGGGCTGGGAGGTGGTGGGCCTTCCAATAGCTTCACTATCGAACCATTGGGTTTGAAGCATTGCACTGACTGATACTGGAGTCTGAAGTGGGGAGGAGTCTAGTGCAGAGACTCTGCAGATTAGAGATCATGCTTAATCCCGTGACCCTAGAGGTTCCTTCTGAATAAGAACAAAATGTCCGAGCATCGAGTCCCAGAGCACTGGAACACGGAGATGTTGGAAAGGCGCGGCGCCAGTGATGGGAACAGTGACGGGAAGATTTGGAAACACGGAAGGGCCACCGGAAGAGAGTAATGGCCAAGGGAGGAAGAACTCAAGATGGAGTGAGTGTTCCACCTTAACGGGAGGAGAAGTACAAAAGGGAAGAGTGCGGCACTGGCTGGAGGAAGAAAGGGTCATTATGGGGCTGGGGCAATGGCCCAGTGACTAAGAGCATTTTTTGCTTTTCCAGGGGACCCTGGATTGACTCCCAGCATCCATATGGTGGCTGAAAAACATCTGTAACTTGAGTTCCAGGGAATGCAACACCCTCTTCTAGTGCCATAGGCATGAGGCACACACATGATACACGTGTATGACTGAAGGAAAGACACATGTACACATAAAATAAAAATAAATGTCTTTTTCTTTTTACAAAAGAAGAGGTCACTGAAACTCTATGTGATACCCTATACATCACTTTAGAGGCTGCTCCCTCCAACCATGTCCGATAGAGCTCTGACTATCTTCTCCAGGGTGCGATCAGACAGTGCCTTGCCCAAGGTCTGTCTGTCCACCTGTCCTCTGCCCATAAGAAGACCTGCTCCAGGGCAGGTCACGTTTATGAACTTTCTCTGCTCCTCAACAAGTACAGATGGTAGCGCAGGGCATTGGCTGCTTGTGTGGCCATTGCTGATCAAGGGGTATTGGAATCTGTGGATTGGTCCTTTGACTAGCTTAAGATGCACCAGACCAGCTAACTTAGACAGTAGAACACAGAAAAAAAAAAACTCTGTCCTTTCTCTTAGCTTCTAGGTAGGTCATGGTAACGTAAGTATAAGCCGCCTTTGAGGCTCATAACAGTTGAACTCTCTCAAAATACCCCATAGCCAGTCTCTCTCTCTCTGTAAAGGCAGAAGCATGCTGCTATAAATCCTCTTGGCTAGAGAAGGCAGCCGTTCAGCTTGCTCGTCTGGATCCTGCCTGAGAATGTCTGCCTACCTCCCAGGGAGAGGAGACACAGCCCTGGCAGGAACAGGCCCTGGACATGGGGCTGTTGAAATGGTGCCCTCTTGTATGGTCGCTTTCTCTGTTATATGAACAAACAAGCTGCTTAGCTCCAACCTAAACTGTGGTTGAGTGCTTGAGTCCTTGTCTCCCTTGGGTTACACGGTGAACTGTACAAAGTGAAAATTACAGCTTTTAGGCATCTCCCACTATTCCCAAGATAAAAGCCATCGGAGCCAAAGGCCTCACAAGAAAGAGAATTATATGATTTTCTGTCCCCTGCCCCTTCTTTTCACTCAGCTGTGAGGCTGACAGCTCATTCTAGAGCCTCCTGGGTCCTCTGAGTCTGGGATGGAGCTCTGCAGCCGGTCTTGTTTCTGGCCTGCCGTCCTACGTTGGCCAAACCCCGCCAACACGCGTTTTCTCTTTGATAGTGGTCACACTCGGAGACTCTCAGCAGTGTGCCTGACTTTTTGCGGAGAAAGTCCACTCTTTCCCTGTAATTTGACATCTTCTTGTCACTGCCGAGCGGCAGGGCTGTCTTTCTTCTCCCTGGGGGAAATTTGTTGTTGTTTGTCTTTGTTGGAAGGTCTTCGTCACTGCCACCTGCTACTTCCTTCCGTGTTGGATGAAGGTAAGGAGGGGACAGGTTCACGTGGAAGAAAGGCTTACAGATGGGCCAGAAAGTGGTTCTTGACTAGTGTTCTCAATTTTTTTTTTCTTTGCTTTCAGCCCTACTTCAACTCATTGAGGCAAATGTCTTTGGTTGGGTTTTGGCTAAGTTGCTTTAGCAGGCTGTGTAAGGTGTGTGTGTGTGTGTGTGTGTGTGTGTGTGCACGCATGCACATGTGTACATATATTTACATATTCCCATGTATGTGTGGCAAAGGGAGATGGAAGGGACAAACATGGGCTAGAGAAGAAGCAATGGAAAACCACGAAAAGGAGAGCAGAGAAATGAAGACTTCCGGATCCCCAAGTGAAAGGATACTGCATGCATGATATTTCCTTTCTTTGCCCAGCAGGGCAGGTGTGTCTTACACCCTCCTCGCTGCTTGTCCTCCACTGAACTGCAGTAGGAAGCCGCTATTGCCTCTCTCTCCTTCTCTGCCTCCTTTCTCTGTTTCTTTAGACTGAACACCGTCTGTTCACCCTGGCCCAGACTACTCACTCAGAATCTTTGTCACTGACGTCTTCAGCTCAGCCAAGCAGCCTAGCATAATCCAAGCGGGCTGCTCAGGAGTTCTGTTCGCATGTTAGTTTTTTTTTTTTTTTTTTTAGCCTAGCATAATCCAAGCGGGCTGCTCAGGAGTTCTGTTCGCATGTTAGTTTTTTTTTTTTTTTTTTTCCTAAAGAAAGTTCTATATCCTGGGATCTGTCCTAGGTTGGTTTCTTCTTGGCTATCAGGATTGGGGCTTTTCACCCTCCTAAGTATTAATTATGTCTGACTTGTTTTGTCCCCAAACTCTTGGCCATGGATTGCTTTGTGACTGCCCAGTAGCCAGACTGCCCCATGGCTCAGTACAATCATTGGACTGCCAACGAAAAAAATGTACCAGCAGCAATAACAAAAGTGCGGCAGGAAACAGTGAAAAGGGCCCCGTGGTGGACGCAGGGGTTACTGTGAGAGACATTTCATTTTTCCTTTTGTCGCTCTGCAGAGGAGAAAAATTGTTGTCTCTTTTCAGCTTTACCCCCGTCTTTCATTCCCAGAGAAGCTGGAGACTCAGAAATATGTATTCTCCTCCTGCCAGAGAGCAATGGCCCAGGGAGCCCAGTGTCGCCCAGTGGAACTATTTTGAACTAAAATGTACAAAGACAGTGACAGTTGGTGGAACGTGGGCCAGACACCAGTGTCCTGACAGATGAGCCGAAAAGTGTCAGCAGCATTTGGATCTGGCAGGCTAGAGCTAGGGTGGGGTGGAGTGTGATTGCCAGGCATCTAGCTTGGGCAATAAAGAAGAAGGTAATGATAGGAACGGACAAAGAAGGGGCAGGTTGGAGCAGGGCAGGACAGGGCAGGGAGGAGTGGGAGGAAGATGATTTTGGCTCCACCTTTCTGGTAGGTGTTGAGTGGCTCATGACACTAGGCACCCAAGTGGAGATTCCAGAAAGGGTGGATCAATAGTTCAAGGGTTCGCTAGAGGGATTCAGAACCAGAATTCTGGATCTGGGAGTCACTGGTGTACATAGAGGCGTTGCTGACTTGCCTCTGACCTCTGATTTCCTAATCTGGATAAGGAAGATAAAACGCTGTCTTTGCCAAACTCATGGGACTGTGGCAACCTCCCTGCATGATGACTTACAAGGAAGGGTTTTGGCATGTAGGAGGAGGCAGTGGCAAGTTCTTAGTGTTGTGAGTAATCGCTGTATGCACATGACCCCTTAAAAACAGGGGGTAGACAGCGCAGCTTCTCCCTCTCAGGGAGCTTGCCTCTAAAGACTGGAGACCAGGGACGAACGTTGCCCTCAAAGCAATGAAGAGAGTGAACCAAGGGACTTTAGCAGCCCAAAGGGGTACTGCGTGAGGTAAAGCTCATGGTGGGGGAGTTGTGGCACGCTCAGTTCACCCTTCACTGGAAGACTTTGTCTAGAGTGGTCTTGCTGGCTATGAGGCTCAGTGGAGATCAAAACCAGAGCTTCATGTCGCAAATATTATGGACTTCAAGGCAGTGTCAAAGGAACAGTAACTGGAGGGCAAGCTACTTGCAAACTGGGGGCCAGTATAATTCTGGTCCTGGTCATCATCTGGACAGCACCTGGGCCACCACTTGAACAAAAGAGAGAAATCGTCATATAGTCAGTCAGTCACAGCTACTAAGGCACATACAATGCCCGGGGGTGGGTACCGAGACTGGGTATCCAAAAATCCCTATTCCTCAAAGACACAAAGCTTAAGGAAATATAACATCATTTTGTTAAGGTCAGTGTGTGTGTGTGTGTGTGTGTGTGTGTGTGTGTGTGTGTGTAATTCTTTCATTTCTTTCTTTGCTTTTTTGAAGCAAGGTCTCACTATGGTGCTTAGGATGATCTTGGACTTGAGATCCTCCTGCCTCAGCCTCCTGGGCCCTGGAACTACAAGCAGGTTATTTTTCAATGAAGCCTTTGAAAGGGCTAGCTTAGAACTTGCTTTTCTCCTGCTGGTCTTAGCACCTTGATGGCACTCTTTCTTCAGGGACATGAACAGAGTTTCACAGCTGATGATGTGGGCTGGAATCAGAACTTCCTGTCCAGGAAGGGGATGTTTTTCCAGCCATCAGTACTTTCCAGGGAACCATACCCTATAATGGGGTCACAGGAGTAGGAAGGAAACACAGGTACCCAGGAAGCAGTCAGGTAGAGCCTGAGACAGCATTCACATGCCCACTCCATCCCAGGTTTCCTTACAGTTTCTAGATTCACTGCCCTTTCAGAAAGGCATTTTTGAGCCAGCAGCAAGGCCAAGACACAAAAGTGTTAGAAGGAGCCCGAGGAAGTAAATCTGTATTAAAACCACATGTCCCTTCTCAGCCTTCTTCCTGCTCAGCAGATGGACGATGGAACTTTGTCTCTATTGCCTACCCGACTTCTCCCTCTGTCTCCTCCACCCCTTGCCCTTCTGCCTCTGCAGATCCCTGCCTAATGTCTCCACTGCTTTCATCCCTAACACAACAGCTCCTTCCAGTGGGACTTGCCGCCTACCTGGAGACGATGTATAAGCCACCCAAGCACGGAAAGCTGAGACAGTCACACCGGTTAGGCTCTGGCATCCTGAACATCAGAGCCTCCTGTGGAGCTATGCTGCTTTTGATGTTCATTGTGTAATTCACCTCGGAATGGATTGTTAAGACCTGAACTCACGATAGATTTCAAAACCCTGCCTGGATTGTGGCAGGTGTGTGCTTAGTCTCATGTTACACGAGCCTCCCTGGTGCTTTGAATCCTCTCCCCGCTTCCCCTCAACATCCTAATTTTATATGGTGATGCTTATGGCACTGGTCCTTTAAGTCTCTCTCTCTCTCTCTCTCTCTCTCTCTCTCTCTCTCTCTCTCTCTCTCTCTCTCTCTCTGTGTGTGGGTGTGAGTGTGTATGATTGTGGGTGTTTGTGTGCAGGTAAAGCCCAGAAGATGCTCTTGGTTGTAGCTCACCCTCAGGCAGTGTCCACTTTGTTTCTTGAGATAAAGTCTCTCGCAGGCTAAGTTTAACCGGCAGGCCGGGGAGCCCCAGGTAGGTGCTTGCCTCTGCCTCCTAGTGATATTCCTAGAATAGCTGATGCTTTCTATGGCCTGGGAATCAGACTGGGGCACTCACACTTGTGGGGCAACTATTTTATGGACTGAGCTATCTTCCTGGTCCTAGGAATAGTGCACCACGCACACGTATAATCAGACAAAGGTATAAATACATAAGCCAAAAAGAGATGCAAAGGTAAGTCGAAAGTGAAAAGTGAACTCTCCTGTGCTTGGAACCCCTCTGTCGTGTTTTGTTTCCGAATTTCCCTCCCATCTGGTACCTGTTCCACAAATCTTCCAGAAAGGGGGGGGGAGCACCAGGGACCAAATATGCCGCCTAATTGGCACGTGGGCCCTTGCCAAAGAGTAACCGAGAAGCATGTGACCAGCTCCTCACACCTGCTATTGCTCAGCCCGTGTGGGTGGCTCGCTGGTGTTTGTCTTGAGAGGGGTCACTTGTGCACGGGAAACTTAAACTGCGGGAAGGGAGAGAATGTGGCTTTAATCAACTCCAGGCGGTTTGCCGTGTTTGCCCCTCCACTCTGAGTACGAGGATGGGGGCCTTTAACCCTAGGACAGATCGCGCACTTTAAGATAACGCAGTCTCAGGTCGGCAACTGGGAGTAAGGGGAGGTGCCAGATGCCTCTCTAGCCTCACTTCTTGCAGAAAGATTGACAGGCCAGGGGGCGGGGCCGCTTCTGGCTGCAGCTTGGCTGCTCTTGTGTGTGGTATTTTCCATAAGCTTCTAATTTCTTGCCAATGCAAAGTACAGTGCAGATGCAGCTCCCTCGGTGGAACAGTGCCGTTTCTGGGCATTTCCATGTAAATTGAGCCTCCTACAGTAAGTGGGATCGTTTAACATACAGCTGGGCAGCTCCCGGTTCAAAGGAACCCTGGAGGGAAGTCTTTGAAAGCAAGAGATCCTTGGTGACTCCAATAATCACATTCTAATTTATATTTTCTCTTAATTTAGATTGTAACTTGAAGAGCTTCCTTCTCAATCTTTTTCTTAATAAGAGTAAATAAATTAGTGCATATCCTATAATATTTTCCCAGGGGCATAATATTCATAGATGTGTCATACTTGTAATTATATTTTAAGTCAATGATTTAATCATAGCCGTAGGAGAGAAACGGATGTCACGGAAGGTTTCTGCTCATTAGTTTGGATAACACGGCGACAGCCAGAGTCGAGTTTGTTCATTTACGAATGTCTAGCCAGACTTTTGCCCTGGGATGTCTCAACTTCTTTGATGAAAAGTCGCAGAGCACTGTGGGGTATTCAATGAGCTGAAGTTGGGAGAAAGAAATTGGTTTAAATCATGCCTCGATTTGGTCTCTTGACTTAAACCCATTTGACTTGGAGATGGTTCCTGACAACTTTAACAGTGAACTTCAACTTCCTCCTTTAAAATATGGACTGAGAAGTAACAGAATATTCACACGCATGGAGGGACAATTTTCATAGCGCACATTATAAAGTGCGGAGCACAAAATGTGTCGATCATAGAGGGACAGGGTTTGTGGTGGTTTGTTGGTTTGAAATGGACCTGTACTTTGTAATTACACCTTTCTTCTGGAAAACTCTGACCTTTTTAATTGAATCTAGTTGTAGGCTTCCTTTGTAGGTTTCTTGGAAACCAGTCTTTAAAAAACAAAACACAACAAAATAAAAAATTAATTACAAAACCACCTCTCGCCCGTCGAAAGGGTGCATGATCGAATTTCTAGAGAAGGGAAAGTACGCCCTCTAGTGGCACAGAAGGGAAACGGAGCAAGAAACTGCCTCTAAGGTATGACTTTATTCTACCCGGTGCATTGATGCTTCTTCTCCTCACTTATTGGTCTTGACTACTAGATACACATTCTGTTGGTTTACAAATGAGTTGTTTTTCTTATACAATAATTCACCTTCCCCTAACTTTTGAAAGCATTGAAGGAAAAACAAAAATCAGGTCAGTGCAATTTATTCTCACCAGGTCTATTTTTTTTTTAAGTCCCCATTGTCACACGAGTGCTAAATAGAAACTTGCCTTGATTTGTTTTGCTTTAGTTTTATTAGAAATTAAAGAACTTCAATCACCGTTATGGGCTAGGTGGGCTACTGCTGGGAGTTATGGAGGACCTTGACCCTGGTCTCTCTGCACACAACAGGCAGAGAGATGAATATGTTCTAAGGAATTCAGAATAGCGAGAGGAATTTTATCCCACTAGAGCACAATGCATTAGTACGTGGGCTTTCCCTGGTCTTGGGATCACTGATGGCTTTTGTCGTTTGAACTGATCGTAAGCACAACTCCACAATGCTCTGAGCTGTATGCCAGAGGACTTATCAACAAAGAAAAAGCATGTGGGGGTTACAGAAGCCCCATCCCCACCCATAGCCAAAAGTGAGAATGATATACCACCTTTGTTTTCTATTTGAGGATCGTCTATTATTTTTCATTCTTAGCCAATAGACAAAAGAGCAGTGTAGGTCACCTCCAGCACTCAAGTGTATTGGAGGCAACTCAGTTGGCCTTAGAACCAAATGTCACATTTGCAGGGACTTCCCAAGCCATTTTAAAAATTAAAGGTATATTATTAAAACTCACTTTTAACAGATCAGAAAGTGAGGCCCCTACAAAGAACTACCTGGCTTATCCAAGATCTCATAGCCTGAAGTAGTTAAATCAGATTCCAAGGTAAGCTGTCTAGTTAGTCTTTGCCCTGGCCATTGCATTATTGTGGCATTTAATTGTCCAGAACTCAGAACTGCTGGGAAGATGAACGGCACGGGTGCCTGTCAAGTCCCTGAAGCAGTGATGAGCCATCGAAAGAGTTGGTTAAAATTTACCTATGCTTTTGAATACTATGTTATGACTATCAAAGTTGTGCAAACCGAAGCTACACAAATTATATAAAAAACAGAGATTTATAGATATGCCAAGCTATCCCTCTCTAATCGGTTTGGCAGGCATTACAGTGAAGTAGCAAGGACCTTACTGTGTGCCACTTACCATGGGGCAAGTGCTTTTTTTTCACTCGTGGGCCACAATTTTTTAGGTTTGTCCTTCTGGGGGTCTGCCAAGCTAGATAGGTCATCTGCCACTCCACGGGCATGGCATCTGCTTTTGCTCCTACTGGAGATGCGCTGGTATTATGTGGAAGGAACCCTCTGTCTGTGAGAATTGTTTGCTTTATCTTTAAAAGCTACACTTGAGTGAGGTGATGCCGCCACCTATTTGAACTTGATACCCACTTCCACTAGCTGAGACCAACCTGTGAGTAACCCTCTTCCTGGTGGTCATGCAGGACTCTCCTGCTGAGGTAGGAGATGGGTGGGGAATTTGTTGGTGAAGGCTGCAGAGCTCTGGGCTATGGCATCACAGAAATGCCTGTCTCGCTGGCTCTGTTCAGCTCAGCATTTGCTATACCATTTCTACCGTTGGATGGAATGCTACTGGGGTCTCTTCTTTCAAGGCACATCTGGGGGAACTCAGTTCATGATATGCAATCCCAGTGATGGCAGCGAGGGCGAGGGGCTCACTTCTTTGGGAGTCAAGCACTATGATAGGAATGACTTTTCCGAAGTGTAATTCTCCACTACCAGAGGCATGGTTGAGGTCTTGCTCCACTGCAGATCCTGGGCTGTGAGTCTCCATCTGGGAGAGTCTAGAGATAGGACACGGAGTCTTTATTCTACTGTGGAGTTCCCTACCATTACACATTGACTGGACTGTTGATCCTCGATGGTAGGTGCTGCTGGAACTTAGACTTGCTTTGAGTCCTTCTCTGCTCCAGGTTGCACACAGTGCTCACAGCCCTTCACATTACCTAGTTCATGGGCTGAAGCAGCAACCCATGGTGTGGAAGAGAGTGCCTCCTCTTTCTGCTTCCATGTTACAGGTAACCATGTACATCAAACTGCCTCTGACTTTGTTGTGGGTGTCATGGCTGGCTCCTGATCCCGGAATGTCTAACCGTTGTGTAGATGTGACAGATGGGAATTCATGCAAGGAAAATTTATCACCCCCTATAAGAGACACACCTGTGACCTGGAGCATGCAAGCTCCCTGTTGCTCATTCAGCCTGATCGACATAGTGAGGCTGGAGGAGTGGTCAATGCCTTGTCCTAACCTGTATTATGTCTAAAGATAGGCAGCCAATGCAGTTCAGGGACCAACCTTTCGGCACACATGTTTTCATTCTATTGCTATTTTATGAAGCCACAGACTGCTTCTTACCCCTTTTCTGGCAGCGGTAGAAATGAACACTTTCAACAAAGCAATGGTGACCCTCCATGTGCCAAAGCTACCCTAGCCAGCAATCAAGGTTGAGCTGATAGGGGTCTGTAGTTGTCCTCAGGATTGACTGTCATGTAACCAGGTATGATGGGCACTGTGATCTTACATCCTCCCAAGCGTCAAGCAGGTCATGCACATATATGCTGCCAACTTAGATGCGGTTTTACCTTCTTCATTAATTTGCTATCGTGGCCAAATGGTGTCTGTTTCAGAGACTCCATTCACCTTCTTCATTATGATAGCTCTTACTCCACAGAACAGCCTTCGCTCTCCCAGCATCTTGAGCTAGACAACGCCTTTGGCACAAGGCAAATGCACTAAGTGGATCTATGGACTCGGTGTGACTCTCGAAACACCAAACACACTAGAGATTCTATGTTTGACTTGGCTTCCATGTGTGCTCAGTCTAACTTGAGAGGAGGCCTGATGATGCTTTGGGTGTTGGGGGTTGATGCTAACTTTGGCAGTATGTGAAGTCATCCTTGTCCTTGAGATGTCAGAGTAGTGTGTGTCCTCCACTGTCTGGTTACTCATGTAAGACGTTCTCGGTTCCTTTGTAATGGTGATGGAGACTTCTACATTGTATCGTTAGAAGGATGGTGTAACGTCAAGCTTGCCTGATTGACTGGAGGTTCTCATGTCTGAAACAGGACTCTAAAGGGATTGCTGCCTTTGCTGGGATAACTGCCCCTGTCTGCTTGGCCACTTTTGATTTCTTTTGCTATCAACTGAGTGATGTCCTTGTCAACTGTCCACCTGATCAGCCCCCACAGAGCTACTGCAGCCTCTCGGCCATCTCTGTAACTTATAGAGTGGTCCCTTGGCTGCCACTCAAACCCTGATAATCCTTCTGAGATGCTTAGGTTGTGGCATTTGAGCCTCTTGCTTTTGCTTCCTGTCATTTGATTGCTATTGATGGAAGCAGTTCTGTGACAGCCCTTAGCTCTGTCAGCCATCAAAGGCCCTCCTGAGTGACAAAGAGGGAACTTTTGCAGCAGATTCTCATGGCTTTGATGTGTGGTTGCTGTGTCTCTGGATGCTCCAAGGAATTCTAACCACGTCAGGTCTTCTGCCTCTGCACAGCAAATCCATGCCGCCATTTCACTCTCCTGAGATGTCCAATCCCTACCTCCAACATCTGTCAGCATTTGTCTTTGACATGACCATGCAAGTCATGAGTTAGCTCTCTGGCATCGCTGCCTGGATGTTAAATCCCATCTCTAGAGATTTCAGTTGAAACAACAGATTCATCTCTATCAAGTCTTATATTCTGCCTCCCCTAATCAAAACATGCCATCTCCTTGGGACCATGGTTCTTTCTTCCTTATCTCGCCAGCACACCTCTACTTGAGTTATGCCAAGACTTAATCCCCTCTATAAATCTGGAAGGATCGTGAGAGGGTGCCTGTTGCTTCTCTTTCTAACACACAATCTGTGGGATTGTCCTGCATTCCTAGATTTGGTAGGGGTCTGGCTCTAAGTTCTCACAGTGTTATTCCTGGCATACTTCGCTACAGTCTTTAATTTTCTGCAACAGGCTATAAGCATGGGTGTGATGGGCAGAAACACCTACTATTGCAAAGTGCTCTAAGCCTCTCTAGTTAATTTCCTAGAGCCTATTTTATAGCGTCAATAGTGGGACATGTCAGAAATATCTACTGACATGTCCTAGGTGTACAATGGCATGTCAGACACAGACATAACAGGTGTCTTCCTGTAATAAAGGATGACCTACACCCAGTGTTCACCCCAGTTTCTCTCTTGCTTAAACTCTTCCCGTGCAACCGCTTGTTTAATCCTGATCCTCATCTCTAACACCAGGGCCAGGAACTACCATTTTGTAGATTAGGCAGCTCACCTGTCACCCACATTTCCTCAGCAGCCCATACATCTCATTCAAGGCTTGCATCGTGCACTGGAATTATTTTCCACTTAGGCTTGGATATCCACATGTGTAGGCAATCACCCAAATCCACTGTTTGTTTTCTATGGATGTTCATGACTGAATGACGCAATAAAATAGGCTCTAGGAAATTAACTAGAGAGGCTTAGAGCACTTTGCAATTCTCTGTTGCAGATATATTCCATTAGATATTGTTTTCCAGTTCATGCATTCTCTCGCAGAAGGGTCAGCTCTTTTCAGCTGGCTTTCACGAGCGATGACTGTGCTCACCTCGCTAAGAACCTCTGACAGGTAAGCAAGAAGTCTAGTGTGTGGGCTGGAATTGCACAGCTCTGTATCACGCAGGGAACATGTTTCCTTTATGTGTGCCATTCCCGCTTGCAAATGCAAATCCATTTTTTATGTCTGTCAAGCAACAGCACATTCCAGTGATTAACAGCCCAGTGTTAATGTGATAAAGGAAATTAATTTTCGATGTGTTTGGAGCTTCGAAGTAATCTGTGTAAAAATAAGATCAAGCTGCGAGTCACCTATCTCCTGCCAGCCTGAAACACGCGGGCCGGGGAAGTGTGGTATTGGCACATCTATCATGCATCACAGCTCATTATTTCAAGGGTCGACAAGTGTCGTCTTGCACATTTATTAGTGGATGAGCCTTAATCATATCTGTGGTTTTAAGAGATCCTATCCTATTAGATTTGTGGCTTTTTTTTTAAACAGAAGAATTTTAAAAGGGATAAACGTCCCAGACCCAGGACTGAAAGGATGATCATTTTATGGAGTATTTAAAAAGAGTTATAAGGACTCACCTACATAAAAAAGATGGTTCCTATTTTATTTTTATGTCCTGATGAGCAAACTCATTTTTTTTTAATCCCATTCCGTAGTCCTATGTATAGCTGTAGTCTCAGCTTGTAAAACTTTTTGCCTCCTAGAAATTTCATAACCTTCGTTTTGGCTTTGCTTTCTTTTTTTATTTTTGTTGGGCCAAATATATAAAATAAAATCTTATAATAATGGTTACTTAGAAAAACAAAATGAAGAGCAAATCTACATTACCAAAATTTACCCCAAAACATGCTCTGTCAGACCTGCCAAAGCGTTGCCTTTCTTAAAACATTTTTTATTAAAAATTATTTATTTTTACTCATTTTACAAAATTTTTGAAAAATGTGTATTTATTGTAATGAGTATTTGAGTCACTGTAATGTTACCTGTCACTTCCCTAAGCGCCTTTAAGATATCAGTGAAGGAAAGAGCCACAGTTAAATACCTAGGGGGCACCCTGTGCTCTATTAAATATGAGAATTAAATGTGAGCACACTGCACCCTCAGATTGTAAGGCATGTAAGGAAGCTCAACGGCAGGAAGAACAGTGAGGGGAGAAAGATCTGGGGGTGCGGAAAGTGTGGGGCTTCAGATGTTATCCTTATTCTTAGTAAGATGGCTAAAATCTGAGCCAAAACCCAGAGGAGAGGGCAGCCAGCAACCCTGGAGAATTCTGGTAGAGAAGCATCCAGGTCTAAAGAGAAACTGGATCTTGAGAACCCTGTTCGGGTCTCTCAACAGAATGTTCCAGAACAACTAGGAAGCCATGTAGTGGGAGCACAGTGGTGGAGATGGAGAGTCTTGGGAATGCACTCAGAGACGGACTCATGGCATTTGACTATGGAGGGTCTTGGGTTGTAGGGACTTTAGCTTTTATTCTGGGAGAAATGAGGAACTGATGGGTGGATTTAAGCAGAGACATGACTCACACGATCAGTTTCAAGGATCCTACCTGTAAAGAACGCTTTCCGTCATTCAGATAAGAAGGGATGGTAGCCTAGCCAACATCACGATAGTCAAGGTGATTAAAATCAGTCATGTTTTAGAGTCAACAAACACCGCTCTTCAGGCCCATTGGACGTAAGATATGAAAGAAAAAAAATGAAATCAAGCACGAATCTGAGATGTTTGGTCTAAGCAAGTAGCAGGGTGGAGTTCCAATTAACTGAAGTAGGCCAGGTTCTCCATGTGGCAGACAGGCAACGGCGAGGTTCAACTGCTCAGGTCTGAGCACCCAAAATAGTGGTGTCTATTAGACATTCAAGGGAAATGTCAAGGTAAGATGCAGATGGGATTTTATCTTTGGAAATGCTACGTATATAAATAGCAACTACACCCAGGAGTATCATTGAGACGGGGTAAAGGCAACCTTAGGAATGGGGGAAGCAGAAGCAAGGGGGGGTGAGGGCTTCTTTCCATTTGCACTTCTTATTTATAGCTGACCTACTAAAGAACTTTCTAGTATCAAACATGAACAAGGACAACTGGCTTAAGCAGACATCACAACAAAGCAGTTCTCAAGGTGTTGACTGCTTGATTTGCGAAGGCAGAGTTGATGGGTCTGCTAGAGAGGTCGCTTGGTACCAGCCAGCATTGTGTAGAGGGAGTGGGAGTTGGCTCATTGGAGGGCCGGAGGGGTCAGTTATTGCTCATGATAACATAGAAAGGCTACGCATATGCTGTTGGTGCTGTGCAAGTTAGTACAGTCTTTATGGACAACAGCATGGAGGTTCCTCAACCAACTAACACTGTGTCTCCCCTATGATGCAGCTGCAGCACATCTGGGCACAAATCCCCATGAAAGGAAACTGACATTCCAAAGAGATCCCATCAGATCTGTGTTGTTCTAACCCTCACGTAACTAATGTATGGAATCAGTGTATGGACTAGCAAGGCACTTAAGTATATATGAACATGTATTTGTGTGTGTGTCTATTTACAAAGACACACAGTGGAAGATTGCTGAGTTATAAAAAGAACTGGGGACACGGTGAATGAAATAAACCAGATACAAAAAGATATGTACCGCCTGTTCTTTCTAATATGTGGAAGCTTATATTTTAAGGGCAGAGATGGCTATAGCGGCACATACCTTCCCAGCACTAAGGAGGGAAAGGCAGGTAGATCTCTGTGACTTTGAGGGCAACCTGGTCTACATAGTGAGTTCCATGGCAGTCATGGCTACATAATGAGACTCTATATAAAACAATAACAACAACAAAACAAAACCAACAACAAAAAACACCAGAAAGTAAATCAATACCAGAGATTAGAATGCAGAGTACAGAGAGTGGGATCAAAGGATCTTGCATGCTATCAGTGGATGCTGTATGAATGGATGTAAATATTAAAGCAAACATGCACTTAGTACATCTTAATGAGATTTTTTTTTCATTTTTTTAAAAATGTCATGTCTATGGGGGTTTTGCATGTATGTATGTCTGCAACAAGTACAGACAGTTTCACAAAGGCCAGAAGAGGGCATTGGATCACTTGGAACTGGAGTTATAGACAGGGTGCCAGGAATCAAATCTGGGTTCCCTGGAAGAGCAGCCAGTGTTCTTAACTCCTGAACCATTTATCAAAATCCTATTAATAAAATTCTTTAAAGTTCAATATTCTGAAAAGTTTCTGCTTCCTTTATGGCAATAAAAGCAAGGAGCAGCAGTCAATCCCTTCGTTAGAAAAGTCCAGCGTCTTTCTACAACAAACCCCAGAGGGGACCAGGAGAGGGCTGGTTGTAAGCCACTTGATCTTCCACGTCTTTTTCCTGACCAGATCTGTTCTGAGTTCAAGATTTCATCTCCAGAGCACACAGTCTGCACTTCCTTGTCCTATGGCTTACAGATGGCTCCTGCTAAGAGACAGCACCCATGGGAGAAGGGCGAGAGGTGCGGAAGTTGGGGAATTCACCCTTCTTCCCTTGGTGAAGAAGGTTCAGATGGTGCCTTTGTATTCCCAAGAGGTTCCACTCAGCAGTGGCTTCCCCGGTCACCCATGCTCCTGCTGTCTGTCTCCTGTCCCCCGTTTCATCCTTCAGTTTTCTGGGCGTGACTTCCTACTGTGACAGGTGCTTGGAAGAGGCTGCTGCACATTCCTTGTCCAGATCCTGCACTTTTTGTTATCTATCACAAGAAGTTAATAAGCACAACCCCATTTCTTACACTCTTCCTACCCCCTTTCTAGAACTTCCTGTCTCTTCACAGGAGGTCTAAGAGCCCTGCCTGAGTAATCAAATGTCAACATAAGAATAAAAGAGTTGGCAAAACATGATTCTTATACAGAAAGACATAAAAACTTTATATAGATAATATTTATTATTTGAGTTGTGCAGTAAACGTCAGCAAGCTGTATATTATCTCAGGAACAGATAGATATGCGTTAGAAATGAGGCTCCGAAATGCCCTCTCAGCTTACAAATTTATGAGGAAGAAATTCTCGAATGTTGTTCTGCTGCATTACCCCACAAAACAGTCCAGGGTACAAGGAGGCTGCAATAATCAACAGCCACCTTGCCTTTATTCATCTGGTAAACCTTTATTGACTGCTTTTTATGTGACAGTCACAAAGATAAATATAGCATAATTACTGCCTCTAGGAGCCTGCTGTCTTCAGAGAGAGTTCCGAAGGCAGGTAGTTCCTCCACCGTGTGGTGGCTGCTTTGATGGAGATGACTACATCACAGAGAGACACCAAACAGGAGAAGCGAGAAGGGGGGTTGTTCTTAGAGGGGCTGACGCCCACGCTGAATCCTGGAGGATGTGTGGGAGTTGGTTAGGTATCAGGTTTCACATATGTGTGTGGATAGAAGGCAGGAGCCTCCCAGAGAAACCTGGGAGTCTAGGTGTGTAGGTTTTGCAATGACAATGAATAGGCAGGGCTGAGTAAAACCAACATTCTCCCCCAGATGGAGGATTAAGAAGAAACTGGAGAGGATGCCAACATGTGGAGACTGGGAATATGGGGAGTAATTAACACAGGCAAAGGATTAAAAAGCAGTGGACGGTGGCACAGTCAGAATACAGCAGCAGCATCATGGAAGCCAGAAAGACTGAAAGAATAAACAGTGGGCTGGGTTTCCTTATGGCATCCCCACAAAGGCATCTCATGTACTTGGCTCACAGGAACCACCATTCTCCTCTCTTGCCCCTCCCCCTTGCTCTCCCTGTTTGTCCTTTCCTCCCACCTAATAGTCTCCCATCTATTTTCATGCCTTATGGAGGGGGGGGTTGAATGGTGCGTAGCTGAAAAGAGGGATGTGTGGGACTTGTTTTTGGTATTGGGTGTGCATGGCGGGGGGGGGGTGGATGGAAAGAGGAAACCTAGCAAAGACAGTCACGCCTAAGTGGATTCTTTCTTCACGTAAATTAGTTTGCATTCCAAGTGTTGATATTGTTCCTATAAAGAACGTATTTTTAAAGATAATATTGAGTACTTCCGATGAGAAATTCTAGGTCTTAGGTTTTAGCATAGGGGAAGAAAGAAAACACCCTTTCCCCATACCTTTGGATATAAGAAGCCTAGAGCCAACTTGACTGCAAGTTAAAAATTCCCTGCATTGGAGACAAGGGATTCAGCCCTATGGATCATATGAAGAGTATCTCTGCAGAGTGCTTGCCTCTCTTCAGACAGCAATTTTGCCAAGCACCCAAGTGCTCATGACACTCCAGCAGGGGGAGTTGCATTGATTGAAAATATTAAGCTTGCAAAAAGAAAAAAAAAAAAAAACCTTAAACATGTAAAGCTGAAGTGGTTTAAACGGACTCCGAGGTTTAATGTGCAAGAGAGTGCAAATGGCGAACTGTTACGAGGGAATAACTCATGCATTTCTTCTGGGTGGGAGTCTGCTCAGAGGGGAGATGTGGTGTGCAGGTCGCCTCTGGCTCTGTTTGGATCATGCATTTATGTTTCGGTCATCACTTTCAACTCATCATCATTGGGATCCTTCAGGAAATTGGACCTTCCCGAGGCAGGATGTAATGAGCGTCCCCACAAAAGGAAAGGCAGTAGAATTTTTGCTGAGTGATTACTTTCCCTCTCCCCATTTATGTTTCCTTATGATGGTAATGAAAACCTTGAAATATTAACTCAATTACATATTTTATAGTGAAGAGGAGCTGCCGTTTTATAGAAGTGGAATTTCTGGCCTGACATGAGTTTTACTAGGGTTGTCAAAAGCAAGTGAGGTGGTAGGGAGAATCGATGGATGAGACACAAATCTCCAAGTGTGGGCACTGGAGAGATTTTTAAGAGTCATATTTTGTTCTGATTAGCTCTCCTTTTCCCAGAAGCAAAGAGGATGTCCTCTGTTGGAGCAGAGCAGTGAGAACAATCTGTCATCCATAATAGGACCACTAATAATAAGAAATCCATTTTCAGGCTCTTCCATTTTAATTAGATGCTGAGTAACTATCATCATAGCTCATTCCACGCTCTCTCCAAGAGCTTTCGCCTTACAGCTTTGTGTGAAAACCTTAGTGAAAGTCTTATTACAGACAACCGCCTAGAGCCATGCTAGCTAACAGGTAGCTTATATGTGTTGTTCACCATAGGAAGATTTAATCGTGTGTGTGTGTGTGTGTGTGTGTGTGTGTGTGTGTGTGTGAATTAGTTATCCCCCAAATAATAATCTACTGGGGCTTGGGGAACATGGCTTAGCTGGTAAAGTACTTGCCATGCAAGCGTTAGGCTCTGGGTTTGAATCCCTCAGCACCTGTGTAAAAAGCCAACTGCAATAGCACACACCTGTAATCCCAGGACTACGGGAGTGGGGACAGGTGCATCCTGGTGACTTGCCAGCCATCCGATCTATCCACATCAATGGGTTTTAGGTTCAACAAGAAAGGCTGTCTTGGAAAATATGGTGGGGAGCTAGTGAAGAAGACCCTTGATGTCAGCCTGTGGCCTGGCCATGCACTTGCACAACATGAACCTCTGCACAGAGATATATCACACACATACACAAAAGCAGAGAGTAGACTGTGGATGGGAACAGACCTGTAAGGATGTGTTCTGTAGCAAGCAGAAAGTTCCCTGTGGCACATATAAGAAGCCTTCGATAGTCTGAAACAGATGTAGGCTATAGGTTTCCCTTCTTAGAGCCTTGCTACATTGTGTTACAATGCAAACATGTCTCATATTTGGGTTTTCACTCATGCAAGTGCCATCCCTACTTACTTTACAAAGTCAGGCAGCAGAGTCCCAATTTCTGTCCCCCAACCCCATCTTCAATTGTGCCACACCACCTGGGAGCAAGTTCTTTGCATGCATGAAAGGCTCTCTGGAGGCAGATTAAATGCTATCCCAACAGCTCAGTAGCCACTCAAAATACATGGGTAACTCCTCCACCAAACTGTGGGACTCAGGACTGAACCAGAGGCCGTGAGCAGTGCTTGGAGAAGCATGCTACCAGGCTTGCTAGGTGCCTGCGCTTAATCCACAATGTTAAACTGCTGCCCATTTCATCACCGAAATATGATTTCTAGTACCCCTTATGCAAATGAACAGAGCGTGTGGAGCTGTTCTTGGTAAGGCTAAGTCAAGTGTTTGTGGCTCAGATGCCATGCAGCCATCACGGGGTATTCATCTTTAGGGAGGGCTCTTGAAATATCAACTAAACAGATGGGCATTTCACTTTGTATAAAAGAAATAATAAATAACAGCGCCCATGAGACATTCAACCACCAAAAGCTTTTACTTCCCTGATGTTTTATTTTTTCTCTTGCCTCTATTCCTTCCTTCCCCTCTTCCTTTCCTTCTGTCTCCAGCTCTTGATTAAGCAAATACTGATTAAACAGCCACTTGGGCAGTTGGAAGATCTGGCTTGGAAGCAAACCATCACTACCCTACTGTTGTGAAGGTGACCAATGGTGGGGATTCTAGTTGACTATGACCTTGAACTTTCTGTACTGGGCAAACTAGCTCCTCTAGTTGCAATTCTAGGATACTGTGTGACATCCAAATCCGAGGTTTCTCACGTTTATTGCACAAAATGAAAATTGCTACCTAAGAATGCCACAGTGGAGAATGAATAGCAGTCAAGACCACAAGCATGACATGTGGTAAAATGACATGACAGATACTTCATTCCCCCCCCCACCACCACTAAACTCCTGCAACAAAATTTTCCTCAAGGAAAAGACCCACTGATTGGTGAGCAATTTGGTGAATAGTCACAATGGTCTGGAGAAGTGTGAGGGACAACATACGGCCTCTAGCCCACTTTCTGTGCCTGGACTGTCTTTTTCAGTGGGCTCCAAATTCAGGGGATAATTTATAGGATAAACTAGAAGGGGGTGGCAGAAGAGAGCTCTTGTACAGAACATGGAAATGGAGAGCCTTGTGTGTCAGGATATTTTCCCATCTTTCTCTGAGGTCTGTTTTGAAAGTTATAGATTGCATTTGCATTTAGATCTTGTTTTGGCTTATGGTGAAGAAGTGAGTGGAACATCAATAAAGATACAGAACAGGAGCAGGGTGGGCCTCTGAAGGGTCATGCTGCTTCCTGCACATGACATTGCTCTGCAAATCAAATGGCCATACGTGTATAAGGCATGGTGACTATAGGAAACTCAAAACAGGGCCTGGCTCATACGTACCTGGTAGGTGTTAGTTTTTAATTTCATGATTATCACAGTAGGATGTTCTCAGAGAAAAAAGAAAAACCATTCATTGAGAATTAATGTCCTGATAAATTTTCTTTCCCATGTGATTCTGAGTTAATTTTTTCTCCTCTCTGATAGCCATGCCTCTATCAACACTAACACAGATCCTGCAGAAGTCTAAGCTGACTTAACTATATGTATACAGTTTATTCACTGCATGGATGGCTTACACAGTACTGTTCATTTGTAACCTTGATCCTCTGCTTTCTGTTTGCCTTCATGCTTTCACCTTTCCCTTCTACTCTACACATTGCCAGAGATGTTCATTAGCTCTTAATTTTTGATTTACGAGAGACAACACTGATGTTTCAAGATCTTTAGAAGACCTAGGTCATGTAAGCCTAGGTTTGTGTTAGACAGCCTGCTTCTTGGTGGCCCATAGAGGTCCTCTGCACCAGGACCAGAAACAGATGTTCTTAGATGTAAATACATGCACACACACACACACACACACACACACACACACACACACACTTGCTCACGTGGAAATGTGCACATGAGACAGAGAGGCAGACACCCAGAGATGGGGACCTAGAGAAGAGAAAGGGGCAGGAAGAGGAGGTGGGGAAGAGACATAGAAATGGGGACTAGACAAAATTCCTCACAGGCTTGGACCTCATTATGTGGACCAGGTTGTACTTGAACTCACCAAGATCTTCATGCCTCTACTTCCTGAGTGCTGGGGACAAAGCATGAACTAGCACACCTGGCCAGAAGCAATATATTTTTTAAATGGTAACTTGTATCTCCCGTTCTGCATTTCCTAGTAAGAGGTAAGAGGCTTGGGAACTCTAGCTGATGTGCAGGGCAGTAAAGTAAGTGATTGGGGGGTTGTTATTGGAGTCTTGGGTAGAAGCGAAGTCTTTTGACCTCTAAGATTTTACAGGTCAAGCTTCTGCTTTCGAAGCCTCATGAATAATGGAAATACACAGATACCACTGTTGGAAAACTCACTTGATTTATTCAGCTTCTGCTTGTCTCAATTCTGGGTTATTCATTCAGAACCACTTCTAGGTATACCTGACAGCTTCAATTACCCAAACCCCAGATCTGGGTACTCATGCCTATAACTTTGAGTAATTTAAGCTCAAACTATATTGTGAACATTTAAGAATTTCAAATGCTTTTATATCCTACTTCAAACTCTCCTTGTACAATGCCCGTGTTTTCCCTAGACAGTTCCAGAATGTTGGCTGTACAGGGTCCAAATGCTGGTAAATAAATGAGTACTGTCAACAGCAGGCCTGCCCTGGGAATACATGTTAGCATGGGTAGATATGACCTCCAAGGACAGCAGTCACATCAACATGAAAAAACAGACTTTCGACAACACGGGACAGGAAGTTGACATAGAGTCCCCAAATGAAATTTTTTACCCTATTTTGTAAAAATACACCTGATATAATTTCTTTCTGAAAATAGTTTTAGGCAAAGGATTAGATAAGATTACCCATTGATTCACAATATTCTATTTAGTGCTTAATGTCGATAAAATATTTTGGAGTCATGAAAATAGTCATTAAATATTAAACCTAATTTAACCACCAGGATGGTTTCCTCTGCTGGGTTGAAAATCAACCTGACAAATTCATGCATGCCTAAAGTTAGAATTTATGACATCTAGATAAATATGAAAACACAGAGGTATCTGTGAAATTTTTCTTATGCTTTGATACAACACAATAGAGATAAGTGCTTCTATTTTTAGATATACATATATATAGAACTAAATTATATACACACACAAATATGAAGAAGGGGAAATGCTTTTCTCTTGTAGAAATGTGCCTATATGCACATAAAAGCATTTGCTCTTCTAATAAAGTGTACTCGCAGGCTTACTATACATTCTGATACGCTGTTCTTTTATTGAAAAAAAAAATGTTGTCCTTTCTCCTGATGGTAAGTAATTTGTATGCAATGAGATTTTACTGAATATGAACAGCTAAAGTTAAAAAAATAAGTAGCTTGGAGATTAAAACAAATGTAGTTTTCCAAAGGCATCTTTCATTTCTAAAAGGCCCATGGCTTTATCAAAGACCCTAGAGCCACTTATAATAAAAACACAATACTAGAGATTAATTTACCTGACAACTTAATGTAGAAACTAGAGAAAGCTTTCTTTTTCCATTAGGAAGATGTAGACCTCAATATATTCTGCAGTTCTAAAATGAACCACCAAGCCGATGAGCAAAACAGGCCTAGATTAGAGAAAGGATTAGCAAAACCTTATTTAATGGAAGAATGTGATCCAAATTAAAAAAAAAAAACACTTAAAACTAGATCAAAACCCCTCAAGACATGGTTTCACTGTGTGGGTAAAGGACTGAGCAGACACCTCACCAAAGAAGGCAGGCAGCTGGCAAGTGTGCTTTTGGGAAAAATGTCTTAATTACTTCTCTTGAGAACACGACAAAATGCCTGACAGAATCCACTTAAAGGAGTTAGGGTTGACTTTTGTCCACAGTTTCAGAGGGCTCAGTAAGCCACGATCGGGAGTCATGGTGGGACAAAGCAGCTTGTGTCGTGGTGGCCCAAAGAGCAGAGAAATGTGAGCTGCCACTGCTCATCCATTTCCCCCTTTACTCCATGAGACAGTGGTACCCACATGCAGGTGAAACACCCCATTAGTCTCCTTTGTGACTTTAAGACCAGGGAATGTGACAGGAAAAACTTACCATCACTTACGTCATGGAGGCATTTCAAACTAAAATAACAATGTGGCGCCATTGCAAATTCATTAGAATAACTCAAGTCCCAAACTTTGTCAATATCTGTGCTGCGAAGGACACAGAGCAATACAAACTCCTATTCAATCCCTGAGAAGATGCAATATGTCATATCACTTTGTAGGAGAGTTTGGCAGTTTCTTCTAAAGTAATCATATTGTTTGCTTGTGATCCAAAATTCACAGTCATCACAGTCATTAGTGACAAAATAATTGAGAACTTAAGTTTGCAGAGAAAAATATTGATTAGGCATTTATAATAACTTTATTCATAAGTGCTCAAATCCTGGTAACAATGACTTCAGTAGATGGTATATCCAGGCAATGGCATATTATTCTGTGTTAAACAGAAAAGAATTCATATAAAACCATGGAGAGACATGAAGGAAATATAAATGAATATTAATGAATGAAAACAGATGTTCTGCAAACATGAGGCACTGTATGGTTCCAGTTATATAAAGTTCTGGAGGACCAAAACTCGCGATGATCACAAAAGAATCATTGACTGGCAGAGAAGAGAAGAAATAACAGGCAGAGAATAGGGGAAATTCAAGGCCATGAGACAGCTCTGCATGATGCTACTGTAGGAGGTACCTATCATTATACATTCTTCTCTGCTTATTTCACCCTCAAGTCTACTGGTTTTGAGGGGGAAAGGATTTAGAAAGCAAGGTTGCTGTGTAAACGTGTTGTGAATTCTGTTTTTAAGTTGAAATCAGCATTATTAGGTTACACTATAACTGGTATTATAATATTAAGTTAGAAAATTTAATTAATATTATTTACAATTAACCAGTTATATGTTCTATCTCTTTCATGTACATGTACATGTGTGTTTGTGCATGTGTAGGTGGAGGGAGAGGTCAAACTTGGGTGTCATTCCTTAGCTCTCTACCTTGTTTTTGAGACAGGGTCTCTCACTGGCAACTAGCGGGCTCATCAGTTAGACTAAGCTGACTGCTGAAAAGTCCTGGAAACCCACCTGTCTCTATCTTCCCAGTAGGGGTTATGAACATGGGCCACCATGATGGGCATTTACACAGATGCTAGTGATTGAATCCATGGCCTTATGTTTACAAGGTAAGCATGTTACTAATTGAGCTATTTTCCCAGCCACAACAATAAGCTTTATCTTAACTTTGGATCATTTCTCCCACCCTTTGTCTCCTCCTTTTTTCCACTTCCTTCCCTTGCTCTCTTCCTTTTCCTCCCCCTCCACAACCACTGTAGACAGAAGTTTCTGTCATGCCCAGTCCTGCAGGCATTCATTCACAAATAAACACACAGGGCCTTATATTAATTACAAACAGTTTGACCTAGTGCTCAGACTTATTAATAACCAGCTCTAATGAATTAAATTCACCCATAATTATTGTCTATGATTAGTCACATGGCTTAGTACCTTTTCTCAGTAAGGCATTCTCATCTTGCTTCCTCTGTGTCTGGTTGGTGACTGACTGTCTGCCTTTCCTCTTCCCAGAATTCTCCTAGTCTGGTTGCCCTACCTATACATTCTGCTGGGCTACTGGACAATCAACATTAAACCTATACGTGTGACAAAACTTTACAGTGTACAAAAACATTATCCCACATCATTTACCCTTTTTTCCTTTTTAAAACAAGACACTGGATCTAATCTTCTTTGTTTAGCTTTTTACTTGACCATTATCCATAATAACTTGTAACAAACACACTAAACAGAGACAAACATCCATAATCCATTTTTGGGGGGAATGTGGGTGTAGTTTTCTAGACTACTTCCACTGATTAAGGGTGCTGATAATCTTATGGGGACCCAAAGAAAATTTAGGATTATGGTCAAGTTTTGAATAGAATATTCTGTGAGGCTGGATCATCTCAGTCAGCAATCTTGAAGCTGTTCTGGATGTAGAACTCAGAGGAAACTACAACAGAGGTGCTCTAAATTATTGAAACACCTGTGTCTTCTGCTATCAGAGATTTTTTAGGAGGTCTTCCATGATCAAACCTTATTTTTCTTAACTCAGAACGAATCCATAAACTCTCATTTCCTGTGGAAACAAAAGCAAAACCTCTTCTCCAAAGTAACATATTTTTTTTTACTTAAATTTTAAAGTCAGGGCATTTTCAAAATATATTGGTTGGATTAATCCAGTAGCATTTATAATCAAATGTCTTTTAGCAGCTGTTACTCATTCCTCAGCAGTCAAACAATTCAAAGACAATACAACAACATACAGTATCCAGATTCTCTGTGTATTTTCCATCTTTAAGTGGCCTTTTTACTCTATTTTTTTATTTTTGTTTTTTTGAGATAAGGTTTCTTTGTGTTGACTGTCCTGGAACTTACTCTGTAGTCCAGGCTGGCCTTGAACTCACAGAGAATCACCTGTCTCTGCCTCCCAAGCACTGGGATTAAAGGCATGTGCTACCACACCTGACTACTCTATTTTTTAAAGGACTTTCTCTATCCTTTATCTTTTCTCTCCCAAGCCTACATATATTTTTTAAAACACTGTAAACCATTTAGAGTTTTTTTTTAAAATCTGATTCTGTCTTTACTGTATATATCTAATTTTTTCTGAACATATGACTCTTTAATCTGCCAAGGAGCTTGGCTAGGATTAAAATTGCATCTTTGGTGGCTGGCTCAGCCCCATTCCTTAGCTTCTTGAGAGTCTAGCTTCATGGCAGAGGTACATGAAGGGGCCATGTTTATTGCCAAACTCTGTGAAGTTTCTAGATCCATGCCACCACCAAGAAGCATACTGCTGGCTGCTCATAAACACAATTTAAGTGTTGGTGACAGGACCTCTTAAAAGAGCAGAGAGGTTTTTGCCACTAATGATGAGTCAGGAAGCCTCTCTTAAAGGAACTGTGCCTCTGCTTGCTTCTAGCACACAGAACCCACCCAAGAAAATGCTGCTACCAAGAAGCCATGCTTAACTTTGTTCTTTGGTGTATAGAATTTTTTCCTAAGATCTCTCAGGTTTTATGTGGGTGTAGTTGCTCAATGTTGGGTACCATTTGTAGACAGAAGTTTCTCTCTTGCCTCATTTCTGTCTGGCAGCCATTAAGTCACAAATGAACACACAGAGGCTTATACCAATTATAAAATCTTTGTCCTATTGCTCAGGCTTATTACTAACTGGCTCTTATGAATTAAATTCACTCATAATTCTTGTCTATGTTTAGCCACATTACTTGGTACCTTTTCCTAGTAGTAAGACATTCTCATTTTGCTTCCTCTGCGTCTGACTGATGACTGACTCTCTGCCTTTCCTCTTCCTAGAATCCTCTTAAACTGGTCACCCTGCATATACTTCCTTCCTGGATACTGCCCAATCAATGTTTTATTAAGTCAATATGAGTGACAAATCTTTACAGTGTACGAGAGCATTATCCTACAGCACACGGCCACCGTGAAACATGACCTTACTGCCTTAGAGATGAGAACATTTGCATTTTCTATTAAGAAATGCGTCCATTTGAATTTTCGAGAGAAAATTCTGCTTGATCAACTCTTGTTGACCAGAAGTCCATGTAATGCATATTTCCCAGAAGGCTCATGCTTTGTGCACTTTGCAGTCCTAAAATAAAAACTAAACACCGAGAATGGACAGAAATGCATCATTTAGTAAGCAATTCTTTTCTTTTTTGGTTTCATGGGAATAGTCGGGGAAGTGATGGTAGTGCTGGCATAATGCTTACTTTGAGGAGAATGGACACATTTTGAGAATATATACTCATATCTTTTTTTTGTTGTTTTTTTCGAGACAGGGTTTCTCTGTGGCTTTGGAGCCTGTCCTGGAATTAGCTCTGTAGACCAGGCTGGTCTAGAACTCACAGAGATCCACCTGCCTCTGCCTCCCGAGTGCTGGGATTAAAGGCGTGCGCCACCATCGCCCGGCCATATACTCATATCTTTATTGAAGAGAATATGTGTAACTGAAGCCTAACTTGTTTGATACCAAAGGACATAAATGTATGTAGCAGGCTATTTTGGACTGCCAACTCCTTTTTCATGATGCTGAGATTTATTATTAATTATGAAAGCTTGGCCTTAGCTTAGGCCTGCTTCTAACTTGCCCTTATAACTTAAATTAACCCATATCTTTTAATCTACATTATTTTATGTGGCTCATTTACCTTGTCTCTGTACTGCCCATCCTGCTTCCTCTCCATCTGGCTGGCAACCCCTCCTTTCTTTTTCCAAGAGCTCTATAAGTCCAGAAGTCTGGACTATACCACCTGCCTAGTTGTTGGCCATTTAGCTTGTTATTAAATCAAACACAGTGACACATATTCACACAGTGTAAAGAAATAGTTCATAATAAATATATGTTCCTGAATAGTCCAATGTTTTACAAAGAACAGGTTATGAGTCATCAGTCATAAAGCCAACCAATTCATATTTACAAAAGGATGACTGAGAACCAAAAACTCAAAGTATAAGGTACTTAGGAAGGGTAAATTCTAAGGGAGCAACTATTTAATTGAGTTGTTAGATTAAGTTACACATTTATTTTGTTTTTTTTTTATTAGCGATTTAAGCGAAAGTGTTTCCTGAGCCCACGTCTCTCTCCATTTTCTCATTAAGATTCTGTAGTAACAATATCAAGCACCTTGAACTTACCATGAGCCTCTTTTCCTAAAGCACTTTGGGTGTTCTCTGAGTGAAGACCAGGTCTCCTATAGGATGGCGATAGTCTGTGCACTATGCTGAACATAGCTACAGCATGTAGGAAATGGGGGTTCAGAACTAAAGCGAGGAGCAATGTGCATGTGCTGGGCACAGCCCTGGAGTGGGTTGCATGAGCTATGGTGCATATGGAGCTGGTCACCTACCATCTATGTTTGCATCAAGTGTTCTCTGCCTTGTGACAAATATGCATTCAATGTCTTAAATAAATTCAATCCTCTGGATTCCACAGAAATGGTTCCATTGCCACAGAGCAGGCTGAAAGTCAGGCTGACATACAGAGCAGATCGGGATTCTCCATTAGAAGTCCGAGAGGGGCTTTCTCTAATAATTCTTGAAGAGCTCAAAGGGGGATATCCACCCCACAGGTTAATTTAGTAAGTGAGAAGAAAGACAGCTTTGTATACTAAGGTGTTCTACTGGGGCTCAGGCTTCTCAGCAAAACTAATTTGTGTTTCCATGAAGGCTCAACCGCTCACAGGATCACCACTTCTAACTCCCTAATAACTCACAGCCTCACCTTTGTGCTGTGAACATTAACGTTGACTCCCCCAAAAGATAGTTCATAGCTCATAATTTATTTGTAGCACCTTGTTGCAAGTTGGGCATATTTCAAGATCTGTGGTCAGTGACCTATGTTCCATGAATGTATAGGAAGGGAATGTTGGGCGTAGTGGCATAGGCCTGTAAATCCAGCCATTGGGAAAGCTGCAGCAGGAACAGCACAAGGTTGAGGTCATAGATGATTTAGCAAGACTCGGTTCTGTTTCAGCAAACTAATGATAGATAGATAATAGATAATTAGATGGATAGATAGAGAGATAGATTATCTCTATTATAGAGTGTCTGCCTAGCATATGCAAGGCTCTTTTTGTTCGATGCCTAGAATTAGAAAAATAAAACAAAGAAACAACAACAAAACATACCCGAAAGCAACCCCAAACAAAGAGCACCCGGGGTGGATTAGTAACGGGGACTCCAGAGTAGACAATGAACAGGAAGAAAACAACAGTGTTAGCAAGTAATAGTAGAGCTCTGGCCAGGTTCTGTGGAGCTGCATCACATGTGCTATGTCTCAACAATTTTTAAGTGATGACTACGATTATTTCTGTTTTCCAGAGAAGAAAATTGAGGCCCAGAGGAATAAATACATTCATCCAAGTCTGCATAATAGAGTAGTGATCAAGCTGGGAGTTTATGTATATTTCCGTCAGAGGTAAATTCTTCATCTTTTGGGTAAAAAGTTGAGTAAATTCTGTGTTCTGACTGCAGACCAGACCACCTGTGGCTTCCTAATATGTTCCTTGAGAGGGCTACTTCTGTTAAAACCCGAATTTCCCCTATTAAGGGCTTCTTATCATTGACCTGCGAGAATTCACTACGGGGAAGCATCCACTCTGGGGCGGCCCTCTGGTGAGCCACAGACTGACAAGTTAAGTGTGGACAGGCAGGGTAGCAGTCACAGCTACAGACTGTGAGAGCTCTTGCTGGTTTCTGTCTTGATCTCACAAACACTCAGCGGTGGCGCTCATGAATATCCACCCTGCTGCAGCCCTTTCTGCACAGCCCTGCAGCTCGTCCACTGTGTGCATGCCATGTGCCTTATGTCAGCATGTAGACATCCCACACTCCTTTCTTGTGACCCCAGGCTTGCTCTTTTCCGCTTTTTCTATAGAAAGACTTTCTTATTAGTGTTTTCACACCTCTGCACCCTTCATTTCTACTGGCCCCATCATGAGAGCTACCCGACAAGCACCCGTGTGGACTATAACACCAATCTAATTAGTCTTAATAATAAAAACCCAGAGTCAACTATTAGGGGGTGAAGGCTGAAAGATCAGAGAAGAAGAGGTAAGCAGCTCTTACCTCTATGAAATCCTCAGACTAAATGGGATATCCTATCTCTATTGTAAGTCCTCAGACTGAATGCTGAACTCCTGTCTCCTCCAAGTGCTGGGATTAAAGGTGTGTGCCACTGCTTCCTGTCCTCTATGGCTAACTAGTGGCTCGCTCCACGCTCTGATCCTCAGACAAGCTTTCTTTGTGATAGCACAAACAAAATATCACCACAGTGGACCAAAGATTTCTTCTGTTACTATTATCAATTTTTTCCTTTCCATTTCTATCCCTGCTTTATTAGTATTATATACTTCAAAACCAGGGATTCGTGTCTGTTTGATCAACAGTCTCAAATGTTGCAGCCAAGATTGGCCACTGGGATCTGTTGAATGAGTGATAATAATCAAGAAAAAATGGATTCCAGGACTCGATACAGTTCTAAGTTACATGACAAAAAGTGATGACAGGGACAAAGCTGACCCTCGTTACCCATCATGTTTGCAGCCCACACCCTTCTCCCCCTGCCTTCTGCTCCATCTTGCAACCTGGAGGACCCTAAGTGACCACACACTTGATCATCTTATCCCATGTGTTTGATCTCTGTCTGTACATTTGTGTCTAAAACCAATTGGCTCATAAATATTCACAAACTTAGAATTCATGTATAGACCCAGGAAAGAATCCCTGTGCAGGTCTCAGAAGTGGACTTGGGGCTAAGTTTCTGGAACAAATACAGGCTTTCTGGAGTATGGTCGGCTCTGGGGGTTCTAAACTTTGGGTGGACACAATTTCTTCATTTTCTCTACTTCTTACTTGAGTGGAGGACCCAGAGGAAAGCAGGCTGAGTGAGGTCACTTAGAATCAGAGGTCTTGGTCACTGGACAGAAATGATGTAAGGTGAGGGGGATAAGCTGGTACGAACTGGGTTAAGTAAAGAGAATGGAAGGAGGGGAAGAAAGAGGAGACATTCTCTGAGACGGGTGTGTGGCTAATTACACTACCAAGCTTGACTCTTCATGTGTTCACAGTTGGATATAAATGGTGCGAGAGCATCACTTGAGAGTAGACAGAAGCAAAATGGTGGACTCTCTCTCTCCTTCTCTCTCTCTCTCTCTCTCTCTCTCTCTCTCTCTCTCTCTCTCTCTCTCTGTTCAGAGGTCCCTACCAGGTGTCTTCCTCAATTGCTCTTCACTTTATTTTCTGAGACAGAGTCTCTCATGAAACTTGAAGTTGTCTCACTAGACTAGACTAGTTGGCAAGCAAGTCCCAGGAATCCTGTCTCCACCCTCCCAGCACTGGGGTTATAGGAGGATGCCACCCCAACCCATGGCTTTTTACATAAGTTCTAGGAATCTGAATGCAGTTCCTCAATGCTTGTGAAGCAGCCCCTTGACTAGCAGGAGTCATCTCCTCAGCCTGAAGTTAGCAGCCCCCAGAATGAGCCAAGTCAAAAGTGACCACGAGCTCTACTGGAACCACGAGCCATGCCTGCATTTGTGGTTGCTTAATTACATGTATGTAGGAGGAATGTAATTGTACGACACTGTAAGTGCCCACAAAAGGTATTAGGTCTCCTGGAGCTGTAGTTAACTTCCCAAAGTGGGTCTGGGGAACCAAGCTCCGATCTTTTAGAATAGTACCCACTCTTAACCACGGAACTGTCCCTCCAGCCCATTAAAGTCTTGAAAATACTTTTCTTTGCATCATCCCCCCTTTTGTTAGTATGTGGCTTTCTGGCCATTGATTCTAGGGCCTCGTGCATGCTAGTTAAGCCCCATGCTACCAAGCTATGTCCATAACTTCAACTTTTACTTCTTAAGCACCTTTATATGTGAAAGAATAGCTAGGGGCGTTTGTTAAAAAGAAGTAAATTAACAACGTTTAAAACCGAAATTCTACCAGCGCTAACACTGTCTCTTTCCTTTTTATTAATGTGGCTTAAAGGGTCTTAAAAAATGCATTAAGACTCCACCGCATTTCCCTAATTGTAATTTATGCATCTTCTCCTCCAACCTCCATCTTTCGGGCTTACTTTCCAGCCTTTATTTTCATTTCCCCTCCCAGCAGTGTTACAAGCCATCACCTTTCTCAGTAACAGGGCTGTGATAGTCAATAATTATGTGATTTTTAAAAGTGATAAGTTCTTCTAATTGCCTAAGCTAATAAAATGACATAGAACTTATAAGCCTGAATAATGTTCCCCTAATTGCTTTTGCTAAAGATAGAGTGCCTGACAGTAGTTATAGTCTTTTAGCTTGGAGGAAGGAACACAAATGTTAAAGAAAATGACGACAAATTTCTGAAGAGAAATGGTAGTTGAGTTTCCCTCTTGATTGGAAGGAGAAAATATAAAAGAATTTGACATGCAATTCAGTTGTATGTTCCTACAGCTTCATTAAAGCTATTTTTTAAATAAAAGATAATGAAGGAGAGCAGAAGAAACAAAATAGTTAAATTATCTACGATGGGACTTTGGAAATATCTTTATTTTCTCATTAAGGTCCCTCATCAAGAAAGTGAAATGACAGCTCATAGGATGTGAGAAAGCTGGTTACACCACACATCTGGTATCTACAATATGTAAACAACACAACTCCAGCAGCAAAAAGACAAATAGCAAAAACGCACAGCAGATCTGAATTGATATTTTTTCCTCAGGCAGAGCGTAAGTGACTTGTTAGTGTGGGAAAGCCAACACCAGGAGCCACGAGAGAAATGCAACCCAAGCTGAGATGAGATCTCCAGTAGGCCCACTGGGATGACTAGAATAAAAAGGAAGAGAGCAATAGATGCTGACAGGCTTTTGCAGAGATTGGAATACCTGTGTGCTGTTAATAAAAATGAGAAGGGAGTGGTTGCTCCGGGAAACAGTCCAGCATCTCTTCAGAAGATTTCAGAGTTCCCACATGACCCAGCAGTTCTACTTCTAGGAGTGGAAGAGAGAGAATGAGCATGCACCTTCCTTCACACTAGAGTTCTTAGCTTTATTCATCATACTATGAAGCAGAAGAGACTCAGATGTTCATTAGCTGATAAACGAATAAATACAAGCAGCATTATACTTGGTAATAAAAGGGGTGAAGATCTGGTACATATTTTACCATGAATGAACCTTGAAAATATGACAACAAAGGACCAGTGAGACATGGGGTCAAATATTGTCTAGCTCTGTTTATATTTCCCAAATCAGTCAACTCATAGTTTGTAAGCAGATGAAAAGGTTGCCTAGGTCAGAAGAAGTAGGAAATACGTAAGCAGTGAGTACTAATGGCCTTAGTGTTTCTCTTTGGGGTGGTGAGAATGTTCGAGAAGTAGATGACCATGATGGCAACATAAATATGGGCAACTAAAATGACCACATTGTGAATTTGGTCACTAAGCTTGACACTTCATGTTCTTACAATTGTGTCTGCTGGAGACAATGGTGAAGAAACATAAATTGACAGTAGACAGAAGCAAGGTGGCCCTCTGTGGTGTGTGTGTGTGTGTGTGTGTGTGTGTGTGTGTGTGTAAATCAGAGGGGGTAGGGGTAGATTGTGTGTTCTGTGCAATGCATATGGAAAAGGCCACTATAAGACAGTAGTCTGATTGTAAAAATTTGTGACGTTTATATTTTGGGTTCAAAAACTTTGCTGAATGCCCTGAGCAGATGTATTTCAGCCCTTTGCTTTTTCTTGCATAGTCTCATTTGAGCTACTTAATTTTGTAATAAATTCCATAGAGTAATCACAAATTTGTGATGACACTATTTTTTTCATACACTCGACTATGGGAATGCTCAGCCTGCTTAGGTCTTAAAGTCCTGGAAACAATTTCAGTTGGCACCTGTTCCTATTCCCCCATCTGCTCTGCTTCTCCCTGGCTCAGGCTCTCTCATACGTAATCATCTCCTCGGAGCCCCCCATCCCCTCTGGCCTTGTTCTAATTTAGTTTCGACACAGAAGCTCAAAGTTTTATACAATGCAAATAGAACCTTCTTGCTCCCCAGTGACGGAACTCTTCGATGCCTCCGGATTGCTCCTAAGATAGAGATTCGAGTCTCTGGGGCCCACCAGGCTTTGCGGGTTTGTGTCTTCACACTGCTCTCTCTCTTAGCTCATCCCTTTCAGGCACACGGGCCTCCTTCTGACTTCTGGAAGCACATAGTTCTGCCCTGGAGCTGCTGTGCATACTGCTTCCCACAGCTGCAGGGCTGTTGTCCAAACTGCTCTGCCCACAGCCCTGCTTCCTGCCCCTCCCCCAAGCTTGCCCACTGGTCTCATACTGTGAGTCAGATCTCAGCACCAATGGCACTACATGCCTTTGAGCCCCACTTCTCTCTGTGGGTTACAGTTACATATACATTACTGAGTGCTAGCAGGTCAGAGAACATCCTCCATTCCTGGTGCTACCCCACGCCCCCTGCCTGGTCCTGCAGGTGTGCAGTCTTTTGACAGTGGAACACAACTTGGTTGTCTATGAAATTCACCCTTGAGAACCACACAATAAACGATGAAAAACCTCTTAAGCATTCATGTAAGTTCATGATATTGTATTGAGCTGCGTCACTAGCTAGCCTTGGCTTTCAGTTGACCAGGTCTACCGGGAAGCTTACACAAGACAATGAAAGACCACAGAAAAGGCTGTGATAGACCTGTCTAGAATTTGAAGCAATGGCTTTGGCTAAGCTGGGAGATAGAGACTGAATGAGCATGTGCCACAGCACTCAAGCACAGAAAATAATGCATTTAGGCAAAAGCAAGAGTCCAGCGTGAGAGATATCCGGACATTGGAGCAAAGGGTGTGTGCTGAGTGACAGGAGAGTGAAGATACGCTGAAAGGTAAGGTGGGCTTGATGTTACAAACGGCCTTTGGGATGATAAAAGCATCTTTGTGGGTTTCCAGCAGAATGACTGTAATAGCTCCCTGCGTTGGGAGAAGGAGCTTGAGAAAAGAATAGAGGACAAATCAAAGAAGTGACCCCTATAGCAGGACAACTATTTCCATCAGGAGGCTCACGCCAGGACCATGAGGTTACTGTGGGTAGTCATGGAAGATAAGAGCAACCAGGCCTTAATGTACAAGAATACGTAGCTCCATTTTAGTCAATTCTTAAAAGTCAAATATATCTGTGATAAACCAGGAAGTAATGTGTTGTTCTGCAAGAAGCTTCCTGAAATCACACCTCATCCTTGGGTTCCTCTTTCACTTCTGTAGAATGAGCGTAGAGATGCAAGCCCGCTGCTCCATATACGTCCACCTGGTCAACAAAGGGCAGTTACTAATGGCCGCCAAAGATGACTGTGGAGATTTCCTTCCCTAGCACAGGGGAAGAGTTTTCTTAGTCTCTGAGGAAAAAAAGGAAGCCTCCCTTTGTAGTGATATTTTGTTTGTGTTTTATAAGGATTGCCTGGAGATCAGAGAAGCAGTGCAGCCAGCCACTAGAGAGACCTTTGACCTCTACTGAATCCTCAGACCGAAAGAAGAAATAATTCATGTTTGTACTCATTAATGGAACCTAGACCTTAAATTGTGTATGTGTGTGGGGGGAGGTATGTATATGTTTGTTTTCCTGAGTACTATAAACATTCTTTCATTCAACTCCTTCTTGAATTATAAATTCTAATTGTGAATAAACACGAATCCAGAAAAATCTAACACATGCACTGCACTGCAGTTAAATGCCATACTTCTCAGTTCCTGTGGCATGTTCTCCATGTGTCTCCATACCTTAACTAGGTTTTCAGCCTTGAAAATATTGACAATCAGGGCAGGATAATTTCTTGCAGTTAGAAACAATTCTGTACATTGTAAGCCGTGGCCCAGTTCCTATGCTCTAGAAGATAGTGACAGCCTTCTAGTGCTCCAGTTGTAGAGTCAAACAATGTTCACACTTACATGTCTCCCCGTGGGGAAGATCAACCAACAGAGCCCACACCTGTGGATTCGTTGCACCTTGACCACAGGTCAGAGAGTTCAGACCTGTTCTTGCTCCTTCAAGGTTAGACGACAGGATGTTTGACCCAGGGTGTGGCTACCAACAGGATGTTTTGACTTAGGGTGTAGTTACTTGATGCTTTGGATATTTGGGAAGGTGATTACTTTACTTGTTCCATGTCTCTTGGTAAAGGAGTCTGTTGTTTTCCCCATCCTCTTTGGATTCGGGTATTTAAAGCTCCGGAGAAATAAACACGGGTTGACTCAGTATTCACCGGGTTGCCATTCCGACTCTATCTTGTGTCTCTGTGTATTTCTTTTGTGTTTCTGTTTTTCTGCATAACATTTCTATTCCTCATGCCCCTACCCTGGAATGTATGGATGGGACTCCATCAAGGCTGGACCTCGACATTTAACACAGTGGAGAGTTGTTGCTTCCTTTTCTTCCGTCATGTTCATGAAATGCTTAGCAATTGTTTCTATGCAGTTATCTTAATGAGTTGATTCGCTACTTCTACAAACACATTGGATACTATATGACAAGCCTATGATTTTTTAATGAAAAAAACTTTTATACCTGAAATCCTTTAATCATCATTAGTTATTTTCTGTAAATGAAAACACTAAGGATTATGGAGATTAAAAGACTTCTTTGAAACAGTCAAGAATTTTTGACTTAGCATGCTGCTTCCTAAGCCTGGAGATGCAATGAAAATAACAGTAATATTTGTGACCACTAGGCTTTCTCTTCAAAACAGGTACTTACTACACAAGCATTCCACCCCACGCCCCTGCAGCCTAAAGAAAGGAAGAATAGAAAAGTAACACACCAAGGTGGTAGCTTCACAAGCAGAAAGACATGAAATTCTGCTTGAGAAAAAAAAAAAAAAAGAAAAACGATGTGGAATAAGCTTCATTACTTCTGACTTAGTTTATAATTAGATCAAATTCAAGTCTTCAGGCTTACAGACAGCGAACTCTCTCCCCAGCCTAACTGTCTTTGTTGAAGTGGTATCTAAAGACTCCTTCCTCAGACACTCCCTAAGTCTCAGTGCTGGTGTGCAATTGGAGACACACTGCAGCGGAACCCCAAGGTGATGCCAGAGAATCTGTATTTTCTACTTTGCAAATGGCTTAAAGCATTCTAGCATTGAGAATGACCGGAGAGCATGCCGGAGCTGTCAAAGGAGGCGGGTAGAGCTGCGGTCCCGTGGTCTTGTTTTTGATCTGTGAACCCGGATTAGAATGGATAGATCCCCAGAGCTTTTTGCCTTGCCAGTGGCTTTTATTCTTGCCTTGCAAAAGGCCTGCAAAATTTTCTGCTCCTGAAGCTATAGTTCCATTTTCAATAAGGCAGCCGCTGTTGAGCCCTTGGTAAAACCGTTAGAATGGAACAGCTGCGGACAGAGGCAAGCTGAGCCTATATTTAGAATGTCGTGTGGGGCTGAGTCAACAACAAATTCATTCTTACCCATCCTAGAAATGCCTTGGTTTGTAAAAGAGAGAACGGCCTCCAGTATTCTAGCTCTTCAAGCTGTGCAAAATTTAGGGTTGTTTATGAACCCCTGAGGATGGATAACACATCTTAAAGCATACTTCTCTTCCTTCACACATCTTTTTCTAAGTTGAAATAACATCCCAACTTTGGTTCTCATTTTATGAGTTGGTACACCTTCCTAAGTACCAGCTTACAGCCCAAGGAAGCTAATTGCCAATAGAAATTACATGTTTTGAGAAAAGAATGGGAGGACAGCAGCAAATTAATTCAAACCTAATTTGCATTCCTTTGCCAAGTTTGAATTGGGACCAATTTGCAAACGGAATTATCTCCCTAGCCGTGATGGACTTTATAATAATGCTGGAAGTTTCTTAACTCATGGCAGCGTCTTTTTAATAAAGACACATTCACAGCTGTAGACTCAGTGTCTTGTAACATATTGCTAATAATTTGGCTAATAAGATTTTAAAGTTAATTAAAAGGAAAGGAAACCCCATAAAGTCTGGTGCAGTGCCTACTGGTGGGTACTTTAACAGGCTGACCAAGCAAAACTTCTAAGAGGGGAGAAAGCGAAAGCTTGTTCATTAGTGATTTATTAAAGGTATTTTTGGTAAAAAGTTTTTTTTGCATTTCTTTTAAAGCAAGTGATAAACACTTAATGAGAGCGTTCCCAGGCTTTTTATCATGTTTCTTTTCACGAAATTCTCCAAGGCAGCCAAGAAGTTGGCATTTATGTAACTCAAAATATTTTTCATTTTAATGTGTTTTTTATTATAATCTTTTTTTATTTTTGAGAATATAAAATAACTGCATCATTTAAGTCTTTTCCTTTCCACTCTCCAACCTCTCCTAGGCACCACTTCTTTCTCTCAAATTCTTCTTTAATTGTTGTTACATATGTGAGTGTATATGCATACATATATATTAATTTCTAAATATATAAATAAAACCATATGTTACTTGTATGTATTGTTTTCAGAGTTGATCACTTGGTATTGAAAAAGCAGTTGGTGTGTTTTTCCCTGGGAAAGACCAGGGAATATCCTCTCTGAGCCTTTTTAGTTGTCTGTCTTGGTCTAGAGCCGAGGCCTGGTAAGCTTTTTCTCATTGACATCCTTGCTGAGAGCTTGTGAAGATAGCCACGTTGGTTAGATTTCATGGGTGGAGTGTCTCTGTCGTTTCTAGGAAACACATTCTCACCAAAAACTTAGTCTTTCCACTTCCTCTTCTGAAGTGGTCACTGAGCCTTGGGTGCAGGAGTTGAGTAGATGTAGAAGTTGGGACTAGACTCTGCAATTTCACATTTTGATTTAATTTGTGATTTTCTGTAATCTCCATTTGTTGCAAAGAGACTTTTCCTTGGTGGGGTGAGAATTGCACTTACCTGTAGATATAAGGATTATGTTAATTTAGTAAAGCAACTCTTTGTATTTGAAAGTAAATGGTCTGTGGGAATCTGAGTCCAACATACCTGCATTGGCCAGAGGAAACATTTACTCTGCCTTTGTGGCCCAGCGACTGTGCTAAAGGAATTCTTTTTTATTAATTAAAAAATTTATGCAATATATTTTGATCGTGTTTTTCTTGTCTCCCAACTTCTCCTAGATCTTCTCTACCCTATTATGTGTGTTTTTATCTTTTCTTTAAAACTACCAAACAATAAACACATAAAAAGAAATACCCTCACAAAAACACAATAATGGAAATAAAAGTAAACAAGCAAAAGACCAATAGGGGAACAGTGGTCAAACAAAGTAAGATGAGACAAAAGTCTACAAAAATAACATTGCATTTGTTTTGTATTGGTCATCTACTCCTGGAAATAGGATTTGGCGTGCAATATAGTTGATAAACCTAGTGAGACTCTACTGGAGAAGGCTAATTTTTCCTTTGTGAGTGAGTAGCAATTGCAGGCAGTTTCTTGGTTAGATGTAGGACCCATGTCCATTTCTCCCTTTCAACACTGGGACCCAGTCTGGCTTGAACCTACCTCTCCATGCTGCAACAGTCTCTGTGAGCTCAAGTGTATGTCAGTCCCATTGTGTCTGGAAGATACTGTCTCCATGGAATCATCCATCACTTGGGGTTCTTACAATGTTTTTTCATAGATCCCCAAGCCTTGAGGGGATTGCGTTGATGAAGACACCCAGTTTAGGACTGAGTGCATGCCACTAAGTCTTTCACACTCCACACATTCCAACACTGACACCAACAAGTGAGCAGAACTGTTGTTCCTGAGAGTTTCCAGGTCTCCACCACCAGCCTCCTTGTGTTCTTTGCAACCATTTCCAAAAAACAGTCGTCCAGGTGGCATGTGCTCAGTGGTGACGTGCATGGGCCATGCTGGCATGTGAAGAGGCTGGCATTCCACAGCATGAGGACAAGGGACTTCTACCACACATGCTGGTCTCAATACAGCGCGAGGAAGCATGATAACAGAAAGGATCAACCCCAGCTGGTATGTTGTGTAAGTGGCAAAATTTTGATGTCTCCGCCAGACTATGTATGAATGTGGATATGGGTATGAATATGCATTATTTGTATATGTATATAAGTTATACATATAATTTGTTCTTTGAGAATTTCATGCATGCATGCATGTATGTATACAATATATTTTGATCATATTTACCAAGAACTCCACTTCCAATACTTCCTCAGTGCCATATCTCCATCTAAATTTCATATCTATTATTTATGACTATTGATCCTAATTAGTACTACCCACATACATGGGACTATGGAGCTATCCACTGGAGCATGGTCAATCTACCAGAAACCAAATTCTCAAAGAAAACTAGTCTCTGTCCCCTAGTAACCACCAAAGTCATCAGGTCTTTAGCTAGGGTCTACCAGGCTTTCTAATCTAGTTGAATGGCTATAGATTTCCAAGTCTTTTAGAAAGTTATCTTCCAATCTAGTATAACCCAGTGTATTATTTAGAATGCTGAAATTCTTTTCATTTTAGAATAGTCTAGATAATTATTCTGAGCATTCCATCCAACTCCCCCCTCCCCCCCCTGCCCCATATAAGCCACATCAGATTCAATTCTGGTAATTTCTAGTTTCAGTATGATTCTTTGGTGACAAGTATAAAAAAGATACACATAGATGACTCTTGATAATCTATTCTGATAGTCTTCCTTTCAAAATTCACTCTTTTATTCTGGTTTGGTGATCTTGAAGTTCTCAGGGGAAAGTAGAAGACAGTGCCTGAGGACCTATGTCTACTTCTCACCTGTGCATGTATGCTGTTTCCCAGCCTCAGGTTCTAATGTGGGCAGATTTCAGTGACATTCTGGAGACACAGTTGTGACAGGGGCAGCTTGTTGTCATCCAGTGACCCTTCTTCTCTTCTGTAGATGTTGGAGTGTATGAACTTTGGAGACACATTTATGCTGTAAATTCTACAGAAGAAGGGAAGATAGTAGCCAAATATGCCATTGCCTTGAGTAGTTAGGGTTGGATGGTGGTGGGGATCTTCTGAGGGACCATGTGCAATACATCTTGAAACTTTTCCACTAAGAAGAAAGATCTACTAACTTTTACCCATCCTTGATGGAAGTTTGATCTTAAGAGGCTTAGCTCATTGGCATTTCTAGATCAGGAAGTGTTGTGGGAATTTGATCAGTTTCGGCCAATGACTCTTGGGGTGACTAGAACTATGGGCATGATTTTCTATGATTTGTGACCGAATAAGAACGCATTGCATTCACTCTTTTTCTTGGATGTGAAAGGCTTCCTGACCCACGGTTCTGTGAGCTGGTCGGGAGCTTTCCTCATCCTTCCATGTCGGACTAAGAGGCAATCCCGTAGCTTTACCCTGTAATCATGAGTGCATGATTCTCATTTTACTCCTTAATAAATAAGTCTTCTTCCCAAACATCCGTGGGTTTAAGGAAGTGCTAGGATTTATGGGCTGTCTCATCAAGTTGAAAGAGACCTCTTGGGTCAGCCAAAGAGCTGTATAAGATATTCTAGCAATATCTATATTGGTCCACCTTTCATACTTACCAGAAATGCTCAGACTCAACGTTTAGTCTACGAGGTCCTGTGGGCTGCACAATAAGACAGATGCCCATTTAAGACCACCCACCAAGACCTTGATGTAAAACGTAATTCCAGAACATCTACAGAAGATCACTGTGGGCAACAGTGGTGGAGGAAGGTTTGCATTTGAAATGAAAATGAGGCTTTCACCTCCAAAGAGTTTAAATTAGAGGTGAAGAAAGGGGCAATAGATTCTGTGAGCAAGACATAATCATGCGCAAAGGCTTGGATATAAAAATATGAAAGGCACAGCCTGTGAGCTGCTAGAGGAAATCAGAAGTCTAGAACAGGAGATGAAGATGGAAAAGTATTAGGGGATGTTTTTTCAGCGACCTTAGAGTTGAAACTAAGTGTTCTGACTTGACTTCAAGCCAAGGCATTTCTCTCTATTTAATGGGGCTAAATTTATATATAATTAAAATTGCTAGTCCCAGTTTAATGGAAAACATTACACGCTCTTACAGGGATAATTTTAAACCAACTGCTCTCAGCCTTTTTATATTCTGTCATGGTAGACATAAGAAACGATGTTCACATGCGGCACATATTTTATTGGTAGGATATTTCTAATTTTCTACATGTTAATCCCCATCCCATTCCCCTCTAGTTCAAGGGTGTCCATCAGAATGCAAGCTGGATAACATAATAACATTGTTACTGTAAAAGCAATATAATCGGTTAACAAGAAAAAAATTTATGAACTTTGGCCTTCAGTTCGTATAGAGTAACAAGTTATTTGTAATAAACCTCAGAACCAGTTGTGAATAACAACGTCTCTAACATAGTACTTCATAGCTACTGCTTTAGAAGCAAGAATGTGAACAGCGACCTGCAGTCAGGAGACACACATAGAGAGACTTGGAATTGACCCTTAGTGTTGACCTTAAAAAGTGGGAGTAGAAGGGAGCTCACACTGACACTAAGGTGAAGGCAGCAGCGCATTCTGTTGAACTGGAAGCCAAAAGGAGCTCCGGAGCTTGGGAGATGGGTCAAGTTTTTGCCTACTTCCTTCCCCCTATTCCTCTGAGCTAGCTGGAGATGAAGGGCTGCTGGTTCCTGGAGTGGACCTGTTTCAGTTATTCTTTCAGGCCACCTTCCTCCTCTTGATTTATGCTAATGCTCTTTGGCATCTGGGCACAAAATGCCATTTCTGGATCATAAAAGGCACCTGGTCATTGCTGGAAGCATCCAAGGCCAGTTGGTGCTTGGCCTTTGAGTCTCCGAGCTTGATTCCTTTAGTTAATTGCTTATCTTTGTTGCTGTTGTTGTTTTGTGTTCTGTTTATGACAGGGTTTTGTTTTGCAGTTTCACTGTCCAGACTGGAATGGAACTTACTAGGTAGCCCCAAACTATCATTGAATTCTAGATCCTCCTGTGTCTGCCTCCCAAGTGCTAGGCTTACAGATAAGCACCACCACCCCATGCTTCACAGATACCTGGTACTCATTCAGGGCCTTTGGACCACTAAGCTTATTTTGTAGTTAGATAAATCTAGCAACAATTAGATGTTTAATGTGTCCAATTGTAAAATTATTGAAAGAAGACAAAGCAGGGAAGAGAACCAGGAGGGAAGCTATTTCCATAGGGTGGGAGAAGGCCTTTCTGAAGGGATCTTTACTGGAGTCCTGTAGGACCCAGAGAATGCAGAAAAAAATCCAGAGAAGAGGATATGAGGCCAAAGAGTAATGGGATTTGAATGACTAGGATCTTTTTAGATCTTTCATAGTGCCACCGGGACAAGAGAAATATATGTACCTGTGGAAAATGACCTTAAGCTAGATCACATGACTTGCTTGTCTTGACAAGGTAGTGAGGGAGAGTTGCTTGACTACTGATGGCAGGGTGGCCATGTCTTTGCAGGAGGTCATCTTACAGCCTCGCTGGAAGTCATAGAGACTGTGTCCCTGAGAAGTGTTAGCATCTCTCTGAGATTTTAATAAGAAACATTGGTTAATAAATGGGTAATAGTGAAATATAGAAGCACCCATAGTCAACCCAAACTTGAAGCCACTTGAGCCAGCAATGCCAGTTTGTAATTATAGCACATGCTGTAATTGGATGTCCAGGCTGGAATGGAGTTCAGAACTTTACAAAATCCTGTTTCAGTCTGGAGGACCAGAAAGGAAGACTCCCAAGTCTTTGGGTGGCTGACTCAACTTTCCTTGATGAGTTTCATTGAAGTTTAAAGTCCAGACAAAAGACTTCACTGCTTATCTTTGTTCCCTTTGCAGGGGTGTACCTAATAAGGTGTGGGCTGTCCTCACCTGAGCTAGAAATCAAACCCATTAGAAACAAGGATCACGTGACTGTGCTGGTTTCCTTCGTTCTCTGCCTCTGTAGCCTGTCACCTGTGAGTGGTTGAGGATTCCAGCCTACCTCGTACCTCAGTTTTAGGAAAATTTTTACTAAGAATTCATGACAACTCTTTTTTTTTCCAGTTTATAAACGCAAAGGTTTTCTCTACTTGATCCCATGTAAGTCTGTGGATATTTCATTCCGAATGTCACCCTGAAGATAGGAAAGGAGGTGGGAATCCATAATAGAGTTGGATAACTGGCACAAGGGAGTGTTTAATCTAAGGACTGGAAGGTTTCTAAACTGGCTCTGTAGCTGTGCCTATTGCTTTGTGTAATTCTTCAGGGTGTTTCCAAGCATTTTATCAAGATGGATGAACTGATTAAGTAGCCCTCTTGGTATGTGTGCAGCAAACAGTGATTGTGAGCATAGTCTGGGATGGAGAAATTCATGCCTAGCATTTCCAGTCCTAATTAACATCGCAGAAAAATAAATCAGGGCTCCTTACAATAGGGATGCCTTATCGCACCATGGTTAAAATCAGTTCTATGGTAATTCAAAATTACAAAAATCATAACAAATTGAAGTTATTTATAGTTATAACTTTATACTCATTATAAAGTTATATATATATAAATTTATAACTTTTAATCATTCATAACCTCATGGAGCTTTATGTAGGCATGTAACATGCAGGATTATAGGACTATCATATGGAATCTGCAAATATCACATGAGATGCAGAATTCATTCTGTGATAAGAGATTATTTCAAATTAATCTTGATGAGACCATAAAATAACATTAAAATGGAGAATGCAACCTGAAAAATTGATGTGATTAACTTAAAGAAATTAAATATAGGGGCCTGGAGAGATGGCTCAGTGGTTAAGAACACTTGTTGCTCTTGTAGAGGATCTGGATTTGGTTCCCAGGGCTCACATATAGTGACTCCTGTGACTGTAACCCCAGGAAATCGTCCATGGGCATTGGCACACATGTGTACAAACAAGAACACACACAGAGAGACACAAAAATAAAAAAATAGGTATTATGAAAATATACAATTACAACAGAAAATCCCACAGTGATTTATTGTGAGACCCATTCATTTGAAAGGATTCTCAAGAAATGATTTTTCAAAAGAACTAGTTGCTAGAACTTCAAACTTCTAGTCTTTTTCTCTCATTTTTGGGGGCCAGCTTGTTTCTTTTTTTAAAAGAATGAATGCAAGAAATCTTTCAGGTCACCAAACATTGTGGAACAGGCCTTTAATCCCAGAACTCAGTAGGCAGAGACAGGTGGATCCCTGAGTTCAAGGCCAGCCTGGTCTACAGAACTGGTACCAGGACTTCAGGGCTACATAGGAAAAAACATGTCTTAAAAAATCTTACTTGGCAGGGGAGATACCATGATCATGAAGTAGTTTTCCCAGGGCGAGACTTACCCATCTCACCCTGGAGGTGCTGACTTCTGTGGTTTTCCCAAGTGTGGGAAATTCAACTGCATAATTTGTGGTAGTGGAGAATGCATCATGCTTTTCCCTGATGGGAGAAATCTCCGAGGTGACACTGTAATTAGGTGTCGGCATGGATCCTATAGGTTCTAGGAGGGCAGAGGTGCAATATGTTTGAAATACTGAGGGAAGGCTGTTGATTTAAAATATTGCGATTGGATGAACTGATGAGACCCGGAAAGCAGAGGAAACAAGATGGATTGTGGGCTGTGGTGCACCTAAAAAGGAGCAAGAATATATTTAGGACTATTTCAGTAAGCAACAACTTACTGAAATCATAAGCAAGAATAACTGAGTGATTGGGTGCTTACTAAGAAACATGGCAAGGTATGCTAAGATCTTGGCTATCCCAAAGCTCAATATGATGAGGAGCAAAACAAAACAAACAAGACCAATTGAGATAGTGAACTGCATGTAAGGGGATTAACAGATACAATGGTGGAGAAAGCCAGGGAATGTGGGGCAGATATGAGTTCCGTATTTCCTAACTTTAATGCACATGTGAATTTTCCAGCATCTTATTAAGATTTAGATTTAGATTTAATGTATGAGATGAGCCTTAAAGTTTGCATCAAGAATAAAAATAAAGAGTGCTGCATTAGAATCTAAAGTAACTGGCATGTCCTCTGCAGGAGACACAACCAATGCATCTACTGTGCAGCCTCAGGAGGACTCTATGGCACGTGATCCTAAAGATAATGACATACCAAACTAAAAAAAAAAAAAGAAAAAAAACAGCTCAAGGCAGATGGCGGTGGTACAAGCCCAACACTCAGGAGGTAGAGACAGATAGACCTCTGAGTTCAAAGCTAACCTGGTCTACTGAGTGAGTTTCAGGACTGCCAAGTCTACACAGAGAAACCCTGTTTTGAAACACTAGCTCATTTCAATGGGCATTTGTGAACTTGTAAGTTGGGCTCCAGGTTCAAAGTTAATAAAATACACATATTTTCCAATAACAAAAAGAATTACAAAAAAGAACCTCAGATGGCATGAGTGCCTTTTTACCTATTCCAGTAGGAATGGCAAAGCTTTATGAACCATGGTCTGAGGATCCAGGGATAAAATGATGGTCAGAGCACAGGCGTCCTGATAGGGCAGGGTAGGAAGGAAGCTTGAAAGAGAAGGTAAAGAGGAAGATCTGGATCTCACTGACGGTTCTAGAACACCCCATTAGGAATCAGAACTTCACCAGGGAGGCTCGTGCTCAAAGAGGCCTAGTTTGTTAGCCACATAAAGATGGAGCCGCATCCAGCTTACTAACCCGTGGTCCTGTCTGGGCATATGTGAAAAATGATGCTGGTACTGCATAGTAGGGGAGATCTAGACTCAGAGACGAAGGAACCAAAGAAACATGACTGTACTAATCCTATCACTCCTCATTGAGCTGCTGTTGATAGGAAGGAAAGAGCAAGTAGGATCAACACCTAAACAGGAAGTGGGGGCTATTTGTATATTTGTACATCATGTAGAATTGTGTTAGGGAAGGGAAATTCTGTCAAAAACTCCAACAGGAGTAAACACATGTTAATAAAGATTCTAGTGCAAGCTCTGTCCTGAAGTTTAAAATTTTTAATTCAAACCCTAAGAGTTTTAAATGTGTACATATATAATTCTATTTAAGGTGACATATAGATAGAGATGAGCAGTGGCAATCTGAATTTTGGGGCTTATTTATTCCCCAAGGAAGAATGAAGAGGCGTAGGTAGAGAAAGAAGGCCCTGGGAGCCAATGGAAATATAAGGAATCATTGGAAATAATTCCTGTCCTCACGGTCACCAGATGTTGTGTGATGATGGGACATTGGCTTTGGCTATTGCCACTGTCATTAATTACCATCACTTGGCATCCCTCCTTCTACTGAAGTTCTCCACTGGACCAGAGTTTTGAGGGTTGGTGGCCAACCCATCTAAGGCAGGCTTATCATCTCTACATGTGGAGGGGAGAGCGGAAGAGACAGTGTTGGGAGGGAAAACCACTGAACTGACACGATTGTGGTAGTCCCAGGAAAAAATAGAGTTCAGTGCCATGTGCCCTTGGGGGTATGATTGACAGGACAGTGTCCCTTGGTCACTCATTAGAGTATAGGAACTGAGTCCTGGGCACACAAAAGTCGGTGCATTTGTTATCAGTAAGTTCAGAAGGACCCCACCTTTCCTGGTATCCAGCGTAGTATTCTGTCTGTTCAGTCAAGGTGAACAAGTATTAATTGTGGAGGATAGATGCAACATTCCTTGTTGTGAGTAGGTGGGAACCCTGATTCTTGCATTCATTGACATTAGCTTCGAGCTTCTGTCAGTGCTTTGGTACATAAGGCGACATTCTTATGTTTACAGGATTCCATATGTTGTAAATATGAGAAAGCATTCAATGCATATTGCGGGCAGTTCCACACATAAATACTAGATGGCAGCCCAGCACTGCCTTTAGGTACTGAAAAGTCTTGCCTGGTTATCTACCCAGCACCAGTGGAAAATTTTAGATGTTTTAAGCGGGGCTTCAATGGGAAAATTTACAGAAATAAGTAAATGATGCTGATGACACATTTGTTAACAGCCTTTCTCCAAACCACTTTTAAAATTACAAGTAAGACATGCAATTTAATGAGATGGTAAAAACTGAAGACAACCAAAAATAGGCAGAGGATGTAAATAGCTATTTTATAGGAGTAATGCATAAGGCAATAGCAGTATGCAGTGTTTAAGTTCTTGGGAGAAGAGAAATTAACATTATGTAAGTATGGTTTTATTACCTCTTGATCTGATAGAAACATTTCCACAAGTTCTAGCCTAGAGAAAAATTAGAGATGCAGTGAAAGCTCTATGCACAAATATCCTTCTCCATGCTTTATTTATGGTAATCCAAAGACATTAATTCTTAGAAGCTGCTATTCCCTACAGTGGGACATTATACATTCTTAATTGATTCGACTTTATGTTTTAGTCAGCCTCTAACACAATTATATGCAATAGAGTCAGTTAATGTAAAAATGAGCACACATAATCCATAAAAACACAAAGAGAAGAGGGGTAGGCAGCCGCTTTGGGGAAGGTAGAGGGAAGGGATTCGTGAGGACTTTAGTCATCAGGAGAAATGACGGAATACAAGTTTCTACTACCAGGCCATGGCTTGTCTAGCAATGAAGCAGAATCAAGACCAAATGAATCACGAATCCTAGCAAGGAATCTTTAGAAACATCCCAGGTTAGAAACCTAGGTCTTTCCCTTGAAACCTTTTTCTGGAGTCCCATGAATGTGTGGAGGCCCCAGTATGACACCTAGGGATGCTTTCAGTACACAGATGTCTGTGACAATTAAGAAGAAAATAATTCAATAAAATAGCACGAATCTTTTCTCTCCTGAGTGATACAGAAATATCTGTACCCATTTTGCACTGTTGGCACATGCATTAATCTTCTTTTAATTTCTTTCTTAGCACATTCTTGTGCAACATAGTATTTTTTATGAAAAGCAGGAAATTGTAGCTTCCTGAGTTTTTTGCTTTAAGTAAAGACATGAATGGATGAGACTAAGGAAAAATTGATAGCATGGTTTGAGCAAGAGTTTGCTTGTTGCATTCATTTAAAAAAATATGAATCAAGTGTTTGATTTATTTATTTACTGACCTGACTGAACAAGTTACCCAATGCTCTCCAGAAGATAAATAAAAGAACATGGCTCAGCACTTCAGGAACTATAGTGAATAAGTTTATATAAAAGCCAATCTTGGAATCGAGTGCCAAATAAGAAGTTGAACAGGCTTCAATTTAGGTGGGTATATTTTTAAACAACAGCCTAATATAGTCCCTTATTAACAACATCAAAATCTGGATATGGCCAAAGTCCTGGTATTTTTGCTTTACCTATCAGCCAAACAGCTTGAACACTGGTGAAGGAGTAACTTCTGCAATGGCTCTGGGATTCCAGGAATTTTAGTATTTTTAAATTCTTAAAATAGTTTTTAACTTAAAAAATTTCTTGGGGGTGAGGTGAGGGAAGGTGAGGGGAGCAGGAGGATTAGAAGGAATGGAAACAGGAATTGGTGTGTAAAATGAGAAAATATTTTTAAAAATAAGGGAAGGAAGAAAAAAAGAAAAGAAATAATCAGATAGATTATAACTTAATAGAACCTATACCAGGATAAGACTTAAGGTTAAAATGACAAAGTAGGTAACCCAGACCCAGAAAGGCAAATATCATATGCATTCACTCATAAATGACTTTTAGACATAAAGCAGAGAAAAACCAGCCTACAATTCATAATCCCAGATAACCTAGGAAACAAAGAGGAACATAAGACAGACATACATAGATCTAATCTACATGGGAAGTAGAAAAAGACAAGATCTCTTGAATAAATTGGAAGCATGGGGACTACAGGAGAGGGTAGAAGGGGACGGGATAGGAGGGGAGGAGAGCAGAGAAAACTATATAGCTCAATAGAACAATTAAAAGTAAAATAAAATACAAAAGAAAAATCAAGGTGTGGAAATAAAAGACAGCAATTTGGATGGACAGTAACTGTAACTCTAACTCTTATTGCTTCTAACCTAAGAATCTAACCATAAAGACTAAGGAAATGATAGAAAGTGATAGCACCCATCTGTGTAAAAGAATGTCATATTAACTTTTTATCTGTATAAAAATAAAATGTTGATAGCAGCATTATTTGTAATAGCAAGAACCTGAAAACAACCTGGATGCCCCTCAACTGGAGAATGGATAAAGAAACTGTGGTATATTTACACAGTGGAAGACTACACAGCAGTAAAAAGTAATGACATCTTAAAATTTGACGACAAATGAATGGATCTAGGAAAAAGAAACATACTAAGATATGTGCTTCCCTGCTCCCCTATCCAACCTTCCTTTGTCCCAATCATCCCATTTCGAAGTTCCCCCCATCCTCCCCTTTTCACTTTTCTCTCCCCATCTCCCCTTACCTCCCTCCCCCCTCCCCCAAGATCCCATTTTTTGCCCAGCAATCTTGTCTACTTCCCATAATCAGGAGGATAGCTATATGTTTTTCTTTGGGTTCACCTTCTTATTTAGCTTCTTTAGGAGATCAAA
>NW_026068002.1:4365247-4367225 GCF_014885135.2 Alexandromys fortis
GGAGTGGGAGGGAAGTGGGAGGCTGGGAGGAGGCGGAAATTTTTTTTCCATAAGAAAAAGAAACATACTAAGTGAGGTAACACAGACACAGAAAGACAAATATAATATGTATTATCTCATAAGTGGCTTTTAGAATAAAGCCGCCCTCAAACCGGCCTACAGGTCACAAGCCCAGAGAAACTAGACAACAAAGAGGACCCTAAGAGAGACATACATGGATCTACATAGGAAGATAAAAAAAGACAAGATCTTCTGAGTAAATTGGGAGCATGGAATTCATGGGAGAAGGCAGAAAGAGATAGGGGTGGGAGAGGAGTGAGAAAAATGTACAGCTCAATAAAAACAATAAAAAATTAAAAAAGAAATGGATATGCAACAACTAGATGCTTAGTTTGAGAAAATTTAATGTATTAAGTAGATTTAATGCCTCAGTGCAGCAAATTTAATTTTAGAACAGAGGGGATTAAAAAACATTTGAAAAACTGAGAAAAAGCAAAAACCAAAGTTACTATTTGATATGAATACTTACAAGGTTATTAAGATGTTACATGCAAATATATAACAATGGCAAAACAAAAAGACTAATCTTGGAATAGAATGCAGAAGGACTCTAGAATAGGGGCTAGAAAACTGGTCAGTTTTGTTTTTCCATCTGTTTCTATAAGGTCATAATGGAATATAAAAAGTCACGATCATTTTCTCATTGTCAATTGCTGCTTGTATAATATAGCAGTAGTGTTGAGTTATGAAGACAAAGACAACTCTGGCTCACAAAGTCGAACACCTTACATAAGACGTTTGCTGCTGGCCATCATGATCTATGACTTTCACCCTAAACTTGAGATGTTGAGTAGAGGAAAAAGAGTGAGAGCAGAAGAAATCGTCTTTTCCAGGGAAGAGCACACCAACTGATGACCCAATACCAAGACATCAGTCCAGAAAACATAAACACAAGTAACATTATGCAGACTGAGCAGGTTGTAGAGAGGTGGAAAAGACAGGGGATGAGGAGAAAAAGAAGAAAGCAAAGGAGAAGAAAGAAGAGAAGGAAAAAGAATTAAAAGGAGGCAATGGAAGAAAGCACGGAAGGGAAAGGGAAGGGAAATGTGTTTGTGATGGTGGCTTGCCTTTTGGGATTAAAAAGTACCTCTAGTACTGAAAAACGTTTACATATATATATATATATATCATATTCCTTCATGCCCTTTGTCTTCTCTCTTTAGCAATTTGCACTTCTTTTTTTTTAACATGATCAAATAAAATGTTACATCAAAGTACTAGCTAATAGAATTTTTTTTCCTGGATCCTAAACTTTGACAAGGAGATCTCTTAAGTTCTTTCTTAAAAGTTTATACTGACTAGGAAAACATATTTTTCTGTGTCCTCTGAAATATTTGAGCATATACTATTTCCGGGCTCCCACTGGCATGAGGAGAGAAACATAGGAAATGAGGTTCCGCTCTTTGTGTGAAATGATAGTGCTGTTGACCTGTTAGAATAATTTCCACGGAGAAACATATATGTTTTGGGGGCAGAAACAGTGACCTGTCCCCATGAATCCTCTTAACTCATAGAAGTGCTGGAATCTTTGAGTGGGTTTTCCAGGACAGGATAAAACCTTTTCAGATAAGACTGAAGAAACAGTAGATTTTATTACAATGGAACACAAAAGAAGGACTTAATATTATTTATTAATCTAACAGTGCACATGCTTGACCCAAATGTTTAATCTGCCTTTTATCTGTGCAGTTGATGTTATGAGACAAAGAAGGGAACATATCAATTTTAGCAACTGCTAAAACTACTGGGAAGAAAAATGTCATACAACAGGGCTCACACAGGAGGTTTATAGGGAAAGGGAGAGGGAAGGAACAGAGAAGGGAGCAGAGAGGGGGCGGAGGAGCAGAGATTGGTTCCTGGGGACAAGAGTGTCAGGAGAGAGAGAGAAAGAAGAGAGAGAGAGAGAGAGAGAGAGAGA
>NW_026068002.1:4367650-4385396 GCF_014885135.2 Alexandromys fortis
AAGAAAGAAAGAAAGAAAGAAAGAAAGAAAGAAAGAAAGAAAGAAAGAAAGAAAGAAAGAGAGAGAGAGAGAGAGAGAGACGGGAAGTCTGCAAGGCCTGCCTTTTATAAGGGATCCTAGCTAATGTACACAGGGGTTGCTCTTAGGGGCTGCAGCTGAAGACATGTCATGTCAGGACCCCAAGTGCAGACCAGTACAAATGCCTGACTACTAAGAGCAACTACAGTCTTGGCGCTCTCTGGAACATTGAGAGAGGTAGTTCTTTGTATTTTGTTCATAATTTTGTTTGGGGGTAAATTTGAAAGCAGCGTAATAAACATCCACATATTTGCCAGAGGGTCAGGGAATCACTCTTTTATCTGAGTTTCCTTTTCCATGGCATCTATGTGTGCAGGATTTTTGCAGTATGAATGGTCTGGTCATTTTTCATTTAGGTCAGAAACATAGATGATAACCCACATTTGGTTTCCTGATGTCTCAGTAACTTCAGAGTCTCAAAACCCTCAGGGACCTCTTGCTCTGCCTCTTGTTGTAAAGTCAAGAAGAGAAAACATACCCAAAGTTAGTAATGGCCCAAGTTCAATGGTAGGGCTGCAGCAAAGACTAGGGTCTCTTCCTTGACTGAAGTGTGCAGTTTTTCTACTAAGTTACCCTTGTTTGCAGGTCTAGCTTGTTTTCAGCAATGTGCTGAGGGCTTGCCTTTGGGTATGGGCTCACACTTGACACCCATGACACCTTCCCAGAGATGATGAAAGCATCCACAGCCCCATCTCTTGCCTATCCCCTTCCGAAGGGCAATGATGAAGTTGTCTCACTCCCCACTCATTACTGATTAAAAACAAAGAAACGTATCCCAGATTTTAGAATTTTTCAATATTTTTCAGATTTTTAATCATCACTTCTGATGTTGGCTATAGATTTGTCGTGTATAGCTTTTATTCCTAGTTACTTCAGAGCTTTTATTGTATAGTCCAGGGTGGCCTCAAACTTACAGAGTAACCAAGGATGAATTTAAATTTATGATCTCTTGCCTCCACCTTCAAACAGCTGGAATTAAAGGCATGAACCGGAACAGCTGATTTATGCAGTGGTGGGGATCAAATCCGGGCCTTGCACATGCTGGGTGAGCATCCTACCCACTGAGCTACATTCCCGGGCCTGGTATTCACTCTTTACAGCTTTAGTGGAGTGCATGCAGTGATAAACTCCAGTGTCTGCATTTCTTTCTTGAAAAACTTTTAATGCCTACTTCACTCTAACTGATTGCTATTCATTTCTTTATATTGTTTATATCCTCCTGATTTAATATCAGTGGGTCATTTTTGTCTCGGGATTTATTAATTTTTTTCAGTATTTTTCAGTCATTTGTAATATAAATGCTCATTTGGATTTCATCAGAATCTGCAGTAGCTTTTCCCTTTCATGTCTACTTTTTTTTTATTTGAATCCTGCTTTTCTTCTGGTTATTTGGCCAGGAGATTGTCAATATTATTTTATTATTTTTTAAAGAAGCATCTCTTTGTTTGATTCTGAGAACTGTTCTGTAGTCTTTATTTCATTCAGCTTTTTCCCGATCATTCTTATGTCTGGCTCCGTGCTGTTTTGTGGTTTGGTTTGGTCTTGTTTTCCTAGGATCTTGTGGTGTATCAGTAGGTTGTTTAAGATCTTGCTGGTGTTTTAAGTGTAAGCACTCGTAGCTATTAACCTTTCTTTTAGAACTGCCCTAGCTGTATCTCAACAGGGTTGGTAAGTTATGCTTTTACTTTCATTTGTGTCTAAAAGCCTTTTCATTTCTTTCCTGATGTTTTCAATGACCGAATGGCCATTCAAGCGAATACTGTTCAGTTTTCATGCACTTGTACAGTTTGTGTATTTATTGATTTATTTTTGCCACCACAGTGATAGTATGATCTGAGACGATAGAAGAGGCTACTTTGACTTTTTACATCTAATAAGACTTGATTTCTGGCCTAGAATATAGTCTGTTTTAGAGTATATTCCATGGAACGTTAAAAAAAATGTGTTGTATTTCTTTCAGATGGGATCTCCTAAAGGTACCTGTTAAGTCCATTTGTTCTGGAGTGTAGTTTAGCTCTGAATTTCCACTTTTTTGGATGGTTTATGTAGACACGAGTATGAGGTATTGAAATCACCTACTATTACTATAGTATCTGACCTTTGGTTTTCATTAGTGTTTTGTTTTATTTATTTATGAAATTTGGATCTCTATTGTTTGTTGTGTGTATATTTACAATTGTTATATATTCTTGATGAATTATCCATTTATTAATATGTAAATACTTACCTTATCTCTTCTGACTAATTTGGGTTTGAAGTCTAATTTATCAGAAAGCAAAGAACAATGTCAGCTATTTTTTTATGTCTCTTTTATTGACAGATTGTGTTTGATCCCTTGACCTTCAATCTGTGAAAACCTTTACTTGTGAATTGCGTTCTTGGAGAGAGGAGATGGTTGGGTCTAGTTTTTAATTCAGTCAGCAAGTCTACGAGGCTTTATCAGTGAGTTAGTGACATTTACAGCTAAACTTCTTACTGAGGTCATTTTTTTTTTAATTTTAAAACAATCTTATTTTAAATACCAACCCCACTTCCCTCTCTCTCCCATCCTTCTGTTTTGCTTCCCCCACCTTCTCCCAAACCCACGCCTCATCCACTCCTCAGAGAGGGTGAGGCCTCCCATGGGGAGTCAACAAAGTTTGTCACATCACTTGAAGCAGGATCAAGCTCTGCTCTCCACTTCCGCTTGTATCTAGGCTGAGCAAAGTATTTCTCCATAGTGAATGGGCTCCAAAGAGCCAGTTCATGCACTAGGTTCTATTTCCAGTGGCCCTACAAACTGCCCAAGCCACACAACTGTCACTCACATTCAGAGGGCCTAGTTCAGTCCTATGCAGATTCCTTAGCCATCAGTTCAAAATTCCTTTGGTATTTAGATGTTTATTCTCTGGATTTGGAGGACTTTCTTCTATAATGTCAAATGACTAGATTCTTTATTTGTTTTGTGTTTGTCTTAGTGTTTTATACCCTATGAATCCTTAGGATTGGTTTTTCATCCTGGAGTGTTTTGACACTATGGTCGTGTTTGTTTATTTTTTTCTTTAGATGTTTGGGTGCAGTATTTCATTAACCTTACCTTTTTTTTTCTTTCTTCTACTTTTAGTGATGCTTTCCATTATGTTTTTTTTTTATTAAATTCACTGTTTTTTTCTTAACATTTGTTTAATTTGGGAACACACACTCAACATGTCATGACAAACACATGGAGGACAAACGACAGCCTCTGACTATTGGTTTTATCCTTCCTTCACATTGGAGTCAGCTCCTTCTTCCATGTTGGTCCTGAGAATTGAACTCAGGTCATCAGGCTTGGTGGCAAGCCCCTTTATCATCTGAGTCATCTCATCAGTCCAGCACATTGCATCTTTAATATTTGATTTTTAATTCGTCTTAAAATTTCAATTTCCTTGCTAAATTTTCTTCAGTGTTGCTGGTTTATCTATCCTTATTGCTGATTTCCTCATCCAATGTGTTACTTTTCCCTCTGAGTTGCTTGTTGTATCCTTTTTCTATTGCTGTGGTAAATGTCCTGTAACAGAAACTTAAGGAAAAGGATTTTTTTTTATTTGAAGACAGGGTTTTTCTGTAGCTTTGGACCCTGTCCCGGAACTTTCTCTGTAGACCAGGCTGGCCCTCAATTCACAGAGATCTGCCTGCCTCTGTCTCCTGAGTGCTGGGATCAAAGGTGTGCACTACCACTGCCCAGCCTTTCTTTCTTTCTTTCTTTCTTTCTTTCTTTCTTTCTTTCTTTCTTTCTTTCTTTCTTTCTTTCTCTCTCTTTCTCTCTCTCTCTCCCTCTCTGTCTTACCTTTCTCCTTTTCTCCCTCTCTTTCTTTTCCCTCCCTCCCCCTCTCTTTCTCCTTCCTTCCTTCCTTTCTTTCTTTCTTTCTTTCTTTCTTTCTTTCTTTCTTTCTTTCTTTCTTTCTTTCTTTCTCTCTTGTTGTCCTGGTTCAAAAGTACATCCCTGATTGCAGTGTGGGGCAGGGCATGAATTTGAGGTCTTCGGTGGTGATGCACTCATCTAAGAGGGTGATGGGTGTGAGTGTTCAGTTTGCTTTTTCCTTTTTATTCCATTCGGAGCTCCAGCCTCAGAGTGGTGCCATCCGTGGTTCAGGCGGGTCTTCTTCATTTAACCTAGTCTAGATAATTCCTCACAGCTCCCTGGAGCTTCAGGTGACTCTAAGCCTTTATTAAACTGAAAATCCATGTTAGCTAGCACATGGATTTTTTTCTCTAGATCCCAGGTAGAATGGATGGAATTGCATCTTCTTTCAGGCCAGTAGTCATTTTTGCTAGTAATCTTTTGAATCATCATCTGGAGTTTTGCTATTCTCTGTCTTCGGACTCGACTGAGGAGCTGTGATCTTTTAGAGAAATCCTACTGGCTGCCTTGCTTTTTCAAATTTCTTGTATTTCCGTGTTGCAATTTGTGCCCCTGTTGATTTGGATATCTTTTCTTGTTGCCTTTCCTAGAATGGAAAGGTTTACTCTTGAAGTCTCACCCTCCAGTTCTACTTAGGAACAAAACAAACTGTCCTTGGAAGTGGTTTCTGCTCTCTTTCCCCTCTAGGGACTTTCCCAGCCAAAGCTGTGTTCAGCTCCGCTCTGTGGCTGTTTAACCCTTCTTTGTCTCTGTTTCTGTCAGGTGTTCTTTCTTCGCCTGTCTGAGGTTCCAAAACTCTTACTCACTTTCTCTCTTTGAGGTATCATCTCTGTTCTGAGCTCGCTCACACGGAGTCAGCTTCGCATCCACATTGTTAGCCACATGGCTCTCTTGTTATATTGAAATTAACACCATTACTATGTGCAATCAGGCAGCAAGAAGGAGCAGAAGGAGCTGGCAAAGGTTCCTTGGATTTCTGCACTGGGTTAGATCTTTAAGAATACTGCCTTTCCCCAAGGATACCCCCTTTTTAAATTGAACATCTAGAAGCATCTCTGAGGAAGGCCATTGAGCAGTGCTTCTCAGTCTTCATCTGCAAACTTCTCTGTGGCCAGGAGAGAAAGTGTGTGGGTGTGGGGGGGGAATGTGTATTCATCATTGGGGAAGTGGTGCCATTTAGTGTCTAGCCTGGAGTCCTGTCCTCCCCCAGAATGCCTGGATTTTCTTTATCATCCACATTTTCTCTCTTAATCAATTTCTGAGCATACTATATTCCACTCTACACTACGTCTGTGTGTTGCCTTAGTATACAAATGCTATTTTTCCTTCTCAAATCTTTTCAAATAAAATAGATATTGTGAGCTTCTGTCTGAGGCTCACCCTGCTCCTGGTGATGTCCTACATTTGTAGGACAGGGAAAGAGCAAATATCCTCAGCCTTAAGGTTTGGAAAATCCTTATGTAGCCATAAGGATGAAGAAGGGAGTTAGGAACAAGGGCCAGAGGGGAGGAGAGGTGTTTCTCAAAGTGCAGAAGTAGAGGGACACCAAAACCCATCAGTAAAACTATAGAATCCAGCTCAAGACATGTGCTTATCATCAAGACAGATGAACACATTAGAGTCACCTTTTCCCACTCTTATATTTTTCCTGGATTCAGGAAACCTTGAGGCCGCTGTGCATGTGTGCAGGAGTCTGTTTGCTTGTGCACGTGCCTTTAAAAGCAGCATTAGCAATCCCTTTGCTTATCTAAGACTTAAGGGATGGAGAAGAAAGGAACAGTGTCTTTTTTTGAGACCATTTTTTTCATAGTGCGGGCTCTTGGCCTCCCAGATCTCTTTAGAGAAAGCTCAATTCGTCCTTACTGATTTGGCAGCTGGCGATTTACGTGTCTATATGATTCATTCTCTGCTGTAACCCTACTAGGCCAAGGTTGACTTTTACCATTTGCTAGATGATCAAATGAAATTTGCCCTCAGTCCACCTGGCTGGACAGCGGCAGGGGCAGAATTTGGAGGGACTGTATACTCCCATCATGCCTTGTTCCTTCTCCAGCGGGTTTGGAGGGCATTTCAACTTGACAATTTCTTTTCAGGTCTCCTAGCTCCTAGAGAGCACAATAGATTTAGGAGAGTAGATGAAGATGGATAGGATGTGTTTCCTGCTGGCTCCCAGACCAGAATCCTTCCCCTTGCATGACACTCAAAGCAGCGTGTAAGGAGGTTAGTAAGCATTCAATTACGTTCTGGGAGCAATGCATCGTGAATAGCCCACAGTTAAACATTTCTTATTTAACGTGAGCGGATGTGAACAAGGCAACAGTGTCTGCAGTAGAAACACAACAAATGTAATAAAAAGAATTGTTTCCTGTTCAGGAAAGATGAACCGGCATCCCTGCAGGTCTTCTGTCTCAGTCATTTGATAGAAAGAAAGAAATCCCTCCATAAATCAATCGAAGCTGCTCTTACTCCGTCATTCACATAACATGGAATTACTTGCTTGGACTGATAAATGGATGTCTTTGCTGAAGTCCTGTCACCAAAGTCTTACATAACTTACAGTGCAATTATTACTCATGTCCTAGGAAGGACTTATTTATTTTAGCTTCTATCATCTTTCCAGTCCCGAAACCTGTCTCTTAAGTATGTGCTTTTGAAAACTGGAGTCGGTGCGCGCACAGAGAGAGGTTTTCCCACGACTTTAACTGGAATATAATTGGAAGGTGAGTGGTATGAGAAAGTGCACTGACTTCTTTTCCTCATTTTATTGCCAGAGATAAAAGAAGATAGCAGCTGCATATTTTCTTCTAAAATTAAGTCTAAACGGAAGGTGTAGTTGGAACTCCAGAAGTGCTGGCCAGGAGATATAAAAGTATAAGTACAAGTATGTTAGTACACAGCAGATTTACCAGCTTCATTTTAGTAGTTAAACTCCAAAGGGGGACAAGTATCAATTACTCATGTATAAAATACATACGATACACATACATGTATGTGTGCATGCACAAACTACACATATGCCTACACAGACAAATATACACGATTATGTTTAAAAGTCAGATTCTATTTTTCTGTGTGCTTCCAGTTTTTAAGGTAGGGTCTTATGTAGTCCAGAATGAGCTCAGTCTTCCTCGTAGTTGAGGCTGGCTGGCCTTCAGCTACTGATCACTCTGTCCTCCCCATCAAAACGGTGGGATTGCAGGCATGTGCCACCATGCCCAACTCAAATTCTATTTTAAAAACCATTTGAAAGGGTAGGACATAGGATATTCAGTTTTACTCTGTGTATTCTGTAATCTGAATTAATGTCCCTGAGGAAAATATCTGAATTTTGGCAGTGGTATGTAACAAGGCAATTGGGCAAAGGTCCACGTCACTTTCAGTATCCTCAAAGGTTTTGGTGTAAGTTGAAAATAATATGCTAGCCATTTTGTTTTCTATTTTAATATGTGAATTGTGGATATGTAGCTTTTTGCTTCTTAGGTTATGCTTGTATTTATATTTTAGAAGAGCAGAAACTTTTCATTGAAGAATCACTGCATTTTTTTATATTCAGCATGGAATTGTCTAACATTTAATTTTTCAAATGAACAGTGAATTATCAAAGCAAAAATATAAATTTTTAAGTGAACAGTGCATTATCAATACCCGTTTAGCTTGCAGTATTAACAGGCAAATTCATATCAGTTTGAAACTAGAGGGATTTTTGATGCCTTTGCACATAAAATATGTTATGTGCAAATATCTTAGCTAAAAACATGATTTTTTTGAGAAGACCCCAGATTTCCTTTCATCCTTTCTGAACTATTTATTAAAGTTCATAAAGCCTAACTAATGGGATTTCCCCCATATTTCTAACAAGAGAGAGCTAATTAGTAGAGGAAAACCTCTTGGTTTACAACAGAAGTAGAGGACCACCTCCCATACTTTGCCCCAGTTCTGCGTTCCACTACAGATTACAACGGTCCCATTCAGTTGTTTTCTCATCTTTCCTTTTAAAACTTACTTTATCAAAACGTTTTTATTTGATAAACTTGTTGGGTTTAGAGTGACATACAGAGCAGAATGGGAGCTGCTGCTGTATCTGTCTGTAACCCATGCTGATCCACACCACATACCGCATTCTGCAACGTCCTACTGGGAAACATTCCTTTGACTTCTCTTGCTCTTTCTTTCTATCTGTTTTATTTCTATGAAATGGGCTGGGACAGACACAATAATTTAAAAAACAATGGACACAAACCAAGATGCGCATGCAGACTTTATTTTATCCATTATATTAATTACTTTTCCAGTTGCTACAACAGAATACTTACAAAAGCAACTGTAGAAAGCACGGATTTATTTTGACTTATATTTCAAGTGTACAGTAAGTCATGCTGGGGAAGGTATGATGGCAGGAGCTTGAGGTGGCTCGTCACATTGCATCCATAGACAGGGACCATGAACATACAGGGGAAGGGGTATGGTTCAGGCAGGGCAGCATCAATATATAAACTATTGTCCTCATTGCATTTAAGTTGAAATGTAATTTTCTTTGTCCAAGTGAATGTAGGGCAGCATTAATATATAAATTATTGTCTTCATTGCATACAAGTTGAAATGTAATTGTCTTTTGTCTATGTGAATGCTTTAGTTATATCCTCAAACTTCTTTATACTTTTTATTTTGGGTTTAAAAACTATGGCTTTAAACCTCTGGAAAAGGATGTTGTCTAGTTCTTAGGGACTGAATATTCAATAGTGATGCATTGTATCATATATGTTCATATCAATTATTTGCAAGATTATGGGCTATTTGATGAAGTAAGCATACAGCTGGAAGAGGCTATAACTATCTGTGGACATAACCTTGGAAGGTCATGGAAGCTTTTTAAAAGAAAGCAACTGGGGTGGTCATTGATTTGGACATTTCTCCCATGACCACCTTACCTACTGCTAGTAAAAAAAAATCTTTCTCTATTTCTCTTGGTTGACTTTTGTTGCTATGATTACTTTATGCTCACTAACATGCTTCTAACCCTTCATATTTCTTAACCATCCTTCTCTTTAGCCTTTATAGCCATTGTTAACCACCATCTTATTCTTTTTAAGCTTTAGTATATGAGCAAGAAATGCAACATTTATCTTCCTGTGCCTGACTTATTTCACTTAGCATAATGTCCTAGGCTTTCATAACGTTGCAGCAAATGACAATATGCTTTCTGATTACTTTTTTAAAAACATTACATAATATTTCAGTTGGTGCATGTTCTACATTTCCTTTGTCCACTCACTGGCTGATCCACTCCTTAGGTCTTATGAATGTTACTGCAGTGAACATGGGAATATGGGCAACTCTGTCATTTCATTGGGCTTGTGATGCATATATTTTTTACTTTTTTTTTTTGGTTTTTAGAGACAGGGTTTCTCTGTAGCTTTGGAGTATTTTTGACTTTTTTGAGGCTCTTCTTGATGGTTTTATGAATGACTATGTGAATTTACATTCCTACTAGCATTATATAAGAACCCTCCTTTCTCCTTGGTATTTGCTATTTTGTGGTTGTAGCCATTCTGTCTGAAGTGACATGGTACCTCACTGTGGTTTTTATTTGTGTTTCCTTTATGACTGGGTGTCATTAAACACAGCTTTGTTCTGAAGATCATTGACCATATTTGCTATCATCTGACTTCTTTTGATGATTCTAGAACTTAGGAAATGATGATGTTTTAAAACATTCTGTGGTAAGGTTTTAGGCTTGCTCCTTTAGTAGGACTTAGCATAAACATAGATAATAGACAATGCCGAGATAATTCCCTGTGAATCTATCCTTAACTGTCATCTAGACTAGAAATTGAACTTTGAAGATCATTGATTCTGGGGAACAGGCTTGACTCTGCAAGTAGTGAACAGGGGGACCCTGAGAAGTCTCCATATCTCACTGCATCTTAGCCTCCTTTCCTACATGAGGAAGGAAGTTAATGTCCTTTTCAGGACTTGTTTTTTTAAAAACTAGAAATGGTGCAACCTGATGTCCATTGACTCCAGGGTTAGCTATAATTGTATGTGGTCTGTTCCTAGATGAGCATCAGAAGAACAATAGCTCAAGTATCATTTTACCAAGTTTAGTACAGTAACATATTACTTTCAGAAATCTTCAACTTGTGACTTCAAAAAGACTAAAAATAAAAATAGGCTGGAGTAAATCATGCAAAGTTTTGAAAATTGACTTATATTCTCTTTCTTTAGAACATAGAAATCATACATAAGCTTCAAAGGATGTCAGGGATCACTGGTGGTATAGTTTCAGCATGGTGACTCTGAGTTCCTTCACATTGACCTGGATGGGTTGAGCAGTACTGACAATGATGATGGCTGGATTACTCATATGATTCTTTTGTGAGCTTCCCTTTCTACTGACACTTGTAGCTCAGCAGCATTGTCTGCCCCCACTATAGTGACTCTAAATGAAGCTCTGACGATCTTTAATGAGTAGGTCATTTCCTCTGATGATTGGTCATATGCTCATGCAGAGAATTTCCTGTCGGTGTTAACTAAAACAAAAGGGTCTTGAACTCATTAAATTCAATAGAATTTATCAATGCAAATGCTCCTACCCCTACCCAGTAGAGCACATTTTTTTTGACACTCACAAGATCTTTCATCCCCTTCATAAACCAAATACAGATGCTTTCTGTTACCTGTTCCTATGGAACTTTTTTATGCTTATGTTTTTTTTCCATTAGGTTTCTCATTCCCATTCTTACATGTTCTCACTGGCTGCAGCAGTAAGGGCCATGCCCAGTGTGTGTGCTTAGTCACTTGGTTGAGGATAGGGGCTGGAGAGACGGTTCAACTGTTAAGAGCACTGGCTTCTCTTGGAGAGGATTTAGGTTTGGTTTCCAGCACTTACATGATAGCTCAAAACCATCTACAACTCCAGTTCCAGGGGAACTGGTCTCTATGGGCACCAGACACACACATGGTAGGTATATAAACATGTAAGCCTAACATTCATGCCTATAAAGAAATAAACCTGAAAAGTTTCTGTAACAACAGTTGGGTCACCCTTTTACAGAAGCTCTCCTTGATGGGTACCGTATTCTCTATGTCATTGTCTCCACAAGTATCAGAGGTCTGGACATTGCCCATTAACTATTAATTCAATCGCTTCCAATAGTGAAGGAGTATTGATAATGAAGGGATAAAGTAAGTGGTGCTTAAATAGCCTAGTATTGCATTTTTTTTTTATTTTAACCTCTTGAGAAGAAAAGGACCTTGACCACTTCACACACTCCTGTGAACCTCAGTCTTCTCATTTAACAAATGGAGATAGTTTTTCATTACTGAGTCCATGTAACCATTGAGTAGGATGACATTTGTAAAGTCCTTGGCACAAAGTCTCAATAAGTGACCACAGTAATTAAGTGTGCCATTATCTTGCATTCACTGAACACGTTTGGTATCGAGACCTTATCTCCGAGAGTAATTTTATACCTTTAGATTGCTGAACTTTCTGGAGTCTCTTTGAGGACATCTTATAGCTAGAATAGAAGAAAGAATTATCTCTGGTAGAATGACTTTGGAGTAACCACAGTACATATATTATTAAAACAGTAAAATGTTACAAATTTTAATTATTATTCACTCTACTGCTTGAAATTAATATTGACTTTTAGTGATGAAGACCCTTATAAAAATGATTGGTTTGAATCTCTTATCTAAGTTCCTTGGAAAACTGGTATTTGCCGGTTGGGTTACATACATGGTCAGTCATCAGGTTCCCTGCCAGTGTGAGCTGCTCTGATTTAATGGAGCCTTCATTTCCACCACCTCTGTTAATGTACAGCCCACTGCCAATATGCGTATCTCCCTCATGATCCATCAGAACTTGAGTTTCGCATGATGGTGAAGGCATTTGCTCATGGAATTCTTAAAAGTTAGCAGGCATGGGTGTAAGTTTTGATATTTTTAGACCTTGTTCTTACAAAGATGAAAGAACTGTGTTGGGGACTAGGGGAAATCCATCAGATAAAACAGCCCATTTGATCCATAAAAATGTTGGTGCTTCCTGTAAGAATTAACATGGCATTGTAATTCCTGCCAGGTGTTATTCAAAAAACTGTTTATTCTATCAAGTATTTATAGCATGCACCTTTCTCCATTTCAATGCAGCAAGACAGCGCAATAATGTAGAGTTTATAGTACTGGAAGCTTCATTTTTTCAGAACTAATTTTTCTGATATATAATTGCTGGTATAAATGTTGGCACTTCCTTAACTGAAGTTGTGATAACGAGTGATGCCATAATGAAAACAAACGAGATTAATGGTCTTTTCCAGGTTTTTATCTGGCACTGGCTGCAAGATTGAAATTCCTTTTGCTGTGCCTCAGACAGGGCTGTATTTTCCTCCCAGTATAAAGGAGTATTACAGAATATATCTGTTTGGCCTTTTCAAAAACCCACAAATGTCTCGGGAATACTAACAGAAAGGACTTGCAAATTCAATGAAGCAGAAGACATGGCGTTGCTTAATACAAATATTATATGAGAGAAAAGTAACCCCTTCATTTAAATATATATATATATATTATGCTCTAGATAATTATGAGTTTTAACATCAAAGCTCAGGTTATTTTAGATAAATTTCTCTCTAGATTTCTTTTTGTACATCTCAGGGGATGCTATGTGTAGATGTCATTATTTAAGTCATATACACTTCATATATTAGACTGTTTCTTATTTGCAGTGCTATTGTGGGCAATTTGTGTGATAAATATTAACCTTTAACTAAGTAGCAAATAATTCTATCTAAAGTATTTGCTTGCCCACAACTTTAGTCAAACAGTGGAGAGATCCTAACGAATGACTTGGTCTCCCATGCAGTGGGATGATGCAGCCCCGGAACTCTTGCAAGGGCACATCAAGAGTTTCCTCATGTTTTCATTATTATTTTCAGGGACAATGTTGCCGAGTAAATATTTGTACTAATATGTTGCTATTTTAGGATTTCCTGGGGTGTGCAAAGTCTCATAAGGTAAATAATTAAAGGCCCTGTCTTGCCAGGGAGCACAAAGCGGTGTTTGATATAGGTCTGATGATTTCGCTTGCCCCTTTGATAATCCATAACTGTCTTCAGCAATTATTTCCATCATCCAGCCAGGCAAAGATAAAAGATGGAACACGTTTCTTGTGCCTCCTCCTAGGGAAACTCCATTATCCTTGAAAGGCCGTGTAGCTGGGGAAAATTCAATCTGGGTGGACAGAGGCGGTCCTCAAGGACAAGCTGAGTGGGAGCTGAAAATGAAGTCGTTACCAGAGAGCAAACTGCCGTCCTTGCTTCTTATGAATATTTGAATGAGGAACTAAAAACGACTCTGTGAACTCTAAGCACCTCTGACAGCTGGAGCTGGCTGGAAATTAGGAGTGTGGGATGAACGGATGAAACCATCTCTACTCACCTTCTGCCTTCTGCTGTGCTGGGTCTGCAGTGAGGCAGGATCAGCTAGCTCAATGCCACCCAGGAAAAAGGTCTGGAATACCTTCAGAAGCCATGCACCTCTTCAAATCTTCTGTTACCTTGAATTCATTAAAATGCAACCATTTCTAAAAGGCTTTGCAAGGCTAGAGACTGACCATGCCTTTTCCTACCATAAAATATGGTTATTGCTGCTTTCTGTATGTATAGAAACTTGGTCCCAATCAGTCATTCATGAATATCATTCTGCTTACTCCATAGGGGAAGAAGGACAATGAGAAACACAGTCCCTGATATCATAGTTCTTTGAGTAATTCTTTGAAAATTCAAATGAAAAAAGTTATCAGCTACTGGTTTGACTTACCTAAGCCCACACAGGCCTCTTTTTGTGTGTGGAGACTCTGATAACTGGTTTTGTTGAGTAGAAAATTCAGAACTGGCTTTGTAACCTAGAAGACTGGTAGAGAACAGGTGTAGAGGATAATTTCTAAAGACAACTAAAATGTGCCTCCTTGGATATTATTTCTAGTATTCTTCTAATATTAACACTGTTTTATTTAGCATCGCCAACTGACTGGGAAATGCAGCAGTGCTTCTTAAAGTGTTGTTGCCTTTAACTGGAGGAAAGAGGGCAGGTATTGAGGTCCTGGAAGTGTTTATAGTAAATTCCATTTAAACTCAGTTTTCTACATCATGATGAACAGTTAAAAAAGTGGAAGCCTTCTGAGAGTCCATAATTCTGATTAATGAGAGAAGCTGTATAGGATGTCTATCTAATGAGGAAACTGCATGATTCAAATAAAGTAGGAAAATGAAGGTAAAAATCAAACCAGGAAATCTTAGATGTGGTTACTTTTATTTAGTGGTTATCTGTAAAAGTATTCTCATAAGACATGGAATTTCAGCTAGAAGTTCCATTCAGAAAGTTCTAGAAAACAGTGGCTATTTCCCTTATAACTGAAGAGTTCTGGAGTTTTCAGTCCCAGTGGGGACTACAAGGCTGTCCAAAAGGATTGAGCCTGTAGGACTTCTCTTCTTCTCACTGAAATTGAGTATCCTGTTTCTACATACTCTGTGAAATCACTATGCCAGGTTTTGCAGCATTGGGTCAATGTCAGTTAGAGTGCAGTGTGGTGTCTTCTTTCTCTACACCTCTGTATGCAGTTAAGACCAGTGGTAGACACTGCCCCATTTCTAATTCTGCTGTAAGAACGGAATGAAGGTTGCATGAAAGGCAGTTTGGAAAATAGTGCACACATGAATTTTAGAGATAGAAGATCTGGCTTTGGAGTACTCTTTCTTCACTTGCTGGCTGTATAAGCTTCCTGAGTAATTTTCATTTCAGGAGGACTGTGGGTAGTCCCTACTGAAGAGACGTTTGTGGACAGGAACAGTAACCACATACAGTGTGTCTACAAATGTGAACATTCTGATAAACATTAGTTTTCTTTTTTCACCTTAAAACTTTTTTTTTCTTTAAATTCTACAAAGTGCTGATTGGATAAGATCAAAGTTTCTGCAGTGATTGAATTGAGATGGGATTAGACCTGCAATGCAGTGTCTAGGTGTATATGCTACACTTGGCATGCAATGCCCAGGAAACTTCAAGGGAGGAAGAGGAGGAGGAGGAGCATAAGGAGAGGAGGAAGAAAGGAGATTAAACACAGGGACAGCTGGTGTCACCAAATATGCCACCTTTAGTACATTTTGTTTTGCTTTATAGACTGTGATATCAGAATTTTATATCACTGTACAATATTTTATTTTAAGGGTCATAGTAAGGTCAGGGATTAAAAATTAAAGTCATTTCCACACACTTGTGCTGGAGACCATAAATATTCCAGTGATGGAGCAGAATGACTAATACATGCCCGTTTTGGAACAAAAAATATATTTGTTTATTTGTCCATAAAGGCATCATATAAATCTGTTTCTATTAGGCTAATGAAAAATATTTGAATTGACACATGGGCAGCTATTTAGAGCAACAAATAGGCCAATTAAAAATATAAATCTATGGTTGTTTCAGGTCACTGGAGTGTAATATTTTGCAATCAAAAAATAAAATTTAGCTCTTGAAATGACTCAGAAAGATCAACTACTCTCATCCCTCTGCCTCCCTAGTTATTTCAAACCACACTGCTTCACAGATGTAAGGAAGGACCATAGAACAAACTCATTCTTAGTACTAGCTCTTCCTTACTGCTCTGAATCGAATCCAGACTCTAACCAGCTGGTGATGTATTTCCAGACTGTCATTTTGTCCTTCACCTTTCTCATCTGTAATCGAAAGGGGTTTGGAATCAACATTCTGGCTCCAATCTGCCCTGTGTGCTGCTGCTGAAGCGAAGTGGTGTCGTGGTCCTGCCGGGCAATGCTGTCTCCAGCAAGCTGCATCTTTTACGGCAATAGCTTTCCATTTTGTTGAATGTGGCTGGCAATGCCGTGATCCCATTCTAGTCCCGATTGCTTAGTCCTGAGAATCTTTAATGTTAATCTGTGCACTGATGTCCTCTGCAGGTTCTCACAGTTCCCTAAAGAGTATTCAGAGACTCCAAACCTCCCATTTGTGCAATGTGACCGAGTGAGTGTGTCTGTCACAGCTGACAAGCGCTGAAGGCGCACGTGGCCTTCCTCACACCACCGGCCTGCTTGCATTGGGAGCAGGCTGTCCTTGTCTTCACAGAGGTTCAGAGATACAGTGAGTAAACTCTGTGGGACATTGTGCCACGAACCCCTCTTCATTTTATTGTTTCCCAGGCCCCGGCGTACCTTTGCAGCAAGCTGGCATTTCAAGCCGATGAATAAAGGCCACCACAATTTGTTCGACACCACTAAACTTACCTTGCTTTCTCGGAGCAGAGTGAGGTGGTGAATTATTAGCCTCTGAAGAAGTAGGTAAACATGACTCTAAGGATCACCCGCAGTGTGGGGAGGAATGAGAGCACAGGAGACCCTGCCTGCCCTTGGAAGTTTAAATCTGTATTACAGGAGAGAGAGTAGAAACAAATTTAAATCATGGGAGTAGACTTAACGTCCTATTAAAAATTAAAAGAACATCTAAGATGAGTGTACTGAGTGGAGAGGTATAAGGCTAGGCTCTGAGAAAATGCTCAAGTGACTTCCTTAGGGTTTTGGAAAGACCGCTTTCCCCAGAACTGCAAGGGAGAGGAGCCAGAGGGTTTTATGATGTCCCTATTAAAATGAAATTTCTCTGATATCCTTTTTGTGTTGATAGGTTTGGCCTCATTGGACTGATTTGTACTTAACAAGCTGAAGTGAGGTTATTGCTTTTGTATTTCCAGTAGATTAATATTAGGCAGATAGACAGCCAGGCACTGAAGAGTTCTTTTCAGCGCATTGTCCTCGAGTGGGACCATGGGGGACCACTGATTAGAATAATGACAGAAAGAGTTAGATCTTCTAAATTATTTTGCTCAGAGTTTAGCTTATTTTTTTTAAATTGCCGATATATCTACAGGCACCTTGATCACACTCAGCTCCTGTTGCCCGCTCACATCCCCCTCCCATGTTCACTAATTCCCACACGCTTCTCAACAATTTCCCCTTCTACCTTTGTGTCTTTTTTTTTTTTTTTTGCATGCAGGCTTGCAGGTCGTATGTCTGTAGCTATTGCACAGTGCATCAAGGTCATAACAACTGTGTCAACCAAAGACAGCTCACAGCACTTCTCCCACCTCTCTGGCTCTCAGTTTTACTGTTTCCTCTCCTAGAATGTTCTCTGTGCCTTGGGCAGAGTGTTATTGATGCTCAGTGTAGAGCTGAGGCCTCAAGATTGCTTATTCTCAGTGCTTTGACTAATGTTGAGTCTGTATCCACTGTCACCCACTTTGAAAATGAGCCGCTCTGTCCAAAACCAAGAACAGCATTAGACTATTGGTCTTAGCATAAAGGCTATTTGACCACATGTTCACATAGTAAAAAAAAAAAAATAGTATTCACTCGCCCCCCCCCAACCTAGGTCAGGTAAGGGTTAGGGGACGGTAAGCATGCACATTGTATGGATGAAAAAGCCATATAGAAACATATGCTGAATGTAAATGATAATGATTTTAAGAAGAGCAGTTATAATGGAGATACCTGCCGCTCCTAGAAGATATAGAATTTTAAACAAAAATCCCATGGCAGATTGAGGATGCCTCCTTTCAAATTGCTGGCTTGGAGGCTCCTGGAAGTTTCCAGAACATTAGAAGCCCTTTGTTGTCCTCTAGAAATAGATGGTGAGACCCTAAAGATGGTGCACACTTTGATCCTTTCTTATTCTTTTTTTTAAATATAATTTTTTATTGAAAAAAAAATTTCCGCCTCC
>NW_026068002.1:4388278-4412383 GCF_014885135.2 Alexandromys fortis
TGTGTGTGTGTGTGTGTGTGTGTGTGTGTGTGTAATATTTCATATATATTTCACATTAATGTATAGTATATATTATATATATGAAATTATACCCAGACCCATGCACATGCTAAGCAAGCACTTTATCACAGTTTTATCTGTAGCCCACACATGTTAATACTTGAAAGATATATTTGTTAAATTCCAGTTATTTTGTGCATTGTGATGCATTATTTAAACAACAATTATAGGGATACATTCATCAAAAGATTTAGAGATTATTGCTTTGGATAAAATATGTGGTAAATTATAATCTTTTCACACAGACTCTTATAAAAAGCAAATTCCAATTTCATCTGGATCAGTAAAATACTTTAGTCTGACCAAATAAGCAGAAAGCTCAATGATCAATAGGTGGAGAGCCCTTCTTCATGTGTCTAGTCTTTAAGCTGAGCCATGGGGGTCCCCATGTGGGGAAAGAGTAGGAAGGGATGAGGGCTTTCTGTGACTCTTAGGAACGCCGTGTGTTTCTGTGATTTCTGGGCAGTAAAGCGGCTTTGATGGGATGAGTGGCTCACAGCGTTTCTTGCCATTGTGCTGGATGAATGCTGTGGGGGGCATACTGTGCCCCCAGGGCCAAGCCCTGCACCAGGTACACTGTGTCACAGTGTGTCACCAGCTTTGTCTTCCCATTCATTCTCTGTCGCATCCCCTCCCGCATGCTGTGGCAGGTGGATGACTCTTATCCTGCCCCCATCTAATTATGTGACATTTTTGGAGCAGCAATATGACATTTGGTTTTGATCAGGGGAATCTCTGTGATGGTGTGACTCATGACTGGCACGGAGATTTCTCTTATTCCAAGGGTATTCTTTCAGGCAGGCATTTTGAAAACTCATAGCAGTTATACACTGGCACATTCTTCTGATTTATAAAGCGTCTAGAATTGTTTCTCTGGAATAACCATAATACAGATATAGATATCTTTTTAAAGATTTACTTTTACTTTTTAAAATTGCATTCATGTGTGCAGATGGGTTTGTCAGTATGAGTGTGGATACTCACAATGGGCAGCGGTGTTGGATCTCCTGGATCTGGAGTTGAGGAAATTATGAACTGCCCGGTGTGGGTTCTGGAAACTGAAGTTGGGTCCTCTGTAAGAGCAGTAGGTGCTCTTAACTGCTAAGCCCTCTCTCCAGTCCCATTCTTAAGATATTAATAGTATTAGTCAGCTTTATCTTTAAAAACTGAACCAAGAAAGATATTCTGGGGTGGGGGTGAAGGGAGGAAGAAGAAAAGAGAGGAAGAGGGAGGGAGAGAGGGGATGGGAAGGGAGGAAAGGAGAGGAGAGACTTAAATGCTTGCCAGAGGCAGATGATGCTCTAGCCTCTGTCGTGTCTAAGGTACACCTGCAGGTTGTCCCCCAGAAGAAGCAGTGTTACAGCTAGAGAAGAGGTTCTAAACCTATGAGTTCCTACCCTTTGAGGGTCAAATGACTCTTTCACAGGGGTCACCCAATACCACTGGAAAATATAGATATTTTACATTACAATTCATAACAGTAGCAAAAGTACAGTTATGAAGTAACAAGGAAAAATAATTTTATGGTTGGGGTCATGACAACATGAAGAATGGTATTAAATGTTGCAGCAGCAGTTGAGAACCACAGAGCTGGAGTATGACTTCAGTCTGCTGGCAAACTCATCTTTCTCCAGAGACATTAGTCTTTCTTTCTTTCTTTTTTTTTTTTTATTAAGGACTTCAGCTTTTGGCAGAAGATGCATTGTCATTATTAGGGGTGATCTTCTTTACTCAGACTGAAAAGTTAATCTCATCTAAACAATAGCTTCCTACGGGCATCTAGAATATTGGTGGGTCAAATACCTGGGTACCATGACCTTGACACAAAAAGTTAACCATTTAGGTGGAACCCTGGATAACTCTGCTCTTGGTCTGTTTAACGAACGCTACTGTACCATGGACATTTTCCCAGGTGCATCTTGGGCATCTGTACTATAGTACATACATACATCACTTCCTGTCAAGGATTTATGGAGAATACTGAAATAAGCTCTCATTACTGAAGGCATGAGCTCACCATTGAGAACCAAACTGTCAGCTATGTTATCTCTTACAGAGTTTCAAAGAGTGCTTGAGTGGACACCCACGCCTGTCTAATTTCACATCATCAAAAAAAGAGCGGCAGATGACACCGGGTAGAAGCACTTCCTCAAGTTCGTCCCCAGACTGGAAAGCTATCTTCGTCCGTCTCGCCAGATCCATAGCTTTCTCAGACATTGCCCCTTGTAAATGTTAGGGTTTTTTTAAAGTTGGAAAACACTTGATTATTGTAAGAAATTAATATTAAAAGTTATAGCCAGCATGGACTCTCAAGATGTCCTTAAGAATTCAACTCCAAGATTACAGCTCCCACAGTATTCTTATTCTGACTCCTTAAATTGGGTGAGCCTATAGATATATAGTAAAGAAAGAAGTCTTGGAGCTAGAAAGATGGCTCAGCTGTTCAGAACACTGGTTTCTCTTTCAGAGGACCTGGGTTTGATTCTCAGTGCTCACATGGCAGCTCACAACTGTCAATAACTTCAGTCCCAGGAGACCCTTCTGGCCTCCTTAATCACCAGCCACACACCTGATAAACAGACATATATGTAGACAAATCACCTATACACATAAAACAAGTCTTTTCTTTCTTCATTGCCACTCATTATAATGCAGTGTCCTGTAGCACCCACTGTCATCGCTGAGGCATATGACGTGCTAAATGACGTTGGAGTCTACTACCAGAAATAGGCTGAGTCTCAGCATCTCGCTCTCATCACTGCTAATGTTCTCTGCTACATTAGGAGATAGAATTATTGTGTCCTTAAGAATTCAACTCTGAGATTGTAGCTGCCAAAGAAATCTTTTTCCCACTCCTTAAGTTGGACGAGCCTGTAGATATATATTAAAGAAAGAAGTCTTGGGATTGGAGAGATAGTTCGGCAGTTCAGAGCACTGTATCCTTTGCCTTCCAGAGCTTCTGTTTCAGGAGGTCCCATGTAATTATTGTTGTTCTCAGTGTCTGTGCTACTGGGGTTATATTTAGGAAGTAGACTCCTGTGCCTGTGTGTTTAAGTGTACTTTCCACGTTCTCTTCTATAAGGATCAGTGTGGCTGGATTAATATTGAGGTCTTTGATCCATTTGGACTGGTGTTTGGTGCATGAGGATAGATATTGATCTATTTGCATTCTTCTGCATGTTGACATCCAGTTATGCCAATACCACTTGTTGAAGAGGCTTTCTTTTTTGCATCATATAATTTTAGCTTGTCATAAATCAGGTGTTTGTGTGGATAAATATCTGGGTCTTTGATTCAATTCTGTTGGCCAACCTTTCTGCTTTTATGCCAATACCAAGTTGTTTTCATTACTATAGCTCTATAGTAGAGCTTGAAGTCAGGGATGGTGATGCCTCCAGAAGTTCCTTTCTTGTACAGGATTGTTTTGGATATTCTGGGTTATTTATTTTTCCATATGAAGTTAAGTATTTTTCTTTCAAGGTCCATAAAAAATTATGATGGGATTTTGATGGGGATTGCATTGAATTGCTTTTGGTAAGATTGTCATTTTTATTATGTTGATCCTACCTATCCAAGAACATGGGAGATCTTTCCATTTTCTGAGATCTTCAATGTCTTTCTTCAAAGACTTAAAGTTCTTTTTGTACAAGTCTTTCACTTCTTTGGTTAGTGTTACCTCAAGATATTTTATGTTATTTGTGTCTGCTGTAAAGAGTGATGTTTCTATGATTTCTTTATCAGTCCCATTATCATTTGAATATAAGAGGGTTACTGATTTTTTTAAGTTGATCTTGTAACCTGCCACATTACTGAAAGTATTTATCAGCTGTAGGGGCTCCCTTGTAGAATTTTTGGAGTCACTTTCATACTATCATCTCATCTTTAAACAGCAAAAATTTGACTTACTTCTTTCCAATTTGTTTTCTTTTGATCTCCTTTTGTTGTCTTATTATTCTAGCTAGAACTTTGAGTACTATACTGAATGAATATGGAGAAAGTGGACAGCCTTTTTTTTTGTTCTGGATTTTTTTTCACCCTTTAATTTGATGTTGGCTCTTAGCTTGCTGTATATTCCTTTTATAATTTTTAGATATGTTCCTTGTATCCCTCTTCTCTCCAAGACATTTATCATTAAGGGATGTTAGATTTTGTAAAATGCTTTTTTGGCATCTAATGAGATGATCATAAGGCTTTTTCTTTTAGTTTATTTATATGTTGAACTACATTGACAGGTTTTCATGTGTGGAACCATCCTTGCATCCCTGGGATAAGGCCGACTTGATCATTTGGATGTTTTTTTAAATATGTTCTTGGATTTGGTTTGCCAGTATTTTATTGAGTATTTTTGCATCAACATTCATGAGGGTGATTGGTTTGTAATTCTCTTTCTTAGTGGAGTTTTTGTGTGGTTTGGGTATCAGGGTAACTGTAGCCTTGTAAAAAGAGTTTGGAAATGTTCTTTCTGTTTCTATTGCATGGAACAGTTTGAGGAGTATAGGTGTTAGCTCTTCTTTAAAGTTCTGGTAGAATTCTGTGCTGAAACCATTTGGCCCTGGGCCTTTTTTGGTTGGGAGAATTTTAGTGATTATTTCTATTTCCTTAGGGGTTATAGGTCTATTTAAATTGGTTATCTTGTCTTGATTTAATTTTGGTATGTAGTACCCATCCAGAAAATTGTCCATTTCTTTTAGATTTTCCAGTTTTGTAGAGTATAGGTTTCCAAAGTATGACCTAATGATTCTCTGAATTTCTTCAGTGTCTGTTGTTATGTCCCCCCTTTCATTTCTGATTTGGTTAATTTGGATGTTCTCTCTCTGCTTTTTGGTTAGTTTGGATAAGAGTTTGTCTATCTTGTTGATTTTCTCAAAGAACCAGCTCTTTGTTTCATTGATTCTTTGTATTATTTTCTTTGTTTCTATTTTATTTATTTCAACCCTCAATTTGATTGTTTTCTGTTGTCTACTCCTCCTGGGTGAGTCTGCTTCTTTCTGTTCTAAAGCTTTTAGGTGTGCTGTTAAGTTGCTAGTGTGAGATTTCTCCACTTTCTTTATGCAGGCACTTAGTGCTATAAACTTTACTCTTAGCCCTGCTGTTATAGTGTCCCATAAGTTTGAGTATGTTGTACATTTGTTTTCATTGAATTCTAGGAAGTTTTTAATTTCTTCCTTGACCCAGAGGTGATTCAACTGAGCTTTGTTTAATTTCCATGAGTTTATAGGCTTTTGGCAATTAGTGTTGTTGTTGCATTCTAACTTTATGCCATGGGGATGCAATAAAATCTAGGGGGTTATTCCATTTTTTTTTTTAAATCTGTTGCGGTTTGCTTTGTTACTGAGTATGTGGTCAATTTTAGAGAACGTTCCATGAGGTACTGAGAAGAAAGTATATTCTTTTGTGTTTAGGTGAAATGTTCTATAGATATCTGTTAAGTCCATTTGAGTCATGACATCTGTTAGTTCTCTTATTTCTCTGTTAAGTTTCCATCTGTCAGACTTGTCCATTGGTGAGAGTGGGAGTGTTGAAGTTTCCTACTCTTAGTGTGTGGGGTTTGATGTGCGATTTAAAGCTTAGTAATGTTTCTTTTACATATGTGGGTGCTCTTGTATTTGGGGTATAGATTTTAGAACTGAGACTTTATTTTGATTGATTTTTCCTGTGATGAGTATGAAGTGTCCTTCTACATCTCTTTTGATTGATTTTAGTTTGAAATCTATTTTTATTAGATATTAGGACAGCTACACCACCTTGTTTCTTAGGTCCATTTTATTGGGATATCTTTTCTGAGCTCTTTACTCTGAGGTAATGTCTATCTTTGAAATTGAGGTGTGTTTCTTGTGTGGAGCAGACGGATGGATCCTGTTTTTATATCCATGTATATCTTTTTATAGGTGAATTGAGTCTATTGATATTAATTTCCAGTGATTGTTAATTCCTGTTATTTTTCAGTGGCAGTGTTTGTGTATTTCCCTTCTTTGGGGTTTGTTGGTATGAGGTTATCTATTGTCCACGTTTTTGTGGGTACAGCTAACTTCCTTGGGTTGAAATTTTCCTTCTAGTACTTTCTGTAAGGCTGGATTTGTAGATAGGCATTGTTTAAATCTGGTTTTAAACAATTCATGGAATATCTTGTTTTCTCTATGTATGGTCATTAAATGCTTTGCTGTATATAGTATTCTGGGCTTGAATCTGTCTGCAACACATCTATCTTGGACTTTCAGGGTTTTTAATGTGAAGTTGGGTGAAATTTTGCTAAGTCTGCCTTTATATGTTACTTGACATTTTTCCTTTGCAGCTCTTAATATTCTTTCATTCTGTATGTTTATTGTTTTGATTATTATTTGGCAAGGGGATTTTATTTTTGGCCCAGTCTATTTGGTGTTTTGTAAGCTTCTTATACCTTCATAGGCATATCTTTTTTTAGAATGTGGAAAGTTTTCTATGATTTTGTGGTGTAGGAGATTCTTCTGTTCATGTGTTGCTTTCATTGGTTAATGAATAAAGAAACTACTTGGCCTGATAGGGCAAAACTTAGGTAGGCAGAGAAGACAGAACTGAATTCTGGGAGGAAGAACGCAGAGGAGAGAATTGCCATGGAGCTGCCAGAATCAGACATACTGAATCTTTTAGAGATGGATTAAACTAATATGTAAGAGTTAGCCAATAAGAAGTTAGAGCTAATAGCCAAGCAGTGTTTTAATTAATACAGTTTTCTGTGTGGTTATTTCTGTGCAAGCTAGCCAGATGGCCAGGACAAACAAGCAACCCCCTTACAACAATTTTGTTAAATATATTTTCTGTGCTTTTGAGCCATAGTTCTTCTCGTCTATCTTTATTATTCTTAGGCTTGCTCTTTTCATGGTGCCCCAGATTTCCTGGATGTTTGTATTAAGAAATTGTTGAATTTAACATTTTCTTTGTCTGATGAATATATTTTCTCTACTGTATCTTCAATGCCTAAGATTCTCTCTTCCATTTCTTGATTCTGTTAGTTATACTTGCATTTGTAGTTCCTGTTCATTTACCCAGATTTTTCATTTCCAGAATTCCCTTGGTTTGTGTTTTCTTTATTGCCTCTATTTCAGTTTTCAAGACTTAAATTGTTTAAACTGTTTTACCTGTTTGATCATCTTTTCTTGAGTTTCTTTAAGATAGTTATTGATTTCTTCCAATTTTTTGTTTGTTTTTTCCTTCTTTAAGGAAATTTTTTATTTCCTATTTAAGGGTCTCTATCATCTTCATAAATTTATATTTAAGGTCGTTTTATTTTTCCTTTTCTTCTGGGTTAGGATGTTCAGGTCTTTCTCTTGTAAAACCATTAGGTTCTGGTGCTGCTATGTTGCTTTTTAGGTTGTTGGATGTATTCTTGCATTAGCACCTACCCATCTCTTCCTCTAATTAGTGCTGACTGGCAGTATCTATGTCTCTTGGTCCAAACCTTGCAGTTGGTGTCTGTCTCAGGGATTATTTTCTTGGACTGATAGTTACAGTTGCTGTCTGTGTCTTAGGAAGCTGAACTTTGCTCTATGTAGTTACTGTCTGTGTCTCAGGGAGCCATCAAGGTGTCTAGGAATGAGTGGATTTGGGGGGTGGAGTGGGACTACGTGTAGATTACAGGATCCGATGTGGGATGATAGTGGAGCCACCTGCCTGCAGGAGACTTCTCTGCTGGCTGGCTAGTGCAACTGAGGCAGGTTGGGGAAGGGCCTTGGGTTTTGCATGCCCCCCAGGGGAGTCTAGGGCCTAGAGACTGGGCTGTTCAGTTGGAGGGCTGGTCAGTCACCTCTTCCTCTTCTCTGTGCAGTTATAGTCTGTGCTTCAGAGAGCCACCAAGTTTGCAGGGGATGGGTGGGTCTATTTTCTTATATATAATAGCATCCTTTAACTTCATACATGTTGTTATTATGCCTCTTACTAACTTGTGTTTTTTCATCTTAACTTCCTCATCAGCTCCTTTCTCATCATCCTAGATCCTTAAGTTAGGGCTGATAAGTCTGACGTGATGTCTTAGAAACTTTTATAGAACAGGATTCTTGATCTTTGATGCTCTAGGCTTTTCTCCACAGTCCAGATAGAGTGGGCATTTTAAATTTAGTTCCTTTAAGAGTTTTCCAGCAGTATGAGTTGCAGACAGCTCTAATTCTTCTTGAGTTTGTGTGGGTAACCATTGGCTCATGCATATAAACACACGAGCCCATACTTGTGCCCATGTCAGGGAAGAGCTTAATTCTCAGAGACAGTGAAATCTAAATCCATATGGAAATGCCATTTTCCTAGCTTGTTCCATCCCGCAGCTCTATCCACTAATGATGCCAAGTGTTTACACACAATACAGAACAGTTGCAGAGACCCTATTTCCAATTTCACACTGCCACTGCACTTCCTGAGAGTGGAGACTAGCTGTGATTGTGGTTGTCCTTGACTGCCTTCCCACAGAAGATGCCTCTCAGCACACAGACCTGCCTTTGAATTTGCCCTTGTTTTAAGCTAGGCCAAATGCAATTTAAAGAAAATGCATTGCCATTGCATTTTCCAGTTAACCAGGAAAACATGATATGTGAATAGATGACTGTCTGGTTTTCAAACACCATCGTGGTGGCAGTGGCGACGGTGCTGGAATGGCCACAGTGCTTTTTCACTTGAGCAGGAAAATAAGAGGTTTATACTGAGATGGTCACAAAATTTCATTCAAAACCATCTTAGAGGATTTTTTTCAGAGCTTCTTAATATAGAGAATTAGAAAGTAAAATTTACTATTAATTTTTTCCATCAAGGGAAGAAATTGTATTTTCTGGGGGGGCGGGGATAGCTTGATAGACTATTTTGAAATAAAGATAAGGCTTTGGCACAATTTTGGGAGGAGGAAAAGAAAGAGATACGTAAGTGTTTCCTTAACGAAATGAACAAAATTAATGGAGAGAGTGAGCAGGGAAGACTAAAGGACGAATAATGAGGTAGGGAGGTGAAGTAGGGGGTATATAGTCAATTTATAAAAAATGTGGGTTCTAACTTGACAACAGTTCATAGAGAACTAGCTCAAATATAGAGAAGGTAATTCCTAATTTTAGACCATCTATTGAAAAATTATCTAGCTACATGCCATCTTTGTCAGTAAATGTTTATTTAAGAGATGCCTTATGTGAGTGGGATGGTGTGTATGTTTGTATAGAGAGAGGTTGGGAATGTGGTAACGATGAAACACCAGTAAAAGAATAAAGACATGGTCCAAAGACACAAAATGCAAAAGGAAAAACTTCAGTGGGAGCTGAAAATTGGAGCCAGAAGTAACTAGAGTCATAGAAACCTCAGAAGTCTAAATATTCCCAGGGAGAACTGTGCGCTTCCCACAAGATGTAAGAGATGGTAGTTGAAAGTCATACACATTTTGAGGGGCTGGGTAGCACAAACTAAGGCACTGGTTAAATGTTTGTGTGTTTGGAGGGATAGTTCAGGAGGACCCAGTCAAACAAAAAGTCATTTTCAGTAGTAACACAGGACAAAATAGATAGGTTGCAGTCAATAAAGTGATTGCTCCTTTTGTCTTAGGTTCCTCTGATTGAACAGATCAAAGATATTTAGATTCATCCTTTTCCAAAAAATTCCCATCAAATTACTATTAATTATAGAGGAAGATAAATGTGTTTCCTTAGAGATTTGGACATCTTGCTTTTGGAGAGTGTTAGACTTTCCCTACCCTCCCTCAAGTCTTTAAAGGTGCATTAAAAATACCCTAAACAGTGATTATCATTATTAAAATATCCTTTAGTTCTCATATTAAAATTCTCACGCAGCTAAAATCTCCACTTTAAGAAAATATTCCATTCCATATTCTTATACATATTCCACTCTCCCTCCTCTGCTCGAACAGAATGCATTTTTATATAGTTATTTATTGAACATCTCCTCAGGTTGTATATAAAATTCAGAAGCACAGGAAATCTTCATTTTATTTATTGCTAGAGCTACATCAGGGGTTTAACGCACTTTTATTGACCACATGAATAATCCCTGCCTTTGTTTTATATCTCTTGGAATATAAGTAACTTCCTCAGAGAAGCCTTAGGTAATGGGAATTGTTGAAAAAAGTATATCTGCTTCATCTGTATGGCTGAGGCTGGAGAATTGTTGTGCACATTGGCAAAGCATCTCACTAAGCACTGTGTCTTAGAGTTCCTTTGTCTGCGTTGCTGCAACTCACACTCCAGGGCTCATTGCTTGGGGCATCTGCGTGTAGATTATATGGGACTTTCGGGGGTCCGATTGCTCTCTACTTCTTAATGTGTGCTTGATAATCTTGGTTTTTTACTTGTAGCCTGCTCAAACAAGAAGGAATTGGAACAGCACATTGAGTGACCTCTCTACAGCAGTGTTCTGGGCTCAGGGTCCATTCTTGGTCCAGCCAACGAAGATCACGTTAGAGGATCACCCAGTTCCTTTTTCTTTTCAGCTGAATAGAATTCTGTTTTATGTATGTATCACATTTTCAATATCCATTCATCAGTTGAAGAACATTTAGGTTTTTTTCTATTTCATAGCTATTGTGACTAGAGCATCAGTGAACATGGGCGAGCAAGTATCTATGGAAAGGGATGTCCTCTGGGTGTATGCTGGGGAATGGTATAGCTAGATAGGTCCTGTAGTGGATATGTAGTCAGACTTTCTTTGGATCACCAGCTCCCAAATAATGGCATGGAGACTTCTTATTAATTACAAAAGCTTGTCTTCAACTATCTCTTAAACTTAAATGAACATGTTTCTATTAATTTACCTTTTGCCAAATAAGTGAGCCACCACAATTAAATATTTTACCTTGATAAGAGTTGCTGTGGTCATGGTGTCTCGTCACAGCAATAGAAAACCTAATTAAAACATAGGGATAATTTGACATCTTTTTCCTTTGTATCTCTTTACTTTTCCCTCCTCTCTTACTGCTCTAATTGGTACCTGAAGCACTATTTTGAAAAGAAGTGTAGACAGTGGACTGTGTTATCTCGTTCCTGATTTTAATGAGAATGCTTGAAACTTTTTCCACTTTGGATAATGTTGGCTGTGAGTTTGTCATATACAGCCTTTATGAAGTAGTGGTATCTGCTCCTACTCCCAGGTCTTTTCCCTCTAGGACTTTTATCATGATGGCATGTTGGATTTTTGCCAAAGACCTTTTCTGCATATTGAAATGATCATGTTGTTTCTAATTTTAGTCAGTTTATAAGATTTATTATTTTATTGACTTATGTTGATCTTGGTAGATGATCTTTTTTGATGTATGCTTGTATTCAGTTTGTATTTTATTGAGACTTTTCTTGGTCTTTTGTTTGTTTGCTTGTTTATGGTTTTTGTTTGTTTGTTTGTTGAGACAGGATTTCTCTGTGTATCTCTGGCTGTCCTGAAACTTGCTCTGGAGACCATGCTGACCTTAGATTCTCAGAGATGAGCCTGCTTTTGACTTTTAAGTGCTAGGATTAAAGGTATGCACGATCATTGCCTGGTGAGAATTTTTAAATCTATGTTTATTAGGGGTAACAATTCTAATAATTGTAACAATATTGAATCCATTAAATAACTCTATAGCCCCAAATTTCCTGTGCTTTATCACCCACGTTCACAATTCTGTTTTACTCGATGTCGTTAACACTGTCTTGACTTGGATATGAAGTGACCGCCCCCCCCCAAAAAAAAATTTTTTTTTTATGTGTTTAAGTCTTGATATCAAGAGGTTAACCACCGAAAGGTAATTGGGTCCATTAATAACATTATTTTATTGTGGTGGACACTAGAAGGAGACTCTAGCTGAAGCAAGTAGGTCACCGTGGCATGGCTTCAAGGATACATCTTGTTCCTGACTCTCTTCTCCTGCTCTCTCTGCTCCTTGCCTGCAGGGGTGGGAGGGGTGAGCAGCTTTCCCCACCAGATGCTTCTTGCCAAGGTATTTTCCTTAACCCTAGTCGAGAAAAAAACAAAGCCAAGTGACCACGACTGAAACCCCCAGCAAACCTTTTCCCCTTCAAGTTGTTATGTTAGTGTTGGGTAGCACAGATACCCAAGAAGGGGTGGGGTGGGGGATCGGAAGAGCTATGAGTCTGTAGCAAAGCAGAGAAAATCAGAATTGCAGATGGAAAGCTGCCATGGTTATTCTTGGATCTTTTATTTTTCTGAGTGACTAAGTCTCTCTCGAGGCTGTTCAAATCAGTTTCCCAAGCTACAAACCTAAGAACAGACTTGGGTTTTTACTTAACAGGAGTAAGCATGTCTTCTACTTAGCTTTAACTGTGCTCATTCCTCATCTCCAGCCAGATAGCGAGCTCTTTAAGACCCAGAACTGTGATTCAATGTGAACTTCCCCAGATATGTCCTTAGCAGGCGACAAGACTGGGGAAATAGGAAGTGCACCATAGACGTTAGCTAAATCCTCTTAATTGGACAGCTTCCATTTGATCCCCTGTAAGGGATCCAGGAACTGATCAGTTATGCTCCTTACTTTGATGCCACCACTCACCAGTCTCTAGCAATGCACAATAGTGTCACAACTGACAATTCCATACTGAATAGTTGCCGTAGACAAACTTTGAACAGGAAGCCAGCAGCTAAAACCCAAAGTGCCTAATTTATTTATTAGGGTCTTGTGTTTTCGCATGGCATCAAAATATCCTAAGCTTTCAAAACTATAATATATGAATCTCCAGTTTAAGAATGTATCTATCTGCAAAGCATTTAATCACACTTTACTCCTTCCTTTAGCATCCCATGTCTCCTAACTTGATCCTCCATCCTTCACTGCCAAGCACAGTACGGAGTCCCACAGGCACCACTTGAGCAGGCTCTTCGAATCCGAAGGTCAAGGGCATCCATTTCTTTGTTCACTCGGCTTTAAGTAAATAGTGGCACATTTTTCATAAGTGAAGGGAGCCCTGGAAAAATGTGCCAGATATGTGCGTCAAGATACAAAAAGTGGGAGGTTTAGTGTGTCAAGAAAATTCCATAATGTTACACCCTCATCTTCATGAAAATTTGGCACTGTGGGTAGGAAGGGAAATCTGCTCCTGCATGTAGATTGAAAACTAGAATATGAAGATGCCAACAGGTATTTGCGTTGGCCTGGAGATTTGGGGTTTGTGAAGCAAATATTTGTATCAGCAATCTCTACTTAGGATGGCATTTTATGCTGCCATTGAGTTGTTCATGTGGAAGTTCCTGGTACAAATAGAGTTGTTGTATGGGCTGAACCCATGGGTGGAAGAGAGTGTAGAATGGGTTCTGTTGATTATTTGCCGTAACAGTCATTACTAAGGCCGGTCTTATATTCTTTCAACCCATGGCTTGAAGCCCGGTGGGTGGTTCCTATGTATTCCCATATCCATGGTGTATGTCCTTACTGAGATATGGTGTAGCCATTTTTTTGAACTCCGGTGGATGGTTCCTATGTATTCCGGCATCCATAGTATATGTCCTTACATAGGCTTACTGTATGTCCTTATAGAGCAAAAGGAGCTTCCCTAGTAGTGAGAATGATACTGGTGAGGGTGAGAGGCAGTGTGCCTCCGAGGGCTCTCCCTACACCACAGGGTACAATGTACAGTACGATGCTGGGTCCTCCTGAGCATCCCTTTCCTGCAGCTGTGTTGCAATCCCACTGCATCTCTGGCTTAGTATTCTCCCCCTCTCTCTCCTCTCTCTCTCTCTCTCTCTCTCTCTCTCTCTCTCTCTCTCTCTCTCTCTCTTTCACTTAGTACAATATTTTCAAGGTGTACCCACATTGCAGCATGTGTTAGCACCTCACAGCCATGTTAGCTGGATAGTATTCCTTTATATGGACATACCGTGGTTTGTTTGTCCAATCCTCAGTTGGTGGGCATTTGGATTGTTATAGTCTTTGACTATTTGAATAATAGTCCTGTGGCCATTCATATGCAAACAGAATATATCATATCATTTCATATTTCCATCAGCAAGGTCTGAACATTTGAGTTTTCCCATTTTCTTACCTCTTGTTATCATCTTCCTTTTTATGATAGCCACCTTAGTGTCAGACTCAATTTGCTTTGAAGGGTATGGTCTTTGGAGAACATAGTAGCTTTCTTTTTTATCTAGCAATTTGCTTTCCCTTGAGACTGTCTCCTTATTTCAGCAATATAGAGAAACTAAATTCCGTGAAGCAGCTGAGAGTGTTGACTTATATAAAGGCTATGATCATCTTCGTTTTCTCTGGCAAGCACTGTCTCAAATCCAATAAAAGCAGAGTTAGTTGAGCATAATGTAGTGTGTATCTCTGACCCTATCAAGTTGTGTGGCCATGGGGAAATCACTTCTCTCTGGAACTCAGCTAAGCTGTCTGCATGTGGAACAAGTCATACTCAATGATTTATTATAATAAATGTCTCAAACTTCCTTTGAAAGTTTAGCGCACACAATAGTAGATTATTTTTTCCCATTTTTTTTTGTTATTGTACATGCTCTGCTTGTTTCATTGGGGATTTTGTTCCTTATCTGTGGCAATTAGTTTTCCTTGAAGTTTCAGAGTGGATATCTTACTTTCAAGGAGTACAGAAGATTGGAATACTTTTTATTTCTGGGGAGGGCCATCCATTAAGAAATGGGTACATGACTTAAGTTAGGGGATCCATGCTATCAAGGCTAGTGCCATTTGTCACTAGGGTTTTTCTGCTGAAAAGACATACCTTTTAAAAAATATAATATTTTGTATTCTTTGAGACTCTCATGCATAGATACAACAAATTTCAATTATACTCACCACCCCCTCCAACTTCTGGATCACCATCCACGTAGCTCTCCAAACTTAATGTCTTTAAAAAAATATAACCCACTGAGTTCAGTTATTGTTACTGACGTACACATGGATGTAGGACCATCTGGAGCATGGTCAACTTTCTAGGTCCCACACTCCTAAAGAAAACTTATTCTCCCCCCTCCCCCCCCGCCAGAAACTGTCAATGGCCAGTAGCTCGTCTTCTGTGTGTGAAGGTGGCTTGTGAGCCATTCTTTTCTCTGTGCTAGGATGCTGGCTGTCTTGATCTTATGTTAGTCTTGTGCAGACATCTGGAACTGCTCAGAATTCAAGAGTGAAGCAGAACTGCCTGGTCCAGAAGACACTGCTCCATTCCAGTCCTCCCTGACCTCTGGTCCTTACACTCTCCCCATCTCCTCTTCCAATGATGTTCCTTCAGTCACAATTTTTTGGGGGACAAGATTTGAGACAGGTTTCTCTGTGTAGCCCTGTCTGTCCAGGAATTGGCTTTGTAGACTAGCCTGACCTCAAACTCAAAGATCCACCTGCCTCTGCCTCCCAAGTGCTGGAATTACAGGCATGTTTCACCATACCCAGCTTGAGCCATAACTCTTAATACTGCTGATGACAGTCAGGGTTACCTGGAAGAAAGTGCTTAATACTGAGAGAAGCAGCTCGTTTAGTTTATAATACGTTTTTGAAGTATTTAGTGCATGCTTGTGTGTGTGTAATCATGTGTGGGATTTTTTTGTGTATGTATGCATGTGTGTGTGTGTAAATATTTAGTAGCAGACACCAGTAATACCAGTACTTGGGAGGCTAAAGTATAAGGGTTGCCACTACTAAGTAAAAATCATCTTGGGCTACATAGTAAGACAACATCTCAAAACAGAAACAAAGTAAATAACAACAACAACAAAAAATCAGAACAAAACAGAGACAAACCAAACAACCAAACATTCATTGAGTGCTTACACTGGATACTTTGAAGTAGATTTAAAACAAAACAAAACAAAAAGTAGAAGTTTGTGATTTTAAGGAGAATCTAGGCTAGTTTAGTTGCCAAGATGCAAAAACAGGAAATAAAAATAAAATAAGAAGTAAGAGCCTCAAGTTTGCAACCACCATTTTCTATATGAGGAAGGGTGCTATGCTAATTGTCTGCTGACTGATACCTTAACCAGTACATTGTTTCAAAGTGATGCCTCCTGTATTGCTTTGCTATCTGACAGCCTGAGTGTTCCATACATTTTAACTGCATGGTTTTGAACATATTTTCTTTCTATGTGGACCTCAGCCTTTTCATGTATAACATAGGGATGATGTTTAGTACACTGGTTGTTCTGAAGACTCAACAAAACAATTCAGAGACTCACCGCCTGATACCTAGCAGAAACCTCCTTTCCTGCAAAAGATCAAACTGTGTATAAAATTTATCTTTAAAAAATGCAGTTAAGGAAAAAGAGTCAGAGGAAGCCCCCATTTCATGTTTGGTTGTCGTCCCTGGGAGACTGGCCTTTTTCTGAAGGGAAAGGAGGAGGAGTCAAATTGTGACACAGGGCAGGTGGTGGGGGACACCAGGAGGCGAGGAGGGAGGGGTGACTGCAATCTGGATGTAATATCTGGCAGAAGAGTAAATAAATAAGAAAAAAACTAGCAGCAAAAATTAAAATGACTTACGGGCCATTTATGTGGTTTATGGGTAAAGGTGTTTACTACAAAGTCTGAAGATTCGAGTTTGATCCCAAGGCCAAGAGAATTGACCTCACAAGTTGTCTCCAATCTCCACAGGCATGCTATGGTGTGTGTGCATACATGTGTGCTCATGTACATTCACACACACACACACAGAGAGAGAGAGAGAGAGAGAGAGAGAGAGAGAGAGAGAGAGAGAGAATTAATCTAAGAACTGCATAGTAAGATGAAGAAAGCTTTCCCTCTTGATACCATGATACAAAACACTTTTTCAGTGACCTCTTAAGCAACAATCATTTGTTTGGGACAATGAATTCGCAAACACATTAAGTCAACATAATTTGATGGTTACCCCAGATACTGGATCATTTTGGAAAAGCTAGTAGGTAAAAATTGAAGTTCATGGCCTATAACAAACGCTTACTAATAATGAAAAGGAAACCTACAAATATAAACAACAAACAAAATAGATGAATTAGGCATGATTCTGCCTGAAGTCAAGGGTCTTCTGGTTAGGAATTTGATTATATAAAAATTTCCATGCTAAACGTTGGTATCGTAGTCAGTAGATCTATTCCTTATTGTCACCGGACTGGCTATAACATGGACATAAAATTCAAGCAGTAGAATAAACCACAATACATGCTCATGAGTCACTGCAAGATTGTTGTGATTGTTTAGTGATGGACAGACTAAATTAATGTCATGACAATGGGAGTCATTTTATCTTCTGCTGCTCCAGGACCTGAAGAGTGTTCCTTTTGTTGTAAGTTGTATGCCTGCTCATTCCAAACCTTAGTTACTATTAGTTGTCCTCATTCTTATGAGCCTGACACATGCTGAAATGTGACCTAACGCTGATGGAAAGGATAAAAGAGTGGATGTAAGTAGTTATTTCCTGAAAATAATTGTTTATCAGTGCCCATGTGTAAACTAAAGCCCTGAATTGGGATTTGGATTACTACTACAGTCTAAAACAATGGCAGGTTTGTCAAGGGAGCAATCCTCCTATGAATCAATTATTTTCCTGATTAGATTACACTCATAAAGAAATGAATACAGTGCCCTTTGGAAATGCAATATAGTTATGGACAAAAAGCCCACCTTCCTCCTCTACATTTAATGACTAGCAAAGCTATCTCATGGTTTGGATAGAGGCCCAGGAAATGATCCAAATGGGCTATTATTTTCTTAATCTATTAGGATAATGCACAGTTTGCTTCCCTACTCTAGAAGAACCCATCTCACATGGCAGGTATTATTAGGAGACACTGAGCTGGTGATATTCCGGAGACAGACTCACATATAGTTTATTGTCTCCAGACGTGGTGTCTGTCATAACCTGAGACCTCTATAAGAAGGTATGACTGACCAGAAGTGAATCCATGTGTTTTAAAATTTGATTGGTTATGGGTATCCAGTTAATAGTCAATGTGATCAACATTATACAAATATATCAAGGTTCAATGGATGTGATTCATATTCTCCCCTTCCACCCTCAAGTCTCTACTACAATTTTTAAAAGAAAAAAAGCACTGAATTTCAAACTCATAATAAAATGTAGACATACCAAGGGTGATCTGGAGGAACCGCTGCTATTAAGCACTCAGTGCTTATAGATTTACTCAATTTTATTGTATGTATATGAGCATTTTTGCCAGCATGTGTGCATGTGCACCACAAATGTGCCCAGTGCCTAGAGACCAGAAGAGAATGCTGTCTCATAGGCCATCACCATCAGCACCAGAGAAGGAAAGCACACAACTGTTTTAGAGATTGAGATGCCCTTGACAGCAAACCATCTCAGCCTCTTTCAGGATAAAGGAACTTAGAATGAAAAACTGCGTCCTTTTCAGACAGCGCACCTAATCTCTGACTAGATGATTTCACACAGATATGACAGTGGAAAAACTCAAGAGTAAGCACCAAAGTTGGAAATTACATGCAATAAGCATGGACACCTCTTTTCTATCTCCCTGCAGACATTGATTGTAACCAAGGGGTATCACAGAGCCTTGGGGTTTGTGAGAGGCTGTCAAAAGCTATCAAGCACTCTTCTTCCTACCTCCATTGGAGACAGCAGCTGAGAAGACCCCCCCCATCCTTCCCTACCACAGTACCACACTCCAGTGGAACTCAATTAGCCAGTGTAGCTGGCAACATGTTAGAAATTGTTGGGGGATACATCCTTCCACAGCTTTTGTGCTGTTTCAGACCTTTGTCATTTCTCCGAGACTGCTGTCCTTTTGGCAAACCATAAATATCATAGGGCTGTTGGGCGCTTTAGCTTAGTTTAACACTCTTGGAAGACACTTCTACCAAACAAGAGACAGATGGAATATTGTGCCTGCACAACACATTTAGTGTCTGTTTTCTAAGCAGGACAGTTTTGCTTTTGTTTTATTTTGAGACCGCATTTCAAGTAGCCCAGGATAACCCAAAACTCACTATGAAGCTGGCCTTGAACCCCCCATCCTCCTGCTTCTACCTTTCAAGTGCTGAGATTACGAATGATAGACAACTTGGTATTAAATTATTCCCTAACAGGATTTTATCTTGCCCACTCACCTTATGAAAGTAAGGTAGGAAGTATGGAGGAAGAGAGAACTTTTTTTAATGCTAAATGCCTCTGTTTTTATTTATAAATACTGAACAGATAGATGGAAAGTGGCTTGGGGGACAGGTTTACTCCTTGATTTATCCACTTAGCAATCATTTACTGGATAATTATAGTGTGCCTGGCTCTGTGGTGACAATTGGTTCCCACAGAGGTCAAGGCACATTATCCTCCCGAGATGGATAATGGATAGTACAACCAAAGGGTATGGAGCATGCTTCATGACCAGGAGAAACCCTGTGTGTGGTATATGAATGAGTGGTAAGCCCTCTGTCTTCACCAAGTTCACAGCTGAGTGGCAAGCATGTGCATTGAACAGCAAATGTTCCCTAGGTTGTGTGTGACTGAGGCTACAACAGAGCTGGAGATCAAGGAAAGGAATGTGCCAAGTTCATTTACACCCTACCGTGTGTTAATGATCTGCTTTGTGAGGTTGTCCTTCAGGAGATGTGGCTCTTATAAACATAGAGCTCTCTGGAAGGGGCTTTGAAAACAAAGGAAAGAATGCTGCCCTTCGCTTTTGTCTTTCTTGTTTATGTCATGGTTACTTTGCGTTCTTGGAGTACTGTCTGAACAGGATTTTCTAAGTCTCCTTTTGTCTATGAGCACACAGGCTTAGTGGCTGACTTGATGGGCTGGTTTTGTGAAGGAGAGTGTCAGCAGGCTGTGGAGATGGAGTGGCTGCTGAGAAGACCAGGCAATACACTGGCCCCTGAAGCCTTGAGGATCCTTCAGGCCCTCACGGTCCAGAATCTATCGTTATGACTACCTTCTATCTTGCGTGCCAGTGTACGGTTTGAATTTGAAATGCTATCACTCATTAAGTTTTTTAATGTCTGGTATTTGGTAGGTGATACTGTTTGGGAAAGTTCTGGTAACTTAGTAGTGGGACAAAACTAGAGAAAGTAAGTCACACAGATTCTTAGGAGAATACAATCCCTGGCTGCTAGTCTCATTGTTTGATTCTTATCTACTGTGAAACAACCTGCTCTCCTCCAGCATCTGCTCCTACCATCAATACATTCCTCCCAAGTGTGTGGGAGCAAGCTCCTGTGGGCAGAATCCTTTGAAACTGATCTGTTGTAAGTATTTTCCCATGCTTCAAGCTATTTGCATCATATATATTTTATTCCCAGCAGTGCAACAGTAACTAATATAGCTACCTACATGGCTATAACTAATTTGTCTGTGAATCTCTAGAAATGCACTAGAATGGCGCTTCTAGAGTCAACATACACACTGATTAGATTTTTTATAAATCTATTTTTAAAAACAATCTTTTCTCATTTTACTTCCCTATCACAGTCCCTCCCCTCCTCCTGCTCCCCCCACCTTCCCCACACCCAACTCCCATCCACTCCTCAGAGAGGATAAGGCTTCCCATGAGGAGTCAGCAAAGTCTGACAAGTCACTTTGAGGCAGGACCAAGATCCTCCTCCCTCCTCTCTATACTTAGGCTGAACAAGGCATCCCTTCATAGAGAATAGGCTCCAAAAAGCTAGTTCAAGTACTACTGATAAATCCCGGTCCCACTGCCAGTGACCCCACAGACTGCCCCAAACACACATCTGCCACTCCCATTCAAAGGGCCTAGTTTGATCCTATGCAGGTTCCCCCATTATCAGTCCAGAGTCAGTGAACTTGTACTAGCTCAGGTCAGCTGTTTCTCTGAGTGTCCCACATGATCTTGACCCCTTTGATCACATTATCACTCTCTTTGCTTGGTCTCCAAAAGCTCAGCCCAGTGTTTAGCCAAATAGCACTGTATCGGCATCCATCAGTTGCTGGAAGAAGGTTCTATGATGACAATCAAGGTAGTTATCAATATGATTACAGGGGAAGGCCGGTTCAGACACCTTCTCTGCTATTGCTTAGGGTCTTAACTAAAGTCATCCTTGTGAATTCCTGGGATTTTCCCTGGTGCCAGGTTTCTTGCTAGGCCTATAAGGGCTCCCAAAATAAAGATAACACTTTCCTTGCTCTCCCTCTATCTCCTTTCCCCATCTCAACTATCCCATTCCTTCATGTTCTTTTCCTTCCTCTCTTTTTCCCCTCTCCCCCCCCTTCAACCATCCCTTCTAAACCTCTCTCTCACCATGCTCCCAATTTTCTTGTCTATTTTCCTTTTCCAGGGATGCATGTATGTCTCTTTTAAGGTTCTCCTTGTTCCCCAGTTTCTCTGGGGTCATAAACTATAGGCTGGTTATCCTTGGTTTTACATCTAAAATAGACTTATGAGTGAGTACATACTGTGTTTGTCTTTCTGGGTCTGAATTATTTTATTCAGGATGTTTTTTCTTTTTTTAATATTTATTTATTTATTATGTATACAATAGTCTGTCTGTATATCTGCAGGCCAGAAAAGGGCACCAGACCTCATTACAGATGGTTCTGAGCCACCATGTGGTTGCCGGGAATTGAACTCAGGACCTTTGGAAGAGCAGGCAATGCTCTTAACCACTGAGCCATCTCTCCAGCCCGAGCCATGGCCCCAGGATGTTTTTTCTAATGACATCCATTTGTATGCAAATTTCAAGATGTCATTGTTTTTCAGTAATGTGGCAGGAAACAAGATCAACTCAATGAAATCAGTAACCCTCCTATATATAAATGATAAGGCTGAGAAAGAAATCACAGAAACATCACCTTTTACAATAGCCATAAATAACATAAATCATCTTGAAGTAACACTAACCAAAGAAGTGAAAGGCCTGTATGAAAAGAATAAGTTTTTTGAAGAAAGAAATTGAAAATCTCAGAAAATGGAAAGATCTCTCATGCTCTTGGATAGGTAGAATAAATATAATAAGAAATGGCAATCTTATCAAAAGCAATCTACAGATTCAATGCAATACCTCTCAAAATCGCAACACAATTCTACACAGACTTCAAAAGAACAATACTCAACTTCATATTCAAAAACAAAAACCCAGGATAGCCAAATCTATCTTGTACAATAAAGGAACTTTCAGAGGGATCACCATCCCTGACTTCAAACTCTGCTATAGAGCTATAGCAATGAAAACAGCTTGGTACTGGCATAAAAACAGACAGATGAACCAATGGAATCAAATTGAAGATTTGATTAATCCACACACAAACAAACACTTGAGTTTTGACAAAGAAGCTAAAAAGAAAGCATCTTCAACAAATGGTACTGGCATAACTGGATGTCAACATGTAGAAGAATGCAAATAGATCCATATCTATCCCCCTACACAAAGCGCCAGTCCAAATGGATCAAAAACCTCAATATAAATCCAGGCACACTCAACCTCACAGAAGAGAAAGTGGGGTGTATCCTTGCATGCATTGGCATAGGAGAATACTTTGTAAATATAACACAAGTAACACAGACACTGAGAGCAACAATAAATAAATGGGACTTCCTGAAACTGAGACGATTCTGTAAGACAAAGGACAAGGTCAATAAGTCAAAATAGCAGCCTACAGAATGAGAAAAGTTCTTACCAGCCCCACACCAAAAAGAGGACTGATCTCCAAAATATATAAAGAATTCAAGAAACTAGACATTAAAATACCAAATAATTCAATTAAAAATGGGGTTCATATCTAAACAGACACTTAAGGAATTCCTTGATATTCATAGTCATCAATTCAAATCCAAACAACTCTGCGATACCATCTTACACCAGTCAGAATGGCTAAGATAAAAAACACCAATGATAGCTTATGCGAAGAAAGGGGAATACTCCTCCATTGCCAGTGGGAGTGCAAACTTGTACAACCACTCTGGAAATCAGTATAGTAGTATCTTAGAAAATTGGAAATCAACCTACCTCAGGACCCAGCAATACCACTCTTGGGCATACACCCAAAGGGTGCACACTCATACCACAAGCACATTTGCTCAACTATGCTCACAACAGCACTGTTGATAATAGCCAGAGCCTGGAAACAACCTAGATGCCCTTCAACTGAAAAACTGATTGCATTTTGCTAGTGCAAATAAGCAGGTTTAATACCTAGTCTTGAGACAGCATAAAAATAATTAAAACTCCAATAGGCCTTTTAATTCCAAGCATCTTTCCCAGTACATTTTTCAATCATTGCTCTATTCAACATTACAGTATTTTTGGAAAAGTAGGTAGCTATCTGAATCAGCTGTTCACCACTCCAGAGGTAGGGATGTTTAAATTATTATCTTAGGAGGGGTTACTTGTGCTTCCAAATATGTGTTTGTCCTTTAAATCTGTAACCTTTAGCCAATGCTTTGTTAGCTGTGATTTATTATCTATATATGTTTTTGACCTTCTCTTGGCAGATGGATTCAACATTGTCTTTGTTGGGAATGATTCTGACACTGCCTACAGAGATAGAATTGTATTCTATATATGTAATATAGAAAGCAGAAGACTTCTTTCGAGCTGTTGTCATATATCACTGTCAGTGTTCTGAACCGCCAAATTGTTATTAAAAATTCAGAGACAATAATCCATTTTGAGAATACGACCAGAAGAGAAAATGCTGTAATGACTGACATTTCAGGAATAATGTCATTGAAGACACGCTAATTCCCTTGCAGCCCATCTCTTTGGGTGACTGTCTATTGTATGAATGTATTTAGGTTTCCAGACTTCCCAGCATTTGCCTCTGATGAGGGAGGCTTGGTTTTACAGGAGATGAAATGAGATTTGTTCACAATGTATGTGTTTTTTGCCTAAGCTAAAATAATAATAACAGCCCATTTGTACTACATTAACCTTCTTTATTAGCAGAGTCTTTCCGATGCTTTTAAAGAAAGAGACTGCCATTAGAAACATCCAAACTGGAATGTGCGTGCAGTGGCTCAAATTGAGTCCGAAAAAGTGAGGACTATGCCAGACAGCGACCTGTGAGTGGGCGTGCTCTAGCTAGACAGCTATCAAAAATCTACCAGTGTGACCTTGAAGACAGAATGTAGCTTCTTGTAGCTGAACTTGACTTTAGAGTATTGTTTCCTTGCTGTTCTTCTTTTTTTTTCCTTTTTTTT
>NW_026068002.1:4413573-4459694 GCF_014885135.2 Alexandromys fortis
TCTCTTGGGTATATTCCCAAGAGTGGCATTGCTGGGTCCAGGGGTAGGTTGATCCCGAATTTCCTGAGAAACCGCCACACTGCTTTCCAAAGTGGTTGCACAAGTTTGCATTCCCACCAGCAATGGATGAGGGTACCCCTTTCTCCACAACCTCTCCAGCAAAGGATATCATTGGTGTTTTTGATTTTAGCCATTCTGACAGGTGTAAGATGATATCTCAAAGTTGTTTTGATCTGCATTTCCCTGATCGCTAAGGAGGTTGAGCATAACCTTAAGTGTCTTTTAGCCATTTGACAAGAATATTTGATTTTCCATGACTCTAGCAGGCTATAGGATGTCCAGGTTGAATATAGGGGAATAATTTATGGCAGCCTTGGTCCATATTCTTGTTTGGTTTGGCTGGTTTTTGATAAAGTCTCATGTATCCCAAGACATCTTTTAATTAGCTGTGTAATGATAACAAACTTGAACTTCTGATCCTGCCACTTCTGCATCCTGAGCTTACAGATGTGTGCTACCATGCCTGGTTTATGATGACCTGGAGAGCTAGCACAAAGCTTTGAGCCTATGCTACACAAGCACTTTACCAATTGATCTATAACCTTGGTCACTGTCCATATTCTTTATAAAAGGATAGCTTTTTTTCTTTTTAAAATACACTCTTCTGCTGAGAATGGACAGTTGACCTTCTGATCACATGGTTTTCAAATACCTTCACCCTATGAACCAATTTGGCAGGACACAATGTTCATGGATCATCTGTCCAGTGCTTCCTTGTTATAGCAGAGAAGGAAAAAAATGAATGTGTTTGCTAAGGGGAAATTGTTGGAGAAGAGAGACACTTGTTGATTCTTGGCTGCCTGGCTAGCTTAAACCCAAAATAATCAAACAGAAACTGTATTAATAAAAATCACTGCTTGGCCCATTAGCTCTAGCTTCTTATTGGCTAACTCTTACATCTTAATTTAACCCATTTCTATTCATCAGTGTATCACCACATGGCTATGTCTTACCAGCTAAAGTTTCAAGCGTCCATCTCCAAAGGCTCCATGGCTTCTCCCCTGACTCTGCTTCTCTTTCTCCCAGCTTGCAGCCTAGCTCTCCCTGCCTACTTCTGTTCTGCCCTTGACATAGGCTCAAAGTAGTTCTTTATTCATTAACCAATAAAAGTAACACATAGACAGAAGGACCTCCCGCACCAGGAAATGTTGCTTTTTCAGCCAGACATTAAGAAGAATAATCATAAATACATAGTTGATGTGTTTTATATAAGAATGTATGGATTATAATATCATAAAAATATTGATAGCAATAATTTGCATTTAGGTAGCATACCAAATTTTAAAACACTGGTATTTTAGTTTTCAGGAAGATTTTACTGTATTTATTTGTTTTGTGTGTGTATACATGTGTATGTCAGAGAAGCTTTCATGAGTTGCTTCTCTTCCATCAGGTTGATTACTGGAATTCAGGTTATCAGGTTTAACATCAGGAACCTTTACCCACTGAATCACCTTATTAGCTATGCTTGCATTAAAAAATATTTGATAAGAAAACAGGGTATTATTTTTTTATTAGATAAGAAATGTGATGCTGATTTAGAGAGGTAGAGTTACATCAAGACCTATACTTTAAGAGGCTAATGAGTTCAAAGCTAGCCTGGGCTACATAGTGAGCTCCAGTCTAACCTGGACAGTGCAGCAAAACCCTATCAAACAAAACCAAAACAAAACAAAACAAGATTCCCTTTCCTATGTTTCCTAATTTTTTCTTTGGCTATTAAGCCTTATTTTGTATTACTTCTTGGTACCAAGGTGGTTGTCTTTATATTAAACCCTGAGGTTCTGGCCACAGATGCATGTGAGCTACTGATCCTTCTGTCAACACATCCCAATTGCAAGTATATATCTGGAACTGCCTAGCTTTATACAGTGATAAGGACTCAAATCCCGAGCCTCAAATACGCTATACAAGAACCCCCAGCCTCAGGAATGATAGTCTAACACTCTCTGATCCCAAACTCTCTTAAGCTGATGAGTATTGTGGGTATCAGTGCAGAATCTGATGATTAGGGAGCAGCTGAGAAGAGGGTCAAGCATAGATTGCTCTCAGCTGAACACCCTTCATGGATATGAATGACTCATACCATTTTTGATGTATATGGTGCATTTTGGATGCTACATTTGTATAATTAAAAGGCTCTCATCCAGAATGAAATCTGAATTACCCCTTGGTCAGTCTTCTTATTTTGTGGGCCTCAGAGAAGGCTTGTTTTTTTTTTTTTTTTTTTGTTTTTCGAGACAGGGTTTCTCTGTAGCTTTGGAGCCTGTCCTGGAACTCCCTTTGTAGGCCAGGCTGGCCTCAAACTCACAGAGATCCGCCTGCATCTGCCTCCCGAGTGCTGGGATTAAAGGCGTGCGCCACCACCGCCCGGCAGAGAAGGCTTGGATTTGGCTATTTCCTTTGCACAGTGGCAGAATAAGCTAAGGAAGAAGTTAGGATGTATCTACAGAGTGAACTGGGAGACAGATACCAGACCCTCTTGTATGTCACTGTCTAAAGTATGCCTGGTAGCTCTTGGTGGCCAAAAGCCAAAAACATATTCTTGTTCTAACCACCAGTTCTGTAGAGTGAAGTCTAGGAAGTTAACGATGGCCCCATTGTAGTTTGTGTGGATGGAGGCTTGTGTTACCTTCAAACTGCATTAGCAGATTGCTCCACACATCTACATGTTCACAGAGTGAGTGAAAATTGAATAAGACATCAGCTCTAAGGCATTCGATACAGTATAGCACCAGGAGCATCTTATATTGTAACAAAATCAATAAAGAAGACATAATAGTAGTAACTATAGTTTAGAAATTGGAACCTTTAGGACAGAGGTAGGAAAAGGCAATTCTTGGGGATGGGATAAAGAAAATGGGGTTGGGGTAATGTGGAGAAGAGGCCTCTGTTTCCAATTCTGGCTCCAATTCAATCTGAGGTCTGGATTCTCTCTTTCACTGCCACTGGTAGGCATTGTGATTTAATGCTTGTGTGATTTCATGGCCTCCCATGAATACCAGAATGATACCTCCTCCCCATGAATGCCAGGAGGATCTGTTGGATAAGCGTGCGATGGGGTCAGACCCAGAGCCCAGGAATATGAACTGTGATTGCTGTCATTATGAAGACTGAAAAGGCCGAGCGAGAAGTCAGATGTGTTCTTGGGACTGGAATCAACAACATTAGCCTCACTGGTGACTGCTCTAACCTCTCCAGCCGGAGCCTCGGGGCTTAATACCAGAGGCCTGAAGACAAATATCTTGGTACTAGAAACCAATGGTCCTTCCCTAATGGGCCATTAATACAAAGGGATGCTTGCCATTTGGGGTCTGCAGTGAAGGTTCACTGGGAATGCTTGTTAAGCATTCTATAAAGAGAGGTATGGAAATGGAAACTATTTAAGAAAATGTCCCCCTCTCCCAAATAATGGTCTCCACCTCCCACCAATTTATCTTACATATAATACCCCAGCAGCTTCCTAGATGATTAGATGGGAATAGGATAAAGAACTGGGGAGAATAGGATCTTTTCTCTCTCTTTTTCTTTCTTTCCATCTTTTTTTTTTTTGTAAACTCTCTCTAGGGAAAAAATGCTTTTCAAATCACCATCTGGCTATGCTCCTTTCTGTGTGTGTTGCTCTTCCGTAGGATGGCAGCCAGTTCCAACAGGAGGGCAGGGGCTCAGAGGCAGGTAGGTGTTTGACAGCCGTCACAAACACAGGACAAATGAAGGTGCTTCCTCACGCCTAGCACCAGCCTGTTTCCAGTGATTCTTTGTGCGTCACTCACGAAGACACAGAGAGTTACTGTCTACCCACGGCATCCAAGAGTCTATCTCTCAAAGGTTATTTTTCTTGACCCCCAAATCAAAGCTAGTTCATGATGAAAACTCATTTTACTCCCCCATTTCTTTTCTTCCAAACACAGCTTCCTAAATGGAGTGATTCTGGAGTGGCCGAGGGAAACAAATCAATTCTGTTAGGTTTTTAGGAGCTAACAAGAAATGCTGAGTGAGTAAAAGACATTTGCTAAATGTTCCAGCACCAGGAGGGAGGTCAATTTAAAATTGTGTTTGACTGTTAGAGTTTACTAAAAAATATCTATGTAAGTACCATTACTGGAGACAAAATATTGCATATGTGCATTAGCTCTTGGCTAGACAGCCAGTCCTCATGTACACCGTCTAAGTTTTATATATAAATGGATGCGCTACAAATCAGGGCTCTCTGATCTCAACCGTGGTCTCAGTACTGCTCAGAACCTGTTATTCATCTGATCCCCCACTCCCACCCCGCCTCTGGCTACTGTGGACCGGGACTGCTTTGAACAATTCCTTTTGAGGCTTGCTCTAGCTGCGGCTTCCTCCCCAGAGAGTACTTTCTTTCGAGCAAGACCTTCCACGAGTGCCTTTACATCTTCGCAGGTTCCTAAGACCTAAAGTCAGTTTGTCTAGCTCTCCAGGTGCATTGTGTTTGGATCTTTGCCAGGTGCCTGCTTTCTTCTGCACAGCTTGACTGAACCATCTCAGCCTGAGTAACGTTTTCTAGGATCCGTGAATCTAGTAGTGAGACAGGCTCAGAATACAACTTGGTGCAAGTGAGCCCACAGGGTGTGCCGACACCTGTCCTGGGACCTGACCCTGTCTCCGTGCAGGCACCGTGCAGTATGCAGCTGAGCTGCCGGCTGCAGACTGGTCTTCCCTCTGACATCTCTCCTCTGGCTTCCTCTTTATGGAATTCTCCTTTTCCAATTGCATGCCTTAAACACCGTGCCTGCCTTTCGTGTCCAAATGACCACCTCATTCATCTTTCACAGCTACATTTCTGAACTATGAGTTTTCATTTGGATTCCTCTGCCTTCCACCCCTCATTCCTCCTGCAAAGCCTTACACAGTAGCAGAAAGATGCTCCGTGGGCTTATGAGGCATTGGGGTTTTTTCCTCCTCCACTCAAAGGAATATTCTCAAGCTTCTCATACTCTTCTCCCCTTCTTTAAGGACAGGCACTCCATATGACTAACCAGTAGGACATCTTGAGGGTTTATTTCATTCCTGTATTTAAACTAATACCCTTACGTCAGTGGACCACAAAACCCGCATTTGTATTGGTTGCTTCTCATTGCTTGTGACAGAATACCAACAGACTCACTTAAGCATGCAAGCCTTTATTGTGGTTCATGGTACTAGGATATGGTCCAGCTCCATCACAGTGGGGAAGGCATGGTGGCAGGAGCATGAGGTTTCTAGTCACATTGTGTCTGCAGCCAGAGAGCAAACTGATAAACGCCGGTGCTCAACTCCCTTTCTCTTTGTAGTCATCTAAGATCTCAGCTGCCCATATACAGAGTGGGTCTTCCTTCCTCCATTAAACCTTTCGAATGGCGCTGCCGTAGACACATTCCAGCCATGGTTACACAGAGAAGCCCTGCCTCAAATAACAGCAGCAAAAAGACTGTCCATCACCACACCTCAACCCCACGCTCTCTCCAAGGCCCTGTTCAGAATTCTCGCAGTACCTTCTACGTGTCTGGCAGGTGATATCCCAGCTCTACTTTAAATTTTCCTTTTCTTAAAGCCCCTTCCTGGTTTCATCCTCCCTGATTTAGTAGAAGCATCTTAACAACTCATCATTAAATCTTAGTGGTGCCTTCCTCTTCCTCCTATCTCTGGCGTTGTCAGTGATGACCGTGCTGCAAAGACCCCAGATTCTTCCCACCCTTTGTTTGTTCCTGCCTCTGCTTGGGCATCCCTGCTGCCTTAGCTCCAGGCCAGCCATCCCATAGCTCTGGCATCCCAGTCCTCCTCACTGGATTCTGTATCTGCCCTCACAATTTGTTCTCCATATGGTTATGAGATTTTCTGTGTTCCGCTCGGTTGTCATGCTGCCATGCCTCCATGCTTAAGGCCATGTGTACTCCTCTATCTAAAGAGTCTTCTTCAACACATCTTATACCTTTGTGCATGCGTGTGTATGGGGGAGTGCATGTTCTTGTGGATGCACACGTGGGTGGGTGTGTGCATTCATGAGCATTCATGTGCGTGTTTATGTGTGTATGTGTCTGTGTGTGTGTGTACATGGAGAGGGCAGAGGTTAACCTTCTGTGCTGTTCCTGAAGAGCCATTCACATTATCTTCTCGGAAATCCTCACTGGTCTAAATAAAGCTCATAGAGTAGGCTCGACTGGCTGGTCGGTGAGCCTCAGAGCTCTGCCTGTCTCCCCATCTCAGTATTGGGATTTTAAGTGCGCACTGCCAATCCTGGCTTCTACATAGAGGTTCTGGGGATCATACTCGGACCCCACACTATGACTTGACATCTTCGGGCCTCCATATATGACACAAGCATTTGTCCTATGGGATCATCTTCCTAACCATATTTGAAGCCTTTGAAAGTCTTGTGCAATATATCCATAGACTTGCTTTTTGACTTTTCTCTCCCTTTTTTACCCTTTATTCATCCTGTCATTAGCCTTGCCTTTCTATCCCTACCACACTGGAATACTGATTCCTAATTCAAAGAGCAGCTGAAACACTTAGATTCTATTTGTACAAAGCCATCTCTGGACGTCTTGTTAATGATAACTGTTGGAGATGGGGGTGGGGTGGGGGGTGCTTGTTCTTCCCAGCCTCCCGGCCACCTGGCTAGTTTACACCCTTCTCTTTCTCCTACTTTCTTCGGTTCGAGTCTTCTCTAGCTTTCTCTCTGCTTCCCATCCCTGTCTGCTCAGCATCTTCAGAAGCCACATTCAGCTGGCTCCTTGGGAACCACTCAAGCCTTCATGATAAAACCGACATCGGGTCTGAAAGCGCTGGTGGCGGGAACCTGATATCTGTTATGTTAAATGCTTTTAAAACACGGGCATTTTCTAAGACTTTGCTGAGCACGAGCCAAACAAAGGAGCTGATGGTTTTTCATGGTCTCTAATTTATTTCACCAGACAGGTGTAAAATGGCTGCAGAAAAGGCAGAGATGCAAATTAATTATCCATTTAACCTCTGACAAAAGAAGATAATCTGACACCCTTTCAAGAATCTCCCTTTTCTGTCCCTGATCGGGATAGTAATGTAACATTTCACTGACACCTTCCAGAGAAAGCATCACGTTTCTGGCTCTTTGTCACTCAGCCTCATGTCTTGGCGGCTGAGCAGACTGCAGGCAGGTGATAAGGGCAGGAAGCAGAGCTCAGAGGAAGGAAGGCTTGTCTGAGTTGCACCATAAAGGGGGTGTGTGTGTGCTGGGTTGTACCCAGTGGGGTGCATGTGTGCATTAACAAGGAAAGAGTGGGGCTAATATTGCTCTGTTGAGAAGAACAAGTAAACACAGATTAGAATTCTGTTCCTGGGCTTGACCATGGGAAATTACCCAAAGCAGCCATATGCTGTCTGCTCTCAACTCCAAAGAATTTTCTTGTTGACTTGTGGAAGGTTCTATTCAATAGATTAACTCAGAGAGAGCCGAGGAAATTTTTTTTCTCCTGTTTCCACCTTCTTTGCTAAGGAAGAGATACAGCGTGAGCCACTCATTCGAAGATTGCTTCAACACCATTTAGCATCAAGTATCGTTTTCTTCCTACATAGCAATGTCTCTCGGGGCATCTTAAAAAAAGAAATGACAGAAAAAGGAAAAGCATGATTGTCTCCTAAATGGGTTTTCTTGAAGCGTTATAAAAACAGAGGCTATTCTGATATGTATAAATCTTCAAGCCCTTTTAAACGCCGAGAGTAGTGGATTTCAAATTCTTGATAATAACTCATTAATCGAGAAGCTTTGAGCAGAGATTGGCTTTTGAACAATCATTTATTCAGCCTCTAAAGCTTTCTTTAAAAAAAGAAAAGTACTTATAAATCACCGATTTTCAGTTATTAAACCCACTTAAATATGGAAACCTGCATTATTTTCCTCATTGGGCCTACTCAGTCATCCATGGCTTCTGGAGGCTTTCTTCAATGATCAACAATATCCTGATATAACAAAGAGACAGGAAGCAAAGATGGAGTTAAAATGTGGTGTCATGCTCTCGCCCCAGGCATAGTCTTCCTAAATAATTGCCATTACTTGCAGATCGTGGGGGAAAACAAAAAACAAAAAAACAAAAAACAAAACTATCATGAACCACTGTTGGTCCAACTCCCCTGGCCCACTCCAGAACGGATTCTGGCCCAGCATTCATGGGCAAGCATAAAGCCACACCCCTCTTCGGATGGTGACCACAATGGCATCCCATGGCTTCGTTTGCTTGTTCTCTCCCAAAAGGAGTTATTTGCCAGTTTTTACTTTTGTTCCTCACCCAAACTTAGAGACAAGCTCCAGACTTCCGTCATTTACTGAAACTATTTCACAGCGTCCTCAAAGGCCTCCCCGACACCCAGAGGTCTGTTCCCTTAATTCTCCCCTTATGCTTTCTCCCCACGACTCAACAAGATTGAATTGACAGCTGAATGTCTCTTGAAACATTCCCCAGTGGTCAGAAATGATAAGCTATAGCTATTGGTTCTGCAAGCCTTCATTTCCAGAAGGAAGTTCAAAAAGCTGTTTCACTGCCTGTGTAATTTTTTAGCAACAAGTGAAATAAAGACTTGTTTATCCCACACTTATGTCATCTGGGGAGGCTCAGATGCACCATCACCAGCAGGAAGAACACTACTGAGTTGCCCAGATGAGGGGCAGGATCTGCTTTCCTGAGTGCTACAGCTGGTAAGATGGTGGGCCAGCTCACTCGTTCACCAGGCCAGCTCTCCTGCCAGCAACAGATGGGGAGAGGTGGGTGAGGGAGGGCATCTCTCCCTTGTTCACACCATCATATAGCAGATTAGGGGCAACAGAGTAGAGTTGACTTTATTGATGGAGGTGTTGGGGAACTGGTCCTGAGAACGTGAGTGTGAGTGACTGAGCCCGGTCTTTTACCTACTATATGGTGCTCTGGGCAAGGAAGAGAAACCCCCATGTCCCTAAGGGCCTGTGGAAGGTGGGAGAACCATCCCTGAGGTCACCAAAGCAAGAGATCCTCCCACCAGCTGCAGCATTAGGCAGAGTGCCCCCTACCCCTCGATGAGGTAACACAGTAGAGCTGGCCCTGGCTGTGCAGGTATGGGTGACTTGACCACAAGGATATGAGAACAGAAGAACTGGCCCCTCCCCTTGTTGCTTACTGCATAAGGGGAGCTAGCTAGGGCAGTACTGGAGAGCTTACCCTGCCATTGAGGATGAAGAACAGCTGGCAGCCTGACCAACCCAGCAACCACCCAGACCTAAACTAGAGCTATAACTTGGCCTCTTCCATCATCCACCCCCACCTATGATCTGCTGGAGCATGTGAAGGGGCTGGTCCTGCAGACTCAAAGATACAGGATCTCCATGACACAGAACAAGAAGAGGTCCAAGAGGACCCCCAGTGAGGGTCCTGTATTGATGATGTAGCAAAAACCAGAGACCTCCAACCAGATCAACTACTCAATGCAATGAACACGGGCAAGTAACAATATGGATTAAAGGACTGTATGACTCACTGTGTCACACTTCAGCTTACACAAAGCGATTTTCCTTTTCTTTTAAATTTTTATCTTGTTTTATACTGGGGGCAGGGTTGCAAGGGTAGAGGACAGATGGGAAGGGACTGGGAAAGGAGTGGGAGGGATTGAGATGCAAGATGCGAAACCCACAAAGAAACAGTAAAAAATTAAATTTGAAAAAGAAAATATTTGCTTATCCAAAAATATTAAATCAAAGTTCTAATTAATAAATATGTTTTTAATTTATCATCAATTCATTAGTAAAAAGTTTTGCATGTCTATCTTAGTTAGTGTCTAAACTAACATAGGTCTATAAGATAAAATTTTTTATTCTAGTATATGTTGTTGTTTGATAGTGGGTATACAATATTAGTGTGTTTATATATAAAACATTTTTGTAATAACATGAGGCCAATCTGTTTTGCCTTCAAAGTGACAGACAATCCTTATTCCAATTCCACCAAATTATTTTTTGTAATTCTTTGAAATTTGTCTCCAGACCAAGACTGAAAGGACTTAAAGTTCACCCTGTTATAGTGAATCTCATTATTATCATCGTTTATGCCCCGGTGTAGGCAGCAACTGACCATTTGTTCCCTGAATGCTCAGACCTGAATAATAACACAGAAACTATTTTAATTATAACACTGTTTGGCCAATAGCTTAGGCATATGTCTAGATAATGCTTATATTTTAATTAACCCATTTCTATTAATCTGTGTATTGCCACTAGCCTGTGGTTTACTGGTGCTGGCATGTTACTCATTTGGCAGCTACATGGCGTTCCCTTGACTCGGCCTACTCTCTCTCTCTCTCTCTCTCTCTCTGTCTATTCCAGCCTGGCTATATTCTGACCTGCAAAAGGCCAAATTAGCTTTCTTTATTAACCAATGGCAATAAAACATATTCACAGCATTCAGAGGGGAATCCCATATCACCCCAGCAATGCTTAAGCATGCATGGGCAGCCCATTTGTTATGACAGTTCTCCAGTTGTTTCTATCCTGAACAGTCCTAGTTGCTCGTGTTATTGTCATACCCAAGGTTCCACAGTCTTCCTATATGCTGTATCTCCAGTGTTTTTGTGCCATCCTCTTCGCCTTACCCCATACACTCCTCCAAGCAGTGTATCTTTGGGTATCTGCCACAATTCATTCTCATAACATGGCAGAAGCATCTCAAGCACTGTTGCCATATCCTGTAGTTCATTTCCTTCTATAGATGGAGATGTTCATTAACATCATCGTTACAAAGCCTATCTCTTTGAGTGACACCTAGAATCCTCCTGAGACATGCATCTCAAACACATTCAGCCGCTGGTCTAAGGAGCATTTCCTTGTCCAGGTTTCAGAGTTGTAAAGAAGGCAGCTAAAGACAAGTGTCTCATAGATTGTAATTTTGCTGTTGTCGTTATGTCTCTTGCTGTCCAAACCTTTCCTAGTGCCTGGAGTGCAGTGCTTGCTGTCCCTATCTGCCTCTTGATGTCTAACATAGTTCCTGTCTTTGACCCGAGGATTCCTCCCGGGTAGACAAAACTGGCTGTTTGCTTGAGGTTCTGCTTCTTTATTCCAATGTTAAAGTCCTGTGCGCCCTTCCCACGTGTTGCATCTCAGTCTTCTCAATGTTTACTTTCACACCAAGGCTGGCCCTTCCGACACTCTACTTGCCACGGTCTGCAGCTCAGCTGGGTTTTTAGCAAGTAGTGTTGTATCGTTGGTGAAGAGTAAGTTATTGATTCGCATGCCAGCTCTCTGCACGCCTATCTCCTCATTCTCCACGGCTGTTGCAATTATTAATTCCAAGAATATATCGAAGAGTAGTGGTGAGAGGACACATCCCTGCAACACTCCTACGAAACTGACTACATCAGTTTCTTATAGTCAGTTTGCTGCATATAATCTATTTTTGACTTTTTGAGACAGGATTTATCTGGGTAGCTGTGGCTGTCCTGAAATTCATTTTGCTGACCAGGCTGGCCTCTGCCTCCAAAGTGCTGGGAATAAAGGCATGTGCTACTACCACTCAGTTACAGTCTATATTTAAAATAAAACAGGCACGATTCAGCTTAATCCACCAGAACAGTCTCTAGATTTTCTTTCAACAAACTTTTATTTTTCATTTTATATTTCAAAAAAGTCTGTTTTCATGTGTCAAAGCATTTGGACTCTTAAGGATATTCAAAATAGTAAACTGCCATCTCTAGGGACAGAACAAAAGGGACAGAAACTCTTCTTAGGAATTGCAGCAGCCTTGTTTATGCTTACAGCTTCCCGAGATGACTCCTTTGTGGGAGGTAGCACTCCTTGAGATGTGTGAGGTCGGCATATTTGTTTATGAGTTCAGTGACTTTATATCAAAATACCTCCCCTTCGTCAACATCACATTTCCTCAATTTGTAATTCCTGTAATCATAACTTTCATCCCAATAGGCTGTGGAATGCTTATTCAACTTGGCGTGGCAGACAGAGCCACGGAGATACCTCATCTTGAACCTGGAACTGTTCAGTCTGGAGCCAGTGTTTTGTTGCCCTGTGCAGTAAGTCACACCCCTTGACTGGGCGACAGGACACTCCTCAAAGAGCCCTGGTTGTGTTCCACTTTGCACACTGTCCAAAGCAATTTCTAACTTGCCCAGTTTCGAGGGGATCATAAGGAAATGTTTGCAGAGGTTTTGTTTCCCCATTCTTCCCCTACTTAGGACATCATGAGGTTTTCAGATTATCACAAAGAAAACAAAGAGCCTCCCCGGTAGCCTGCTGATAAAATACTGTGGGTGTAGCAAGCAGCTTCTGGGTGTGGCAGTGGGGAATTCTTTGTTAGCTTTGGAAGCAAGAGATCAATGGCTGGTTCTTCTAATCCCTTAACTGGGAAACAGTCTGCCAGAAGCTGGCTTCAAAACAGCAAGCCCAGGCTTTGCAGTAACTCACTGGGAATGTAAGTCCTCCTTTTGGTATTGTTTTCATCCTGTCAAGCCAATAAATCTCTACAGGTCTCAGCCTTTTAATTCCCTTCAGGGAGGACTGGGATAAAACATATCAGCCCATTCTGAAAAGTCCTGCTGGTTTTACGACATACAGAAATAGCTACAAGGAATACCGTAATCACTTTTACTTGCAGGGCTGTGTAACATATTTTCCCTCTCAAAAGTTAATGATCACTAGAGGCCCGCACACAGACACACAGATCCCTGGCCTTTGGGTCTACCTAAGGCACCTTTACTGTACAAGCCCAACGTTAAATTCCTCTTATCCTCTGAATTTGCGTCCCTGTTACACACTCTGTGGTTTATAGGCTTCCATTTCATTTCCTCTGCTAGCCCTGTTGTAGCCATAATGTTTCAGCTTTTGAAGAAGGCACTTAACAGGATGAGAAGAATCCAGTGTAGATTTTCACTTCAAGCCAACATTGATTGGAGCCTGACTCCATTATTCAGGGTCCTGTTGACTATGTGGACTTCCCATTCTTGTGGGCATCATTCTGGCTATCCCTGAACCTGGAATGACTTGCCTTTCACTCCAGCTGATGTAATACTCACACCAAGATCACCTGCTCTTTCCCAAGATTCTCTGATTTTTAAAAACTATCACAGCTAGAGAATTCTCTTATGCTATGAACTTCTGTCACATTAAACAATAAATTGTAAGCCTTTTTTGGTGATTGTCTTCTGAAAGTGGTAATATACTGTTTAAAGACAATTGTCACTGCCTGTCTCCTGGCAACTGTCCTCATCAGTTCCTGCCAACATGGAACAGGGTGAGAATCAGTTTGAGCCCTCATACACTCATGGTCAGATGATCAAGTCACCAGTGTTCAGAGATCACAGATGGCAGCAGGCAAGGACCTCGTTATACTAATTCAAATTGGGGGCCTAATAACAGTGATTATTTTACCCACTTTTATTGTTCTGATGAATAGTTACATCAAACACATGATATGCTGTCAAATAATTTTATATGGGAGATTCTACACACTTCTATTCTCTTACTTGTTGTCAATACTAAAACAATTCAATTTAAAGAGCAAATTCCCCTTTCAGAAAATTTATAATTTCGTTTTGCTTTTCAACATTTTTTTAACTTCCCCATTTTAGTTCCTACTTTCACCCCAGTATTCATTCTCCATAGCATAAAGGACTAAACAAGAAAATGCATTTGTATTAAGAACATATAATGACTTTGGTATTCTTAGTAAACATATAAATTCTGGTAGGTGTAAGGTTTTGCGAGACTAGCATCTCTTATCTTCTTCTTAAAGAAGTTGATGGTCCTGTAGATTATTCTAGATTGCCTACTAAGATGAAGACCAGGACCCAAATCTGTGATGAGTGTCAAAATTCTAGATAAAATTATTTTAAAATAAATTTTAAATTCTACATACTTTTTTTTTTAAAAAAAGATCTTTTCCTGTGGGGAACTTTAAGCATAGGAAGATATATGAGGAAAAATTCATATACCTATTTTCTACTTCAATAATGGACTAACTCATACTAGTCTTCTTTGATCTCACTCTTCTCTTTTTGCCCCCCATTAATTTTTGATAGCTCCCCATCCATACACCATTTGATCTGTAAATATATCAGCTTTTATCTTATAAGAACAGATTTTTAATGTAGTTAACTGTCATTATCGCACCTGAAACATGAAAATAATTGCTTAATATAAGTCATAATTGAACCAATGTTTGAATTCTAATGGTCCTTAATTGTACATATTTTAAAAAATTATTGGGTTGAGTCCAGCACAACCTATGTCAAGGAGAGAGGAAGGAAGCGGAGAAGAGTGGCGAGAGAAACGAGAGAGGAGAAGGGAAACGGAGGGATATGGCTGTGTGCATGCAGGTTGATTTTCATGCTGTCGTAGAGGTTCAGAAGCTACACAGTCTTTATTCTCAAGCTGGGGATGGGCCTGAGGACAGAAGAGCCCATGGTTTAAATCTCAACTGGAAGAAAGAGAAAATGACATAAGATGCCCCAGGTTTTACACCGAGGTTGAAAGGAAGGGACTGAGCATAGCTTCTTCAGTCTTTTGGTCTCTTCAGGCATTCCAAAGGTTAGATGCCCACTTCTGTAGGGAAGGGAAATCTGTATGATTATTAAGGCTTCAGATTCAAGTGCCAATCTCATTTAGAAATGCCTTCTCAGACATACCCAGGAAAACTTTTTCACCTGGTCACATTGTGGTCCACTGAAGTTGACACATCATTTGTTTTCTTTTATTGAAAATAATTTTTTTCATATAGTATTGTGTGATTATGGTTTCCTTTCCCTTTTCTCCTCCAAGTTTCTCACTACTTCCCCTTCCATCTGGATCTGCTCCCTTTCTGTCTCTCATTAGAAGATAAGCAGGCTTCACAGGGATAATAATAATAAAATTAAATGAAACAAAAACACAGTGGAAAAGGACAAAAGCAAACAGAAAGAAAAGAACTCAAGAAAAGGCACACGAAGCCAATAGAGACCCAGAGACCTACTCACTCAAATACCTGATGTCTTTGTCTTTGTTCTCCCACTGTGAAGAGACACCATGACCAAGGCACCTCTTACAAAGGAAAGCATTTCATTGGGGTTGACTCACAGGTTCAGAGGACTAGTCCAGCATCATCATGGCAGGCAAGACGACAGGCACACAGTCGGACATGGCGCTGGAGAAACTGAGCATCTACATCCCTATCTGCAGGCAGCAAAAAGGAAAGAGACACTGAGCCTGCAGGGTTTGAACATCTGAAACCTCAAAGGCCACCCGTGGTGACGCAGTTCCTCGAACAAGTCCACACCTCCTAATCTTTGTCAAGTAGGGTCAGGAATGGCCAAGCATTCAAATATATGAGCCTATGGGGGCATTCCTAGTCAAACCACCACACTCAGGAACCCAAGAAAAACTCAAAACTGTGTTGAAATAGGAGCGGCGGGGCTGCGTCCCCAACACCCCGGCAGCTTGGCTAGCTCATGCCCGAAATAACAACACACAAACTGTATTCATTTAAGAACTGCTTGGCCCCTGAACTCTAGCCCTTACAGGCTAATTCTCGCACCTGGACTAGCCCATTTCTAATCATCTGTGTAAGCACCCCAAGGTGCGCTTACCGGGAAGAGTCTAGCCTCCATCCATCATGGTGTCTCTGCTCCAGAGAGCAGCTGTTGGGTCTGTCTCGGAGCAGAGCAGAGTCTGACCTCACTTCCTCTTCCGCCCAGAATTCTATTCTGTTTACTCCTCCCATCTATGTTCTAAGCTGAGGCCAAGCAGTTGGTTTATTATAACTTAACCAATGAAATCAACAGATTGATATATGACACTAAGCCATATTATATATGCAGGGGAAATATATATAATTTATAAAGAAAGAAAAAAAATGAACAAAAAGCGCTGACATGGCATTATAAGAAAAAGGAACAGCCAAAGATGCCATTGAGTTCATTTTCTGTTGGCATCTACTGCTGGACGTGTGGCCTGCCATTAAGTGTAGTTGGTTTCCCCAGTGAGACTCCTTTGGAGAAAACTCAATTTTCATTTACATGTGTTTATCAATTGGAGAGAGCTTCTGGATTAGGAGTGGGAATTGTGTCCTCATCTCCTGTTTCTCCTTTCAGCTCTAAGACTCCATCTGTCTCAGATCTGTGCAAGCCCTGTGCCTGTCTTAATCTCTGCGAGTTCCTGTTTGCAACAGTCTTGTTAGTTTGGAGGCCCCTGTGGAATGCTCTTTCCACCTCCCTTTTTGCAGATTCCATGAGCCGTAAGGAGAGGGATTTGATGGAGACATCCCATTTAGGACTGAGAGTTCCAAGTTCCCTTCAGCCAGACAATGTGCAGAGAATAAAGGTAACTTGAAACTCAGCCCTCAGTGGGTTGTCTGGATGGCTGTGGGTCTCACCATTTGTTCCCATCTGCTGCACAGAAAGTTTCTATGATGATGACTGAGCAAGGCAAGATCTATGTAATATTTCTCTTAGGTAATATGAGGCAAGATCTATAAACATAGCAGAATTTAATCAGAAGTCATATTATTGCTACTTTTTAAATTATTATTATTATTATTTAGAAGAGAAGTATTTTGTTTTACCTGAGGTCCCTGGGTTATCTAGTCTCAGGTTCTTGGTCATCCAAGCAGCCTTGGCTATGGATTCAATTTCATGGCGTGGACCTTAAATCAAATCAGATATTGATTGGTTACTCTCTCAGGCTCGGAGTCACTTTTACACCAGCATATCTTGAAGGTAGGGCACATCTGTATATTGAAGGTTTTATATCTGGGTTGTTATTTACAATTCTCTTTTAGTAGCATGCAGAGTACCTTTTGGTACCAAGCTGTGGATTGAAAGTTCTGCATAGGCACTAGCTTGGCTTCTCTGTGGTCAGTGAGCTGTGTAGGTTTTTCTTCAGCAACAGGCTGAACAACAGCAACAGGTTGTCTTGGCAACAGCTTTGGTTGTTTGGTGTTTCCCATGGGGCCTCTTTGACCAACAACTCAATAACCCATTTCCAGTAGTGGAAGCTTCATTTAGTGATAAGAGATGGCCAGTTTGGGCTCTGTCTTCCCCACTGTTTGGCAATTTAATTTAGAATACCTTCATATATGTATAAATTTTAGGAGGCTTCTATTATATTAGGTTTCTATATTATCCCTCAAATGGCCCTTAATTTTAGCTGTCTCCCTATTTTCCCTCCCTCTTCCCCATCATTGGTACCTATTAATTAACTATTATAAGCCACACATTGAAAAATGTCTTAAACTTCCTTTGATAGTTTTTGATATTAGGTTTTCCTCTTTTTATCCTTGTCTCTGTCACATGCAATTTGTTTGTTGAAGAGGTGACTTTATGTGTTGTACAGAACTTTCTCCAGTCTGTTTAGTGAATTGCACCACATTTAACACTTTTGACACTGTAAATATTTAAATGAGATCTTATTAATGTTACGATTATTTGCAGTTTTAGGATTCATTATCCAACTTGCTGCTAATGTAAAGAACTGGCCTCTCCGCTTATGTGTGTGTGTGTCCAGATACAAATGACTAAAACGAGCTGCTAATATCGTAGAATTGTCCTCAGCCACCATGAGTAACTTCTGCATATACCCATCAATACGCTAGTGATGAGTGTATTGGAGAGCACGAGCGAGAACCTGTGGAGAAGTGAGAGTCTGACCTCACTGGGAAGCTATACTCTGTCACTCAAGGAGCTATTGCATCCACACCGAGGGAAGATTTTGCAGGTTATTTGATTTTGTCTTATATAAGTTCCTCCCCTCCCCAACTCAAACCTTCCTTTGGTGCCAATGCTTTTTGTTTCTAATGCCAGGAGTAGAACAAAGACAACACCTTATAGCCTCTGGTTTGGTTTCCAGTGCTGTGATGTGAATGAGACCCTCCTAAGTTGGTACCTTGACATCCTAAACCTCTGGAGAGGTTGTATTTGCTGGGAGGCAGCTTGGTCCTCTGGGTGGAGCCCATAGCAATGTGAATGGTTTTTAAAAATAGATCCCAGTGGCCTCATCACTGTTCCTTATGTCAAGTGGATATAGGAGGAAGTTGATAGGTTCTCAACTACAGAATAGTTATTGGCATCTCTTTAGAACTAAAAAAATGTATTAGACAATTTCAGATATGTTCAATATATTCTGATCTCTACCCCCCCCCACACACACATACTCAGGAAACCTTCTCTTACCCCCATCTCTACCACTCTCCTGACTCCTACTTCTTCCTACACATCTACCTCCTTCTATAGGACACAGCGTGCATATCACTAATCATCAGTTCATTTTCCCCGCTGTGGAATGATGTGACTTAGACTTGGCACCCAATTATACTTAGAATAATTCTGTCTTTTATGAGATGAAAGTGAGAGTGCTTTCAGTTTTTACTGTGGCAATGCTGACTTCAAAACCTGTAAGCCAATTGAGAGCCACACTTCCACAGAGAAGGGAGGATAAGAAATTCCACCCACTCCCCTTGAAGAGAAAGTGCAGGGCTGGAAGTAACAGGTGTATCTTGAAGGACTTCTGGTCTCTTCTATAAATTTTGATGCTGAGGCACTTCAGTCTCAGACAGCCATCTCTTGTCCTAACCATTTTCATAATCTCTACTTTAGTCACTGCCAGAAAGGCTTTGGCTTTGCCTAAAATCAGCAGAGAAACGTTGGAGGGAAGCCATGTTTTTCTGTTTAGAGTCCTCTCTGGATTTCCTGTAGTCCCAGAGCTCACTGATCCGATGGCCGATTGAAGTGCCACTTACTGTTCAATGTTTGCCACAGGTCTTTCACTGAGCCAGCACAGACCAAGTGATGAAAATGTCCCGGCCCAGGGTAAGTCCTCTTAGCCATTTATTTACACTGCCCGACGTACCAGAGGATCATACTTGACATAAACTACTAACTATCTGACACTCAGCCGAGCCGATAGGAAGGAGATGACATGTCCCAGGATTAAAGGAACCTAATGGCACATTAGAGTTTCTCTGGGGCTCTATAATCATCTCTCTGGTGCTCTATAAACTGGCAGCAGCTGCAATACCTTTGAGGGTGAGTACAGTTTATACAGCCTGGTGTGCTTTCTCAGGATTTGGGATTTTCTTTGTCACTTGATTGCTACCAATAAGTATGCCTCATCACTGCACACGCTCTTAGGTTTCCAAAGTTGCCCATTTCTTTTATCTGTTCTCAATACCTAAAAGCACAGCAGGTTATGAATTCCTAATATGTAAATGACTGTTCAACATCCTTAGTACCAATGTCCTTGGTATAGGGGGAGGGAGAAGGCAGAATCAGACAAAAGGTGACTTTCCAGATACTGCTTCGGAAATTGAAGAGTTGCTGGTCTGATCATTGTTTTAATCTCCAAACTCACCTTGTTTTAGTATATAGTATCTATTGATCACTTTAAAATAAGTTCTATTATTTTATGTGTGTATACATGTGCAACTGTGTGCATGTATACCACGTGTATGCAGGTGTCCATGGAGGCTCTAATAGGGTATTGATACCCTGGAGCTGGAGTTATAGGTGATTATAAGTTGCCAAACATGGGCTCTGGAAACTTAACTTGGCAGTAAGTACTCTTTACTTACTTCTAACTCTAAACTATATAATAAAACTCTGTTGATTTAAAGACTAATCTATCATCTATCTATCATCTATCTATCTATCAATCTATCTATCATCTATATGTATGTGTGAGTGAGAGTGTGTATGTGTGTCAAATAATATAATTAATGCCTTTATGTATTTTACTACAAATATATTGTTAATCATAAGTTCTGGCACAAGGCGAATTCACAATTCTTCTGCATGGTAAATATTAGCATGCCTCTTGGATCAGGATGTCTTTGGCAGAAAATAAGAAAATAGTGGGTCAAGCTGGACTCAACAGTGAACAAATATATCTCACTTAATATGAAGTTTACAAGACAGGCTCAGGGAACAGTACTATCTGTGGCTTAGAATGTCATCAAGTACCAAGTACTTGGTACCAAGCACCTGTCGTCCACAGGGTACCAGCACTGTCCTCATCTTAGATTGGCTCCCCCGAGGGCCACATATAAGCTTCCACAGCTCCAGGAGTCATACTTAGATAGAAGACAACCTGGAGCATAGAAGGCCCCATCTGTTATGTGCCTTCTCCATGCATTCCCCTCACTCAGGATCTGCTAGGGGTCCATGTTTAAAAGCAAATGCAAGCGAGGGACCTATTTTATGGGCGATAGTTAAATGGGCAGCATAATCAAAGCTAGGACAGAGACCTTTTCTTGTCTCTCAAGGAACAGGTAATAAAGACTAAAACTGGATTTCTGTTACAGAAGGAAGAGGTAAAAAGGAAAGAAAATGTCCTGACAAAATGTCTTCCATGACTACCTTATTAATTCTTTTTTATTTTATTTTATTTTATTCTTATTTATTTATTAAAGATTTCTGATTCTTCCCTGCCACTGCCTCCCATTTCCCTCCCCCTCACCCAATCAAGCCCCCTTCCCTCATTAGCCCAAAGAGCAATCAGGGTTCCCTGCCCTGTGGGAAGTCCAAGGACCACCCACCTCCATCCAGGTCTAGTAAGGTGAGCATCCAAACTACCTAGGCTCCCACAAAGCCAGTTCGTGCAGTAGGAACAAAAACCCATTGCCATTGTTCTTGAGTTCTCAGTAGTCCTCATTGTCCACTTTGTTCAGCGAGTCCAGTTTTATCCCAGGCTTTTTCAGCTCCAGGCCAGCTGGCCTTGGTGAGTTCCCAATAGAACATCCCCATTGTCTCAGTGTGTGGGTGTACCCCTCGCGGTCCTGAGTTCCTTGCTCGTGCTTTCTCTCCTTCTGTTCCTGATTTGGACCTTGAGATTTCTGTCCGGTGCTCCAATGTGGGTCTCTGTCTCCTTTCATTGCCTGATGAAGGTTAATATTCCGGAGGATGCCTATATGTTTTTCTTTGGGTTCTCCTTATTTAGCTTTTTTTAAGAAGCTAATTTGCTTAAACATCACAAGACACATACGCAGGACTCATAATCAGAATGCAAAACCATCAGGAAGAGCTCAGGGATCAAGTGGCTGAGTTTCTTCAGCTTCTAACCTTGAAACCTAAGCCCAGAATGTTCAAACACTTCAAAGATCCAGCTAGTAGTAGTGCTCGGACCAAACTCAGTTCATATACATCCTATTCCATTATGACGCTCTGCTCCCTTCCGTGTGTGTTAGCTTGTGTTTAGCTGTGTGTCGCAGCATGGAGGAAAGCAGCCGTGAGCAGCGTGAGTACTCTTCTAGCTTTTGTTTGCTGATTGTGTGAGTAGCACCTAGATTCTCTGAGCCTCTACAACTCCCTTCTGTTCCCCAACACATTGCCTTACTGCAGTGCTGTGGTCTAAACATTTCCCAGTTTTCTTTCCACTACCCAATCATTCTGAAAATATTTGCAGGCTGGGCTCAACCAAGGAAAAAGGGAGAATGACAATCATTGTGTGGGGACGAGCTACAGGGAGATTATATTTAAAAACACAGGCAAGGATTATTATGCAAAGCAGAATGCAAGCCCAGTTAAAAAGAACATCTTAATTGGCATTTCTCTTGTTTTTCCTTGTGTCACCTAGAAGTTGAGAAGTGCTGTGTTAGGCTATTATTAGTCTGCCCAGGACTTTCTGGCTGAGAAATATGAAAGTTATTAACCCATCAAAAAGTTATTTATACAAACAAACAAAAGAGCCCTGTTACCTGCCTCCTATGAACAATAGAAGTTTACTAATAATAGAAATATTTTGATAAATGTATTTGTGTCTTTTTTGCCAAATGTATTTTATTCTTTTCAGAACTTTCTGCAAATGCCTACAAAGCCTTTATTCTTTCAAGCTTTTATTCTCTGGGTTTATGTGGTGTGTATTCCTGTCAGTGCACACACTACTTGTGAATGTTTTTTGAGTTCTCTATGCACGGACCTCTATAATCTTTGGAGTCTGGGTTCTTTTATTAGGGTTATGTTTGCATGGTCTTTCCATGCTGCCATGTTCTATAGTAATTTGTTTTCCTGAATTGATTTTATAGTGTTCTTCTACATGGGAGACTCTAGTTATGAGGGCTCTAGGGTCTGCTGGAGCATTCAAGTGCAGGCCATGGTCTTTATGAACAGCAACTAGCCCACAGTGATGTGCTTGAGAGGGATAATTCAGGCCTAGCCCTTCTGTTATATTTGGGGCTCCTCCATGGACAACGTTTGTATTGAATGCCCCTACTAGCCCAAGTCAGATGTCCTCAGGACACATACATAGCATGGGGCCCTTCCTTCTCCCACTCTTTTTCACAAATATCAAATCTGCAGTGTGGTTTGAAGCCTTGACCGTATCCATTCATTTCATAGCCATTACTCTCAATAAATACCTTGGGCTCTTAACTCCCTTGACCATTTCTCTTAGGAGTGGGTATAAACTATAGCATGCTATTCGTTTCTACCACAATGTACTTATCTGATGCACTGTTGAGACATATTCTGTCTTTTGCCCATATTTTGCTGCATGGATGCAGGAAGATCACTCTACCTGAGCAAGTGTACCAGCTGACATTGTCACCAATATGACACACAAGCTTCAGCCGTCCCATGTACCTTCCCATAGCTCTTGAATTTCTCTGCTGTTACACATCTTTAAATATGTTGATTGCCCCTTTTTTCTGGATGTGAGTCCTGAATATTATTTTCTACTCTCCCATGTGTTTGGTCATCCTTAATGAGAACTTAGATATATAAAGTCCTAATAAAAATTGTTTATTCTTTGAAAATTTTCACAGATGTGTACAGTGTCTCTTAATCATATCCATTATTTTACTCTCTGCCACTAACTCCCATTGGGACAACCTTCCCCCCAAAATATTCTTTCTCTATGTCATGTCATATAAAGGAATCACTGGTTGAGTCCAGTAAGTTTTGTCCATATGCACAACTATTAGTAGCTCCTTGACTAGGGGAGGGTTCTTGGGAGTTCCTTCCCCATTGTACACTGGAACTTTTGATTGGATTGCTCTTGTGCAGGTCTTATACAAACAATTGGAGCTTCTTCAATTCAGTGCATGTAACAATCCCATCATGTCCAGAGGATGGCATTTTAAAATCTTCTCCCTTATCCTCTGGCTCAGTCTGCCATTCTTCAAACTTCACAGACAGTCCTTGAGCTTTGAGTGAAGTCAATCTATGACTGAACACTCAAGCTCCCATATTTTTCAGCACTTCAAACAGCAAAGAGTCCCTTCATTGACCACTATTCACTGAATTAAGAAACTTCTGAGATTAAAGTTGAGAACTTCACAAATCTGTTAACATAAATATTTAGAAAGAAACTTAGCACCATAACCACTTAGCCAAACAACATCTGTCAGCTCCCCATTTGGACCTCTGACTTCTCAATTTATTGCATTTTGACCGTGTGTATAGTATCAACATAAATTCTCCCCTGGGAAGCAGGCCTCAAGTTCAATTAAGAGAGCAGTTAATTGCTCACATAAACAGTCTTGCCATCAGTGCACCAGTGGGAAGATTTTCTCCTCATAAATTGGGATTATAACATGCAGGTATAGTGCTAGATATGGCCACTGAGGTCTGCCTCAGCAACACACATAGTACCTTCTAGTCCTATGAAAGATAGTTAGTGAAGAGAAAGCCTCTTGGTGAGTTCAAAATTAATTTCTATAAGTTTTGTAATCAAAGTGTGTATTAAAGCTGAAATGATGGCTCAGTGGCTCAGAATGCTCATTCCTCTTGCCCCGAACCAGAGTTTTGTTCCAGCTAGGTATGGCTAATAACCATTCCTAATTCTGATTCTAGGAGATTCAATATCACCTTCTGGTCTCAATGAACACCAGACTTGCAAATGGTACATACACATGCATGTAGGTAAAACATTTGCACCCATAAAGGAATCTAAAAAATATTTAAAAATAGTGTGTTGACTTCAGCAATAACATCTAGTTATATTAGACAACCGAAAGTAATGGCTGTAGCTTGTATTTTTTTTGGGGGGGGGATGTCTTTTGGGGCTCCTTTATATAGCAAACTCTCCCAATCTTTTCTTCCTTCATTTAGAGCCTTTTTGAATAATTTACTTTTCCAAATGTCATATAGTTGTCAATATTTTTTTCTAGAGGTTTTTAAGTTTGTTTGTTCATTTCTTTGTTTTGAGGCAACATCATGTTATATAGTTCATGCTGACCTAGAACTTATTACATGATCAAGATTAGCCTAGAATTCATGATCATTCTTCCTCAGTCTTTCCAATGTTTATATTGCAGGTATATTCCATAATATGCTAGATCTTTCTAGAAGCCTTTACTTCTAACATTCCACTTTTTAGGTGTACAGTTTATGTGGAATTGACTTTTTTCTTCCTATGAATTATTTTGTTGACATAGATTTAAGACAACAAAGTTGTTGGGATAGAGGGAAACCTCAGTTCTATTGAGTGCTCCTGCTTTCTGTAAGTAGAATTCTTCTATTTATTTGCTCAATTTATTATTTCTTCCACAAGTATTTATTGAGTATACTTAGTATGCTCATATGAAATATGCAGTGTGCTAGACTCTGAGATGACAGACATAAATTAAAGTACAGCATTTAGATTGAGAGGCTTATAGACTACTGAGTCACATATGTGGAGAGGTTAAAAAGCAGAAAGTGATAAGAGTTTGCTTTTGGATGGTGGAGAGATATTTATTAGTTGTGACCCCAAACAAGTTATTCAGATATGTCTGAACTCTAGGAGTAAATATTGAGTGCCATGAAGATTAGAGATAAAATATGTAACATGCCTATCACCATGCCTACAACCCTGCAAGTTAGAAATAATTGATATTTCTTATTTTTAGTTCACATGGAAAGACTTACAAAGTGCAAATTCCCTGGGAGTGTTTATGGAGGATAAGGAAGATTTTTACAGAGGTTAATATGGACGAGGTATTAAGCCAATGCTCCTGGCACTTGTAGGGCTTAGTGTGTGGGAGGTGGAGTGGGAATGGAGGGAAAAAAGGAAGGAGAGAGACAGAGAAATGGGATGTCATTGATGTAGAGGGAATTATACAAGCTATTTTTATATCACAAATCGAGCATTTTTATGTGTCTGGCACAATTTTGTGAGACTACAATGGTAATACAATAGGCATGGCAGAGTGACCTACTTTTAGAAAGCCTACTTATAGCGGAGCCTATAGTCATATGAATGAGAAATTACAAACCCCATTGTCCTGCTCATCTGTGGGAATAAAACCCCATCTCATAGTCCTTGATCTCATCTCTAAATTTATCCCTCTAGAAGATGCCTAACTTAAATGGAGTCAATAAGATTATGGTAGAAATTTGGGGATGTCATCCAGGGACATTTAGCTTTACGCAAATGGATGGAGCTGTGGATTGTCTCATTCCCCATATGCCCATGTGTGCTTTATAGTGACAGATGAGAATGCAGCAGATATGCAGAAGTGAGCAGAAATATGGACTTCCAATTACTAGCTCTAGTACTTTCCTGAGCCCCAATTTCTGTCTTATCCTTGGATTATGTGAAACAGTACTATGTCTATGTCTCACTCACGTACCCTCAAGTTGGTCTCACTAGATGTCCACTTACAGATTTATGACAAACACTAAGATGGGGATTACAAGCTTTGCACAGAATCATGTAAGAAAGACACAATGTCATTGAATTAATGGGCCAAAGAAGAAACTGAGATTGGGAGAATCAGTAGGAACAACACAAGTAAGAAGAGGACATACCATTGCTCTAACTAGCTGCTTTCAACCTGTGGTCCATGACCCTTCTGGGGGTCTAGAGACTCTTTCATAGGGGTCGCACAAGACCATTGTAAAACACAGATATTTACATAGTCACACAGATATTTAGGATTCATATTATTAAGAAAATCATCTTTGTGAAGTAACAAAGAAAATAATTTTATGGTTGGGGGTTCACTACAACATGAGGAGCTTTATTAAATTAAAGGGTTGCAGCATTACGAAGGTGGCGTGGGAAGTCCTTCAAAGGAACAGCTTCCAACTACAGATTGGCGCACCAACGTGTGGAGCTAAATCCACATAAAACCTGAGAGAGCTTGGAAAGGAATTCTAGATACATGAAAAAAAGCAAAAACAAAGTTTAGCAGATTTTTTTTTTTCTTTTTGAATGGGCTCTGTTTGCTGGTGGTAAGAAGGAGTGCCACAGCTCCTTTAAGAGAGGTCTTCCTGATTTAGTAGTAGCAGAAAAAAAAAAGTGCATTTTTGAACCAGTGGCTTCCTGGTTCATGTTGCCAGCACAAACTCTAGCTCCCTTCAGTTGCCATCCAGGTTCTTACATCCTGTTTTGCCCACTTCGAGTGCACCCATGTGCTTTGTGTGCATGTGTGTGCGCTTTATATATAATGACTTGCATGTGTGATAATGTGGGACATGACCATGTAGAAACATGCATGTGGAGACTAGAAGTCAATGTCAAGTATCTTCCTCAGCTGCTTTCCATGTTTGTATTTGAGGCAGGATCTTGTATAGAGCCAGGAGCTCATCAGTTAATTTATGCCACCTGTACAGTAAGCCCAAGGATCTACCTGTCTTTTCCCGCATTACAATGATTGCATATTCACGCCATCATGGCTGCCACTTAGCGTCTCTGGTGCTAGGAATAGCACTCAGGTCTCACGACTGCACAGCTGGTGCTTCACCGACTGAGGCAGTTTCTCACCCCTCTGTCCACCTCTTCAGAGGAGAGCTGAGTGAGTATCTTGAGGTGTATAAATACCATCCCTTACACCTCAGTTTCTTTGAGCTCTGCCTTAAGAATTGTCATTTGGCCTCATTTTTTCCCCTCTTTGAATTTCTTTCTAAGTTGTTCTTTAGAAAATGAAGCAGTGGACAAAAGAATGTTTGGCGACCACTACTGAGATGGCTAATGAAAGCGATGTGAGTACTTTATTTATGGAGTGGGAAATTCACACATAGCAAATGGGTTGGGACTTTGATAAAGGATTCGATAGAGCCCATGATGACAGGTAGCATTGATTTATTCTAGGCACTGCTATACTAAATCAGTGAGGTGGGTCAAGAGTTAGCCATTCAACACTTGGCTTTACTTGAGTAAACTATTTCCCTTGGTGTTTTCAGTCTGTTTATAAACAACTTGAGTTAGTCAAAGAAAAGTGTTAAATAATTACATAATTATGACATACTTCGCTGTTGAAACTGGCATTTCTCTCAGGTTGGTATTAGACAATATGACTTTTACTTTAGTGATGTTGTTACTAAAGTAAAGCAAGCTTGCCCTGTATGTTGCTTCCTGCTGAAGTGTTCATGCGAATGCCCTTGCTGAAACAAGAACTCAAAGTTTATGTGTTGAAGATGGTCTCCTTATTTCTCCTTTCCTTTCTAACAAGAGACACTGTGTTTCTCAATCCATGAACTCCATTCTCAAGCTGCTCAATTAGAGACAGGATAAGCCTGTATCTGGTGCATTTCTACCTCATCATGGAACTGAGTGTTTGACTGGATTCAAACCCAGACCATCCATCAGTCGTTTCAGACAACCTTCTTGCTTATCCAAAGTTAATGCCAGCTTATCTGGAGCAGCCACTTTCTCTCCAATCAGTAGCTAATATCAGATGACGTCTAGCCTGAGAAGGATTTGGAAGGTGATAAATTAAATGGAAAAAAAAATCAATGATAGAAAGTAAGGAATCTATGTAATCCTTGCAGGTACACAGGAATGCTAATGGGCCTGTTCAGAAACTCCCAGACATGTGTAGTGGGGGAAACCCATGCATCATTAACCCACGCCTCTCTGGAGTGGTAAAGGAGAAGACAAGGGGGTAGTGAGGACCAGTGTACCTGGCAGGGAAGGATTATACATTGCTCTTTATACGGCAATAATTTCTGACATGTTTTTAAGTATTTATAATAGGGGCTGGATTTGCATTTTCAAAGGCTGTCTTATCTAATATAATAGGCAGCCTTAAGAGCTACGTGTTACTGTGATTGGTTCCACTTATGGGGAAAGATTGTGAACCGTGCCTTGCTGGTAGGGGGAACACACAACCACTTCCTCATAGGGTGCCGCCTTTGTCTGCTTTTGTCCTTCAGAATTTCCACATTTAGCTATCATCTCCGTATTGCGCTAACAGACATTTTTACAGCTTTGTGAGTTTCTCGAGATGTAGCCTGGTCACCCTTATTAATTTCCCAGTGTCATCACCACGTGCTTGTCAACCACACCTGTAGAATGGGCCTCTCATAACTAAGTGAAGAGCGTCTACCTAGACTATCTCTACAAGTCTGCACAATTGCTGCTCTTTGCATTCCCATGGTTTAGACCCATGATTTGGTTCTGGCTTCAGCTCTACCAAGCAGCCTGGCACCCCACCCCCATGACCTAGCGGGCCATGCAGCCCCATCAGCAGACCCCGAGTCAGGCTATTCCTGACACCAATTCCCTCTGCCCCTTGTGACTTCTTCCCACACCCGGCCCTGGGAGGGGCGTAGCAGAGCAACCCAACTGCCCTTCTGAAGGGCTTGGTGGGTGGCAGCGGTAGCAAGGGGCGACTGTGGTGAATGGGTGAACTGTCAATCTTCTGTCCCTTCCTCTGGTTCCCATTTCAACATCTTTGCTGAGATGGAATTTGAATTTCAAAAGGTTTAAAGAACATTTCTCAAGCCCGCAATTTCCCAGCAGCTTGAAAACCCTCTTAAAACATTACCTTCAATCTACTGCGAGCGAAGAGGGGCTGCCGGGTACTTATGTGAATGGTGTCACGCTGGTGAGTTGGAGCTGCCTCCTCCATGGCCCTGGCTCACCCACAAGGGAGCATTCAAACCAACTCGAGACTTCCTTTGGCTTCTGGGAAGCTCTCAGAAAGCTGACACCTACCGCGGCTTTCCATGGAGGAATCATTCCCTCGATACCTGACTGAGGCTCACATGAACACGGAACCAGAGAACTGGATAGCCGGAGGCAAGGATGAGGAGTGGATTTCTTCCAGAAACTGGGGAGAGATCCTGGCTCACTGCTCTCAGTTTAGGGGTAGCCGCTGAGGCTCATAGCTCTGTTGTGACCTATCCCTGGCAGCAGCATCTTTTTAATATAGGGCGAGAGGCTGCTGAGAGGACTTCCATTGTCAATTTCACATTGCAGAACCGTTAAAACGGAGTGTTACTGTAAGAAGGCCGCCTGCTAGACAGTTCTCAGAAGAGCCTGGGCCTTTGCTGAGAGTCTCTCGCTTTCGCTCTCCACTTCCAGGAGGGGGAAAAGGGCCCCTAACGGATTGAGCCTTTTTAATTGATTATAAAAACAGAAGAGAACACAGCAGTGGGAATTGTTGGCAAGGCTTTATAGCAAGTGACGAATCACTGCATATGCATTTGTTTCTCATTGGCCAAGATGAATCCTCTTTTGGTAAGAAAGCAAATGTGCTGCGAAGTTCCAGTGGACAGGGCTTAACAACTTTTCCTGGCTGACAGCCTAATTCTTTTCTTCCTTTTTAAAAATGATTTTAAAAATTAATTTGTGCTTGTGTGCGTGCATGCTTGCGGGCGTGTGTGTGCGAGCGCGCGCGCGTGTGTGTTTAATCGTAGGCAGCAGGATCTCAGAACCCAGGGGGTGGAGAACTGGGGGGGGGGGGCAATGAACTAGGATTGTTTTCGTGAAGGCAGGGGCTGTGTGGTGCTGACGCAGCCACTGATGTAGCTGAAAGAATGGCGCTGCTCGTGTGGGCGGGAAGTGGGTGAGCGGCGGTGAGATTGGGAAGCCACAGGAATAGCTTCTCTGCGGAGAGGCTCTATTGCAGCCTCTGCGGGGGATCGGCTGCCACCCCTGTGGACGCCCAGATCTGCAGAGGCTCACAGCTCACATACAAGGCAGCGCTCTATCGGCTTATAACCCACCTACACGCATTATCCCCTCCTGTGTATTTTCAGCCATTGCTAGATCATCTGTAATCCTTAGCACAATGGTAATAGTGTTTGCTGCTGCCTTGCTTTTCATGAGATCTTTATTTATTTGGCATTTTGCTTTGGAACAAAAAAAAAGTTTTGTTAATTCTCGATTCCAAGCAGGAGAATCTTGTTCAAACGTGGGACTGACTGCGGCACTGTACTTCTGGTAGTTCAGGAAATAAGGTTAAACAGAGTCAGTTCATTTGCAAGACGTTCCTTGGCCTTGGCTTCCTCTTGCTGGTTCACTGTACTTGGTGGAGCTGATCACATGATTACATCGTCTCTAAACTAGAGGGCAAAGGGCAACTCCTGCCTGGTGTTGTCTGTCTCCCCCTACTCCTTGCGACAGTGTTGAGAAACACTGTTTTTTCCCCTCTCTCTTTAGTCTTTATCCCTCCAAATATTAACATTCATCCCCCTCCTGCTCCCACTTGTACTCACAAAGCCTATTTGGGTCACTTAAACCACAGTTTCTTGGGTGCCAGGTCATAGCCCCCATGGTGGAGTTCTGTAACAAATGTGGGGGCTGCCAAACAGTTGGCAAGAGTAAAGGTTTGAGATCATACAGCAATCAAAAAACTAATTGAAAATCAAAGCTGTGATGAATCCAAGGTGCTTTGCTAAGTGTTCACCTGTGTATGCAAATTTGATTTCATCTTTAATAAGTGGTAAAATTATATGCTTACCAAACAGTTGACTTAAAATAAGGGTTTTTATGGTTTATTCGCTAATGTTTGTTTGATCTGTGTGCCTATGACAGATACTTTTAGGTATGGAGTCGCATACAAATAGCACGGGTGAAAAGTGGCAAAGTGCAGAGAGCCAAAGACTTTAGAGCCTTCAGAGTGCTCGGCGCTAAAGAGGCTTAGGGGTCTATGTGGAAGAGGAGGAAGAAAGATTCTAAGAGCCAGAGGTGGTAGATGATTGCGAGGAAATAGTATTTTCCAGCACAATAGGATGGATACACATAGGACCTCATGGAGCCTAGGGCAGCACAGACAAGACCTGCACAGGCTGAAGCCAGACACAATCCCAGCTCTGCGAAGGAGAAGTGGACACACAAAGTCCTATTTCTAACAAGACACTATTTACAACTGATACTTGTTAGGTAAAGGAAAATCAGTTTCTCAAACGAAGAACAACTGTTATAAGCATCAACCATACTCCAAGGCAGCTTCATGCCCAGAGTTAACCAACACAAAATGGACATTATGGTTTGTGTGTGTGTGTGTGTTGCTGTTTTGATTTTTTTGACTTATTGATTTTTTTTAGTTTGTTTATTTTGATTTTTGTTTTGGAAGACATATGTATGGTATGTGTTGAGAGACAGAAAAGAGAGAGGACATGAAATTGGGTAAGTACATAAATGGTGCGGATCTGAGAGGAGTTGGTGAGGGAAAAAATATGACCAAAATACATTGTCTACAAAATTAAATTAAAAAAAAAAAGAAAAGGGATCCAAATGGGAAAGATTCAAATAGTTTCTTCCCGCCTTAGTCTGCTAGCACATGCTGTTGTCTCCAACCCTTACTTCTTCTTCTACATAGGACCAGAGGTTCCTTTTCATCCTTGAAGCCACAGCCTAACCCTGCCATCCCAGGCAATTCCCCTGAGAACATTTATGACATTAATCCTGGGTATATATATATATATATATATATATATATATATATATATATATGAACAAATGTCTATCACTCCACTCCCAAGAGAGGAAACCTATGACAGACCAAAGTAACAATATTAACTGTACTCCAATTTGCTGAGCCTGTGAGTTTATGCAGAACCATGATTAACCCAAAGGCAACCTCGTCACAGAAAGCCCAGCTTTGCTTGGATGGCTGTTTACAAATGTCCTGGGTGCCAGCAACTGGTGGAAGCAGGTGCAGAGATCCACAGAGGAGCATTGGGCTGAGCTCCCAAAGTCCAGTCAAAGATGGAGAGAAGCAAGGATAGGAGCAAAGGGGTCAAGACCAGGAAGGGGCCACCCACTGAGATAGCTGACCTGACCTAACAGAAGCCTACCGACTCAGGCCTGACAGCGGGGAACCAGCATAGGACCAAACTAGACCCTGTGAATGTGGGTGACAGCTGTACAGCTGAGGCAGACTGTGGGGCCACTGGCAGTGAGACCAGGATTTATCCCTACTGCTTGTACTGGCTTTTTGGAACCCATTCTCTCTGGAGGAATATCTTTCTCAGCCTAGATATAGTGAGGAGGGCCTGCCTCAAAGCAATGTGCTAGACTTTGTTGACTCCCCATGGGAAACCTTATCCTCTGAGGAGTGGATGGAAAGTGGAGTGGTGGGGGTGGAGGAAACAGGAGGAGAGGAGGGAGTGGGAACTGGGATTGGTATGTTAAATGAGAAAAGAAAGGTTTTTTTTTAAAAAAAAAAAAGACAAAAATAATGTCCTGGGTGCCTGGTGTCCAGAATGGTCAAGAGATGGGAATGGATCCTCTCAAACTAGAGCTAGGAGGGTTGTGAGCCATCATGTGGATGCTGGGAACTGAACTTGGATCCTCTTCAAGAGAACAAGTGCTCTTGATTGTTGAGTCTTTTCTACAGCCACTATACTATAACTTTTGTCTTGTCACTGGCTATATTGCAGATATATAGCTGCAGGGCAGCTCCCTTTAGGGTAGAGTGAAGTCAATCATGACGGGGAGAAGCTCAGAGACATGTACTATGAACAACCACTCTCAGAGGGACATACTTTGATCTGGAGAACTCAGACTAGAACTTAGCTAATAGGATTTTTTAAAGCAGAAAATGAGAGGAGGAAATAAAGCATCAACTCTATTTTTAGTTCAAACATAAATATGCATCCGTTTTCCAACCTGTGATGTAGACCCAAGCCCTCTGCTTGAGTTTGAGGTCTGATGATAGAATCTTCCTGCATCTTTCTTGAGATTATCATACACAAGGTTTTATTTTTTAAAGTAGAGAATAATAAAACATGTCCTGGAGCCAACCTGAGATCAGAACTCTTTCTATTTTTTGTTTCTCTCTGCAGTTCTGTGCAGTTTCCTTGCCCGCACCAAGTTGAGTAGCTTGTCTTCACCGTGTTGTTAAGTAGCATGGTGCCATTTTCACAGAAACAGTCTTTTCCACACTCACGGTTTGTGCAGTTAGGTATCCAAGTTATTGAATTGCAATAAATTATACAGCTGGCCTCTGTGGGTTTGAGAACAAAGACAAGGGTTGCAAAATATTTTCTGAGAACAAAGGAGTCAAAAATCCTGGGAAAGAGCGATCAGCAGACCGTGAGCATCAGCCAGAAGTGTATCAAGTGTGTAGATCATGTTTAACCCTTTAACTATCAGGGAGCTGTGCATGAGAGTATGCCTTCTTTGCTGGGATGTGTTTAATACCTTATTAGTGTCAGTTTCTTTTTCCAGTAAAAAGTTTCATCGAGGCAAAAACAGTTCTTGCAAATAATATGTCTCACTAATAACATGTTAGAATAACGGCTGGCTTCCTCCAGGCAGAGTTCTCTCTCTGGTCTATGCTTTTGCTGTTCATTTCCTTTATATCTTCTGTCTATGTACAAATCACAAATGACAACCTGTGAGGTCCAAGGTCTGATGCCAGGAAAGGAGGAGGCCATGGGAGGCTGAGAGATGGAAGAAAATGAGAGGAGTCACAAGATAAGATAGACTTTATTTAAAGGCACCCTGGATAGTAGGCAGGCACTCAGGCATGTGCCAACACACACACACACACACACAGAGAGAGAGAGAGAGAGAGAGAGAGAGAGAGAGAGAGAGAGAGAGAGAGAGAGGGCACAGGTGGGCAAAGACACGCACACAGACTGGCACACAAGCTGTTTGGAGGCGAACACAAAGGCATGGCAATAGACAAACATAGAAAGTCTCTGACCTCAAGGCCACATTTGTAGAGAACACACAAGAAGAAAGCATTTTGCCAAAAATAGTTATTGAACAGATTACAACACCGTTTACTTGGGGATTCCCCAGATATCTGGTGCCAGCCATTTTGTGCTGGCTTATAGACTCCCAGATAGCTGATATCAACCATGTTTTAGCCGACTCATACTGGGTATCTGTACCATCTCTGCTGTCTAAACACATACTGCCCTTCCAGCTTCCTGTTCCCAATGTATCCCTACAACAAGAAACAGGCTAAGAGAAAAGCACAGAGGTTTACTTAATCACAGTTTTATGTGACTCCAGAGATTTTAGAAGGCTCAAGTCCCAAAGACTGTTTAGTATTAGATTTGGGGAGAATAAATGGCTGTGTTTGAACATGACTGGACAATCTATCTAAAGAGATTTCTATTAAAATTCTTCAAATGATGGACTCAAAGGTTGCTAGATTGCCAGAGCATCCAGGTGAATTTTGTCTACCTGTCAAGAGTTCCTTCCTGACTTCCAGAGTCCCAGACTGAGATGGGGAACTCAGCTAGGCCTGCCTGCTTCACGCCTCCTGTTTTCTATGTAGTGTGCCTGCCTCCATGATTTAGGAGACTTTCTAGAACAGGGTTTTTATAGCTATTTACAGACAGAATGGAGTGAAACTTTCATCATAGCTTTCTCCTACACGGAAAGAAGAGAGGCATTTAGAGTAGCGTTTCCAGTTTCAGGACTCACACAGAGGAGAAAGAAGTCTGGTTTCTGTGTGTTGTTTTTAGGGAGAAAGACAACCAGGAGACATGGTGACAAGAGGAGGTCAGCAGACAGCTGGCAGAGTTTCCCCAGAAGCCTTTGTTTGAGAGCTGTTGACTTGCCAGAGCTCCATACTTTGGAGTGTCATTTTCTGAACGATTAGCGATAGTCGAGTAATTCCAGGATAAAGGCAAGAGCCTTTGGAGCAGTCAGCACAGCCTCAAGTGGAGCGGGGGAGAAATGTTAACTTTCCCCTTTTCCACCAAGAAGGCTAACCGTTAAGGGTAGTCTGCCAACTCTGAGGCTTTCGCTTTTGAAACAGTGTCAAACATCTCCCCAGTACTAACAACTATGTCATAAGTAAATATGACAAGCAAATGTAATCATGTTTAAAGCCACAAAAATGCTGGCAAGTGAGGTAGGTACTTACAGCAGAAATATCTGAATCAAAACTAGACAGATTTTAAGAGGCACGATGCTCTCTGGGCTCATTCTCAGCTCTCAGTGCTGGTACCAGAGGAAAGATCTTGGCACAAAGGCTTGGAAATGTGTGTGGGTGTTTTATTAGGACCCCTTGCCTGCCTACTGCATTGACGTGCAGGGAGCTGGGGGGAGTAAGCCTCAGTCAAGTGGAGTACCATCCAGTCGATGAGTCTGGTTGGAATATAATAATGCTTACAAGGTAGGGGGACACAGGACCAAATCAATCAGGGAGCCTGAGAGATTTGAACCCACTAGAGAGACTTAAGCAATTTCTGAGCTACTCAGTGCTCAACAACAACAACTAAGCTCACTTAACTTGCTTGAGAATCCTGCCTGTAGACAATGGTTTGAGTACCAGTTTCAGGAGCTCAGAAAAGAGAAGCCATCAGGCTAAAAAGGCTGTTCTTCCCAGTTCTGCCCTTCCTCAAGGTCAGGATCAAATTCTTTTCTAGGAGAAAGATAATAATGCTGAAATGATATTTCCCCCTAGATCAGCAGAGCCTCCTAACTGAGGCAAAAAGGCTGAGGTGCGGGCAGATGGGTGGTGGGAGCTTCTACATAGAAATATCAAGTCAACACTCAGGCTTCAAACCTTGTCAGAACCTCACGGGTGCAGGTGTTTGTGAGGTCCAGTGGTTCTTCTAGCCCATCTGTGGAAATGACACTCATTGTCTCCCTCTCTGTGGTATGAGAGTATGTGTTGAGGAGACACACCAGGTTCTATTCATCTATCAGTTGATAAGTGGATCCCTCCTGAAACTCAAGACAAATGGCAAGGAAGCAATTTGTGAGGGAAATAGATTTGAGAAGTCCTATTGACAAGAAGAGTCAAAGTTGTGCTCAATGGAAAATGGCAAAAATTCCTTTTGTAATTCCAGAAGAAGGCCAGTGATGATGGTAGAGCCGAGCTGTGTGACAGAAACCAGGATCCAGGGAACCATGGTGATGAACGTGACCCTAGGATCATTATCATTTGTCCTCCCCATTATTCAGGAAAGATTAGTGAGCTAGGAGACAAATTAAGAACCTCTCCATACTGGTCCTATGGAACATTACCCATAGGATCTCCAATGACTTGGGGCAGCTGCAGGCTATCCGAGAGGAGTTTTGGTGAGGGTCCAGTGATGATGGTGTGCCAGAAATCAGAGGCCTTGAACCAGACAATGACTTGCTGCAATGAACATTTGCAAGTGAAGACTATAGGACAAAAAAGTATATTGCGTGACACACTGTAGCTCCCAATGCCACTAAAATAAATAAAGAGGAGATGGAGAGATGGGAAAGACTGAGGAGCAAAGTGGTTTTTGTTTGTTTGGTTTGCTTTGCTTTTAATTTTTTAGAATTTTCTTCTGAAGGGGGGCACTGCAAGAGTGAAGGGCAGATATGGAGGGACTGAGAAATGAGAGGAATTAGAGTGCATGATGAGAAATTTCCAAAGAATCAAACAATAAATTAAGTTATTAAAAAAAACACCTCCATTAGTGAGGAGGACAAAATAGCAGTAAGGATGTCTAAAAATCTCATAAGGACTCATACTATTAACTATCTAACTTAAAATATTTCATAATACATATAAGCCTGTCTTAATACTTCATAGTACAGTGATATATTAATACTTAATATATTACTATGTCATAATACATGTAATTATCTTCCTTAGAATATTTCAGAATATATACATGTCTGTATATAAATGTACACATATGATGTGGGACAATGGTCTGTATTCTGTCAATTATATTTTAAATAAATGCTGATTGGCCAGTAGCAAGGCAGGAAGTATAGGTGGGACAACCAGACAGGAAGTGGAGACGGGTCAATGAGAACAGGAGAATTCTGGGAAGAAGGAAGCCCATTCCTCTGCAGTCCTGGCCCAGCCACAGAAGAAGCAAGATGTGACTAACCCATCAAATAAAATACCGAGCCACGTGGCTAACACAGATAAGAATAATGGGCTAATGTAAGTTATAAGAGTTAATAAGAAACCTGAGCTAATGGGCCAATCAGTTTATAACTAATGCAGACCTCTGTGTGATTTCTTTGGGACTTAACAACTGAGGGAACCGGGCAGGACAGAAACCCTAACAACACACATATAGTTCAAGTAAAATCTTCTCATCCGAGATAACAATAGGTCTTCCAAGAGCCAAGGACTACATCAAGAAATTCTTAAAACTTTCCTGACTATTCGTTGCTCTTCCCTGCCTCGCAGAAGTGGAGGGTAAGTCTCTATTGCTGAGACACCATGCACTTTAGACATGGGACCCAGAGGCTCCTGAATGGAACTGACCTGAATGCCTCCTCTGGAAAGACTAGCTTTCATGGTTCCAGAAGGTACCAAGCTTTCAAAGGAGATAAGTAACCAACAGCCCTAGAAAGCTATGATGTCCACGAACCGCAACAATGACCAGAATGGCATGATACCCTAAGAGAGCAGAAGTGATGTTCATACATTGGGGGTAACCAATAGCTTTCAGAAGGGGAACTTAAAACATGTTTAATAAGAGGAAAATTGTGTCTGGTACTGGAAACCTAGCCAGTTACCCAAGGTTAGTGAAGTCATGAGTCTTGGAGGAGCATCTAAACTGTCATTTTACTTAATCAGCTTATCCCTAACTATATTCTAAATACTTACCTTTATAACCACAGCTAACTGTAAGCCTTACTCCTCATCACAAAAACTTCTTTTGCTAACAGAGACCACTGCAGGAAACCCCAAGCAATCAAAATGCAAAATTATGGAGACAAGTCTACATGAATACATCTACAAAACAATCCCAACACCTAAGGCTCAGGGAACGTAGCAGAAAAATTGTAAGGGTCCTGAATCATGTAGTTTTCTGTGAAAGTGTGTCTCCTAGGAATGCCAGAAGCTACATCCATAAAGTCTCACCAACATAACTTTCTAAATGTGAGCTGAACAAAGACCACAACAAACATGTGAAAGTGGACGAAGGAAAGCCCAGGAAGCCTCAACTCTACACAGAGAATGTCAGACACCTAAGGAAAGCTGGGAGGAGGAGAAATAAACTTTTCCAGGGAAGAGCATACTGTTTGGTTATCCAGTACCAACTGATCAGTCCTAAAAACATACATGCAAGTAACATTACAAAGACTGAACAGCTTCTGTTTCAGAACAAATTCATTTTTGCATGCAATAATAATTAATCAAAGAAGAGACCATGGATTTCAAAGAGAGCAAGGTGGGTGTATTTGGGAGTTTGGAGGAAGGAAAAAAGAAGAGGGAAATGGGGTAATTATATTCTAATCTCAAAATCAAAATAAAGAATAACAATAGTTAAAGAAAACCCTAATTTTGTTACTGATTTTCCTTTTCTTTTTGAATATATTCCACACTGTTACTCATTAAGTTTTATAAAGTGAGCAAAGTGAGGAATTTAGTGTTTAGGAAATAAGAATCTTTTGAGTTGTTGATATAGAATCTGCTTGTGGCTATAGGGGGTTGGGGGGGCTGACTGTCCAGTGTCTTCTTGAATCATAGAGGGACCTTTGTGAATGCAGACCATATAATAATGGTAATATGAATACTCTTGTGACTTGATGGGTTGCAGTTTGCTGTAAATTGTTCATTATATTGAGTTCATAGATAATGGGAAAATATCATGTTCAAATGTACATTGTCTATCAAAATTTTACAAATGGAGTTCTCCCTTGTTGGTATATTGCTAGAGAATCCAGACAAAATTTGCATTACTTTTTACGAGTAATCGATATTTTATGAAACACCTAGAAGAAAAATTCAAGGAACCACAAACTTTGATTTTATTAATACTTCTCTTCCAGATAACTGTCAATATTTCTAACCAGCTAATGGCTGTGTGATCAGCAACAGGGCCCTAAATAGGAGCATCTCTGAGACACAGCCTAATAAACCACATGTGTGCTCCAGAGACACTGCCCCATTGTGATGCTGGTAAGTCTCTTCATAGGTATTCCTCTCCCCCTCCCAAGCATTAAAACCCCTTAGCTTAGTCTCTTAAACTTTCCGAATTCTCAAGACTCATCCGCTCTGTTCCCTGTGCCTTAAGTTTCTCCTCTGAATGGTTATTCTGTTGAAGAGTCTGATACTACGTGTGTCACGGTGCAAACTTAAATGAATATGTCACCTGGGAATAGAGGGTGGGGGACAAGGATGGAGTTGGGAAGTTCTTTGGTGCCTTACATTTTAAACAATTGGGGAGATGATATTTTCAATTTTATATTTTAGTAGGTTTAATGCATCCATATTATTCTCCAACCTTTTGTTATCACTTGATGAATTTCATAAAAGAAAAATAACTATAAAACATAAGAATAGATATAAATTTTAATCCCCACTTTCCTTCCCAAGAGGGCATGCTGAGACTACTGTTCACATTTTATCACCTTTACTTATGCATCTTGAAGGTCTTTATGAATGTATGGGAAATACACTGATATTCTCTTGCATTTTCACACTCACATAGAATTTCATTTCATGAACATACGTAAATTATTCACTGGCTTTTCTCTTTATGGACATTTGACTTACTTCAGCCTTCAGTTTTAAAGCAAAAATTCTGAGAACATGTTTAGGAGCCATTTTGAACATGTGCAAATCTATCTTCGAGAAATTTTCCCAGAAGCAGAATCATGGGGTCCAAGAGTATATGCATTCGTAATTCTAATAGATACTGCCAAACCGCCCGCCAAGAGTCTTGAAACCATTTACTCTCCCGCGGGTGATGCATGGGAGCACCCATTTCCTTACTGCCTGGACAACAAAATGTATTATAATGAAAGACTCTTAATCCTTATTAAACAAATTTCCAGGCTTAGAGCTCTTTGGAGAAAAGAATTGATGTTATATCTGAAAACCTTCTCAATTCTTCTAAAACCACTTCCCTTGGGCAGAAACAACAAAGCAATGCTTGCTAAATTCTAGGCACCGCGCCAAGGATTAGGGACACCCAAGTAAGTGTGATGAGCGCTAAACTCCCGTTACCTCCCCCTCCCCTCCCTTGACAATTTTTAAGGCCTATTGATTTTATATTTCACGGTAGAAACTTATTATGCCCGTCTTTTCTCCACCTTCACACATGTGGTCACATTGGCTTCTTAACTGTCTGCCTGTGCCCTGTGCCTTCCGTCTCCAATCCCCAGTTCCCCTTTGTTTAGGCAATCTTTCTAAGGCGGGACAGGCAACTCGCTACTATTTTCCCTATCCATCCGCCCTGCGCTTTGAATCGGGAAGGTCCCTCACAGGCTCACGTTTTAAGACTCATTCGCAGGCTGCTGGTGCTGCTTGGGTAAACTGTGGAACCGGGAAGAGCTGGGCTTGCTGGTGGAATTTGGTCGCTGGGACAGCCCTTCGAAGGAGTTACCCACTTTCGGTTCTAAACTAGCTAGCTCTGCCTCCAGGTTTGTGTTCCATTCCGCCACTCTCATGAACTCCACTTTCCTGTCTCACTCTGATAAATAAAAATTGCCGAAGCCGTAAGTCAAAATAAGCCCTCGTCCCTTACATTGTTTATTGCAGGTGTTTTGTTCCTGGGACACGGAAGTAACTAACACACAGGGCCTTTTGACTCATGGAGTGACATCGGAATCCCATCACCTAGCAGCTAATGCCTTTCCAATTTCACAATCCCCGCTTCTTCCTGGCCCTTTGATGGGCCTTCTCCCTACACGGCCGTGTGTTCAGCACACGATGGCTAGGCGTATGCACCCAGGAGCTAAGTCTCCTGAGTGACAGCATCATTCAATAAATGTTTTCTTTCCCTACAGAAATGACTACTTTGTGAGTTCAGGAACTACTGGGGCTCTACCATCCAACAATATTTCAAATTCTTTTAAGATTTGAAATGAATTATTTTGACATAGTGTCTCACTAAGCCACCCAGGCAAACCATGAATTTGTAATCCTCCTGTGTAATCGGAAATTGTTCATTCATTTCCTGGCCTCCCAGACCCAAATAATCACACAGAAACTATATTAATTACAACACTGTTTGGCCAATAGCTCAAGCATATTCCTGGTAAACTCTTGTGTCTTAAATTAACCCATTTCTATTAATCTGTGTATCACCACAAGGCTATAGCCTACCAGTAAGGTTCTGGAGTCTATCTCCTTCAGCAGCTACATAACATCTTTCTGACTCTACTGACTCTCTTTCTGTATTTCTTTCAGCCTGGCTATATTCTGTTCTGAAATAAGCCAAAGTAACATCTTTGTTAATTAATGGTAATAAAACATATTATTGCATACAAAGGGGAATCCCATTTGTCTTCTGCCTCCACTTCCTGAGTAGCTGAGATTACAGACCTGCACTATCAGACCGAGGTTGGATTCAAGTATCCTTGCTTCTCTCCTTTTCTCCTTCTCCTTCTCCTCCTCCTCCTCCTCCTCCTCCTCCTCCTCCTCCTCCTCCTCCTCCTCCTCCTCCTCCTTTTTTGGTTCTAGTTGACAAATTCAAGCTCATTGCCCTGACCCCACTGTCACTCTGCACCCCGTCTGTGTCAGAACACTGGGAAGAAGCAACAGGTGTTCTCCGCAGCATTTGTCTGCTTCTTCTTAGACTTAATCCGTCAGCATAAACTGACCTAGAAGCTAGTCTCTTTTTTAGACACCAAAGTCATAGGTTTCCCTCTTATTCTGTAACTATTTAGAATAATGAAATCTTATTTAGTCGTATGATTAAAATAATTGTTGTACTGTTGGTTTGAAAACTCACCTCCAGTTCAGGCCCCTGTCCTGAACTACAAGCATATATTTAGAATAGGTATCTGCTTGCATATATATCTGGAACGGCCTCCCAGACTTTTTCTAAATAAGTGGCAATACCATCCTTCTAGGTCTGTTTCTCAAGTTAAAAACCTTCATTTCTTCCCTCACGCTGCCCCCCTCCCCCACACGCACACAGACTTTCGGTTTCTCAGCAATAGTTCTGGACGTGGAATTTCCCCGTATCTCATCACCGTCACTATGACAACCAAACACCACTATTTCCTCCCTGAACCTGCCCACTATTGCACGCCGGGCTCTCCCCACCATTTGCCCATCTTCTTTCCATCATCTCATGGGCTACTCATGGCAGCTGGACTCAGCTTGTTAAAGCAGAAGACAGGTAACATCTATCTCCTGTCCCGACTTTTCCGATCCCTTTGAGTTTGTATCAGTCAGGCAGGTCAAGTTCTGCTGAAACAACAAAAGTGCCCTGACAATCTCAGCGACTTCCAAAAGCCAAGCTTCAAGTGTCACTCAGCTGAAGTCTGATGTGGGTAAGAGTTTCTTATGTCAAGCACTTCAACATGAAGGTCAAGGAGTGAGGCAGAGAGAGGTGGAGGAAGCACACTTTGTCTTTACTGCCCTAGCTTGGCAGCCTTGCGCATCCCTTCTGGTTGAAATCAAATTCTTATGACTAGGTGTGTGGCATGAATGCTCCTACAAAGATCACTGGGATAGCTATAAAGGGACAGTCATTCTGCAAGGAATCTCATGGACATTTCCCTCAGAGAGCAAGTCAAAGTCCTCGATGTATAGGTCTTGGCTGAAAGAACTTGCCAGAATCTTCTCGTGTCTTCTTTATTCTGTACTCCTGACTTTCTGGCTACATTCCCATAGCTCCTCCCTCCTTGCCAGGACTCTAACTTCACTGGCTGGTTTGCTAGTCTTTGCCTGGCTCAGCCACATTGCTGCATAGCTTCTCACTTTGCTACATGCACTATCCTCACAAGTCCTCAAGTTATATCCTGATTTCCATCTGATCCGGGCTGGAAATGCACCCCCAGCACCTGCCTCAGTGTAAAGCACTCCCCTTTCTGGTGTCACCTAGTTACATCATGTACATCTTTAGTGTACATACCTTGTTCGTTAATTATCTCTTCCACTAGAACATGAACTCTTTGACATCAGACTTTTGCTTCAATGTCCAGAAAGAGCCTGACACAAACTGCCAGGCTAATCTTCATTCCGTGACTGGATTGAACTGGTTTGAAAACTATCCTGCAATTCTCTCTTAAATTTATCCTCTTTATTTTTACTCTTGCCCTCGGTGACACAATTCTAGACCTTTAAGTTTAGTTACTGTCAAACTAGACATGAATAAACCCCCTTCAACATATGTCTGTGACAAAAGTAGAGAGAAAAATCAGTTCCACAGACACACCTTATGAATGATGAAGCAATATGTGACAAGCAGGGGATGGCATATTTACTGCTGTGTTTCTGTTTGCTTCTGTTGAAATGTGAAAATTCCCAGCCAGAGTCTCTCCATCATATATTTAACTCAAATCTAATTTAAATATTTTTTTCTAGTTCATCCCATTACAGAGCAGCATCCGGTCTGTCTCTCTTGCACGTTTTCTCTTTCTCTCCTCTCTCCCTTCCCTCCCTGTCTTCATGTCTTCATCCCCCCCACACACACAACAATGGCCTCAGCCACTGAAGAATCAAAAAGCACTCAACCTTGACGTTGACTATTTCACTACATAGAGCCTCCAACCTTTCTTACAGGAGCCATCTCACATTCCTAAAATTAATTTTAATTATTTCTCCAGCTTGCTGCTGGAGAATAAAAGCATACACTTGGGCAGAGCCAGTTGGAGGTAGGAAGCGAAATCATGGTCCAGGTTTTTCCACAAAAAGCATTATTCTGCTGGGAGCTGCCCTCATTTAGTGAGGGATGGTTAGCACCTACCTCCAGTTTCCTAGCAACACAAAGCTTTCCTGCTGCTAGGACTGAGGGTCATTTTTATATCTTCCCATCATTTTCTCCTGGACTCTATGAAGAGAGATTACTCTAGTAAATTCCCATGGCAGAGGGCACACTGAAAAGGGTGTATGTGTGATAGGGAGGGGGGAGTGAGGGGTGGTGTGTGCATCTGGAGAAAGAGACCAGGAAAGGGGGCAAGGAGGGAGTAGCAATGATATGAAGGGCACAAAGAAATGTATCTTAATGAAATTGTCAAAGGAACCAGAAGGTTTTGGGGAATATATCTTCTCACTGTGGCCCAAAGATTTTCCCTAGCAGGGCTCAAGACTGAGGATGCTCAATTTACAGCTTATTTTGTTGGACATATAAACTGAATAAAGAAACATTGTAGGTATCTGTTTTCATTGCCTTTTATAAGCTCAACTGGTAGAGGATCCCTGTTTAAATTCTGTAGGTATTTTATAAGATAGTTATGTCTAAATGTTGGTCCTCAGAGGCCACTGTCCTCCACTGATATCTCTGTGGACAAACAGTGGTTTTGAGAATACAGACAGGTGTGAATTCATTTGCTGACATCCGCCTGTTAGCTATGAGACATTAAACATTACCCAATCTCCAGAAAACTGGTTTTCTTCATATGGGAAAGGATGGTAAAACTCACATGTTTTACTGATTTCTATTCTATATTTCTATTTATCATCTATATATCTATTTATCTTTCTATCTGTCTGTCTATCTATCATCTGTGTATGTATCTATGTATGTATCTATGTATCTATCCATCTACCACCTATAAACTGTCTGTCTGTCTGTCTGTCTGTCCATCTCCTGCATTCGTGTCTTTCTACTGGAGACAACCCAGAGTCTTGCATATGCTAGGCAGGAGCCCTATCACTGAGCCACATTCCTGGCCCCAGCTGTTCCTTAACGATAGCACCCTGGCTAGTGTGTCTGTGTTATGTGTGGTGTGTGTGTGCATGTACATGCATACATGCACATGTTTATGTCTGTGTGTGCAACAAGATGCCCAGAGTCCCAACTTTAAAAGACAGAAACTCAGCTCCCCCAAGTTTCCAGAACAGTCTACCCAGTTAGGTGTGTTCTCCCCTTGGATACTTGGCATGGTTTCCATTAAAGAGCGCTCTTCTGGTGAAGAGAATTGATTCTGCTAAAATGAACCTTGGTTCCCTTGTTGGCCATCCTCTTCCAAAATGGAGCTCCAGCAAACTACTCAGGGGAGTGTCAGGGAATGACACCCTGAGGATGTATGTACGTACATACATACATGCATATGTATGTAGAGCTATGTACTGAGGCTGGAGGGATATGAAAAGAACAAGAGCCTACTGAAAGCCCTCCCATGATTGTGTCCACCCTGTCTCCAGCTATGTTTCACATGGGCAGAAGGAACTCTTTTCTTTTAAAGTCGTTGTTAATTTAAAAGCAAAGCAGCAAAAAAAAAAAAAAAATTGCAACCTAAAATCTGAATGTGACTCAGTGGTGGAGGTTTGCCTACAGTGCTGAAGATCCTAGGCTTGATTCCCAGCACAACCTAAATAAAACAAAGCATGGAAAACAAACAAACAAGAATCCACAATTGTAATGGGCCCCTTTAAACAGATAAGACTCTTTTTACAATACAAATAAAATACTGGTTTAGTAAAATCCAATTTGCATACATTGGGGAGTCTTTGAATACTTTATTTAAGCCTGTAATCACATAAAAGGACTCTCCCTTTAACAATGATTATTTTAGAATCATTATGCTTAAGAAATCATAATGTAGGGATTTTAACTGTATTGCCAACACAAATGCATTCTTTAAGAAATTCAAAGCATTGATGTGCTCCTACATTCTTCCTAAATCTTTTCTGTTGAATTGAACTCAGTATCTCTGTGATGCTCAGGTTTTTCCCTTTCATGAGCTCAGGGCCAAAACATAGGATGGCGGAGACCTTTTTTCCTTAGCTTGAGGGGAAGGGCCTGGAGGCAGAGTGGTCTCCAGTATAATCTTCATGAAGACTCAGCAGCAAGGTCAAGTCTTTAGTGCCACACATTTTGGTATTAATCTTGCAGAAAAAAAAAAAAACGAGTCTGTAGAAAAAAACTAAGATTATGACATGACATCATGACTTTATGCTTCATGACATGTTTTGAGACAGCTTCTATGTTACCACATGAGCTGGTCTTCCTTGATGCTTTCAGCAAGGAGGGTGTCATTTGGTTTTTATTCACTTGCTGGTACCTCCTGCAATGCAGCATCTTCATAGCTAAAACAAATAAAAGAGTCCTATGAGTGAGGGCTAGTAGACAGTTGGGCTCATGTAAAGTCTTTCTCAGTTTAAATAATTTGTATA
>NW_026068002.1:4459778-4466324 GCF_014885135.2 Alexandromys fortis
ATATATTCTTTACAAGAGAGTTACTCTTAAGTAATCCCCAAACAGGGTAGAATTTTAGAAATAAGATTTTTTTTGTAAATTAAAAAATTTAAAGGAAAAAGTCATAGTTAGTGTTCCCTAGTACCTGTTCATCAACCCATGATAAAGAAATGTGTGCATCTATAGTTGTTTTTAGATAATGTTGTGGCCCACTATAAACACTATAAGCTAAATACATAGCCAAGAAAATTTAAAAACATTATTACAATTTAATTAAAATTTCAAAAAATGTGACTGGGTTTCATGATATATGCCTTTGATCCCACCACTGGGGTTGGGGGGAGCAGATTCATCTCTGTGAATTTTAGGCCAGCCTGGTGTATATAGCAAGTTCTAAGTCAGCCTGGATTACATAGGGAGACCCTGTTTTAACAAACAAACAGACAGATAGACAGATGAAGAAAATGAAGACGAGTAATGTACTATTATTAGAACACACCCTGCCTACTTTTATGTCAAACTGACACAACTAAAGTCATCTTAGAGGAGAGAACATCAATTGAAAAAACAAAAAAGCTTTCATAAGACCTGGCCGTAGGCAAGCCTGTAAGTATTTTTCTTAATTAGAGGTTGATGGAGAGGGCCCAGCCTGTTGTGAATGTTCCCATCCCTGGGCTGGTGGTCTTGGGTCTATAAGAAAGCAGGGTGAGCAGACCACGGAGAGGAAGCCAGTAAGCAGCACCCCTCCATGACTTCTGCATCAGCTCCTGCCTCCACATTCCGTCCCGGTTTGAGTTTCCACCTCGGCTGCCCTTAATGACTGTGATTCAGGATGCATAAGTCAAACAAACCCTTTCTTTTCCAAGTGGTTATTGGTCAATGTGTTTTAAGAGTAACTCTAAGACAAACCTGTAGACAAAAACAATGACTGTGTCAAATTGCTAAAAGAAAATTGTTTTCTAAGTTCCTGTATTTACTATTACTTTTCTGTTTAAGACTGGCATCTTAAACAGAAAACACCTTCCAGGTCACTCCAGTGTAGAAGTCATACCTTCCATCACTCTTCTGTCAATTTAAACTAAAAAGATAAAATTCAGTGACAGGAGAACTACTAAAATAGTGCTTGTACAAGAGTTCAAGAGTGTATTACTTTTTGTTCAACCCATCTTTTTTTTATTTATTAACGATTTCTGTCTCTTCCCCACCGCCGCCTCCCCTTTCCCTCCCCCTCCCCCAGTCAAGTCCCCCTCCCTCGTCAGCCCAAAGAGCAATCAGGGTTCCCTGCCCTGTGGGAAGTCCAAGGACCACCCACCTCTATCATCCAGGTCTAGTAAGGTGAGCATCCAAACTGCCTAGGCTCCCACAGAGCCAGTAGGTGCAGTAGGATCAAAAACCCATTGCCATTGTTCTTGAGGTCTCAGTAGTCCTCATTGTCTGCCACGTTCAGCGAGACCGGTTTTAACCCAGGCTTTTTCAGACCCAGGCCAGCTGGCCTTGGTGAGTTCCCGATAGAACATCCCCATTATCTCAGTGTGTGGGTGCACCCCTCGCGGTCCTGAGTTCCTTGCTCGTGCTCTCTCTCCTTCTGCTCCTGATTTGGACCTTGAGATTTCAGTCTGGTGCCAGCTTCACAAGTTGCTGTGGGACAATGGTCTGTACCCTGTCACTTATATTTTAAATAGATGCTGATTGGCCAGTAGCCAGGCAGGAAATATAGGCGGGGTGACCAGGCAGGAAGTAGAGGTGGGGCAACGAGAATTCTGGGAAGAGGGAAGTTCAGTCTGCAGTAGTGACCCAGCCACAGAGGATTGTGATTGCCATGCCGAAGAAGGTACCAAGCCACATGGCTAACACAGACAAGTATTACAGGCTAATATATAAGAGTTAATAAGAAGCCTAAGCAAATGGATGGAAATAGAAAACTCTATCCTGAGTGAGGTAAGTCAGACCCAAAAAGATGAACATGGGATGTACTCACTTGTAATTGGTTTCTAGCCATAAATAAAGGACATTGAACCTATAATTTGTGATCCTAGAGAAGCTAAATAAGAAGGTGAACCCAAAGAAAAAGATATAGTCATCCTCCTGGATATTGAAAGTAGACAAGATTGTCAGGCAAAAATCGGGAACTTGGGGGTGGGGTGGAATGGGGATAAGGGGAAATGGGGAGAGAAAAGTGAGAAGGGGAGGATGGGGGGAGCTTGGGGGAATGGGATGGTTGGGATAAAGGAAGGGCAGATATTGGAGCAGGGAAGTATATATCCTAATTAAGGGAGCCATCTTAGGGTTGGCAAGAGACTTGACTCTAGAGGAGCTCCCAGGTGTCCAGGGAGGTGTCCCCAGTTAGTTCCTTGGGCAGATGAAGAGAGGGAACCTTAAATGGCCCTATCCTATAGCCATACTGATGAATATTTTGCATATCACCATAGAACTTTCATCTGGCAATGGATGGAGATAGAGACAGAGACCCACATTGGAGCACCGGACTGAGCTCCCAAGGTCCAAAGGAGGAGCAGAAGGAGGGAGAACATGAGCAAGGAAGTCAGGACTGTGAGGGGTACACCCACCCACTGAGACAGTGGGGCTGATCTATTGGGAGCTCACCAAGGCCAGCTGGACTGAGACTGAATAAGCATGGGATAAAACTGGACTGTCTGAACATGGCAGACAAAGAGGGCTGATGAGAAGCCAAGGACAATGGCACTGGGTTTTGATCCTACTGCATGAGCTGGCTTTGTGGGAGCCTAGCCTCGTTGGCTGCTCACCTTCTTATACCTGGATGGAGGGGGGAGGACCTTGGACTTCCCACAGGGCAGGGAACCCTGACTGCTCTTCGGACTGGAGAGGGAGGGGGAAAGGAGTGGGCGGAGGGGGAGAGGAGTGAGGGGAGGGGGAGGGAAATGGGAGGCCAGGAGGAGGGGGAAATTTTTTCAATAAAAAAAAGTCAATTAAAAAAATAAGAAGTCTGAGCTACTGGGCTAATCAGTTTATGATTAATGTAGGTCTCTCTGCAATTTCTTTAGGACTTAATGGCTGTGGGAATACAGCAGGACAGAAATCTCAGTCAACAACAAGCTACATGTGGCTCTGTCAGTAAAGCCCTTGCTGCCAAGCCTGACGACCTGAGTACTATCCCTGGGCCCTCTCTGACCTCTACATGGGCATTGTGGTATGCTTGTGCTTCTCCAAAACCAATCAATAAAACGCTATCCAATCAGAATTTAAAGAGAATTAATGCAATCTTCCTTCGTTGCAAAGTCCATAGAAGTCCAGCTTTTGGTCTAAATGTGTTTGCTTTATTACCATCCTCCCCATAGCTGCTCCTCACTAACAACAGTGGCTTTTCTGTGACTCGTTCCCATGGTGTTTTCCTTATGAGGTTCTCTGTCCTGGAACAGGTAGTGACATCTGGGCCAGGCTCTCCAGGTTCTCCAGCAAATGAAAGTGTGAAACTCAGAAAGTCAGTCCACTTGTGCCCAGGAGAAGACATTCTTGGCAGAGCACTTGGCAGAAGACTGGTAGGGAATCTGCGTGCTGGTTGCCTCTCGGCCTTTTGCACTGCCTCACCTTGTTTCTTTCCCTTCGTAACCATCTCACACCTCATAGTCCATGCCACCATCTGCTTCTGGTGAACCCAGCACCCAGCACAATTCTTTGCATAACCCAGCATAACCCCACACCATCAGTCCACTTCTATCCCTGGGTCCATAACATGTGGCTGTATCTGGTTTGTAACAGAAAGAGATTGGTAAGAGTAACTGTAGGCATGGACTTTATGACAAGAGAAGAGGAAGATATGACTATAATCATTGGATGATGGTGATAATGATGGTGGCAGTTATGGATGGTAAACAAGACATCTTGAGGCAGGTATTACTGTCATTTGCAGTCAAAGTGGAAAAATTGAACACTAGAGGCATCTACATGCTTACCTAGTGAATGGAAAAATCAGAATACTCACCCAGTCCCTAAACTGTTACTTATGGTGGCCCTCTTCTTTGAGTGCTCCATGAGGGTAGGAACAATGTGTTTGTTGTTGAATCCCATAGTGGTACCAAAATGCCTAGCATACATTTGAAACTCAATAAATATCTCATGATTCATCTTCACTGCCTACTTGTCTAGATTTACAGCCACTATGGAGAAATACCTCCAGTGTTTCTGGGAGTGCCAGTGTGTCTCCAGAAAGACAGAGAGGGGATATTCACCCTGAATGTAGGTGGAATCATTTCATATGATGGGTTTCCAGAAGTAATAAGGGGAAAGGGACCTGAGGAGCCATATCATTCTCTCCCTGCTTCCTTATTCCAAAATCTATGCAATGAGCTGCTATCATGTATTCCCCTATGATGGTTTACCTTCAAACTGCTACCCAAAACAAACCCACCCTTACCTAAGTAACTGTTGCCTGGTGTCTTGCCACAATGAAGAGAAAAATGGCATATATATTGAACACATTAGCCATTATTAAGGCTTCTTGGTCAAATTCAGAAAAGCTTGGCTTTGGTGATAAATGTGATCTGTATGTTTTTTTTCTTTTTAATAATAAGGCCCATTTGACATAGTGATTTATGTGCTGTACATGCTATATTAAAGGCTAATTAAACTAAGTAAAATTAGGACTTCCTTGATTAAAAAATTTATACACTGTATTTTCTATTTGTTGGCTTGGTCTTTGCAAATAAAGCTTGGGGTATCTCCTGTGACCTCAGTAGGCTGCCCATTGGGGCAGAACTTGCATATATTAGATTTTCATTAAGGGTACTTACAGGTGCATAGCAGCTTTCCCATTTCAGACCATATTTCCAAGAGCTAAGGGTTGACTCTTAGTGGCTGTGTGTGCATTCAGGGATTCTGAGTAAGCTGGTTAGACCTAGAGTAGTCAGATTTTGTCAGTTATCTGGGGGAACACAGCAAAAGGCATCAGATAGATTTGACCCTTGCCTAAAGTAAGATGTACTTGAGTTAGCGAGGTGTGCATGAGTTCTAGGTTGTAGTTGGGGAAAGATTGTGGTTGTTTAGAATCTTATGTGTGTAAAGAGGTCAATGCCATCTTGGATTGGGGAAAGATCCAAGTTTCTTCTCTCTTATATTACCGTTGGCTTATAGAATTTGTTTCATTATGTAGTTAAAATCCACCCACTTTTGCCTTTTGTTTTCTCCTCGAAAAAGATCATTAAGGCAACTTCTCTCTGGTGCCAGGTTGGCATTCCCAAGGAAGATTCATGATTGGATTACGTTCCTGGGCACTATAAATCAAACCCGATGGCAGGGATATGTTGATAGCTTGAAGGAAGTGAGAAATAAATTAGGAAGGGAGAAGGCCTGGAGTGCGAAGGCATAAATCTCAAACTTAAATCTCAAAAGATGAAAAACTGCAAAGGCCATTTTGAAAACCTGGCTTAGACTCTGTTAAATGAGTCAAACAGAGAAGAAAGAGAATAAGTGTGAATGGATTTGATTTATACAAATGTCTGTAAGGAGAAGAAAATCGGCGTGTTTTAAACACCAGGAGGTCCCTTTGAAGGGTGTTGTAATCACAAGAGAAATTACTTGAGGTGCTTCAAAAATAGTTAAATCACACAAGGGATTATTTATGGCATTGGGTTTCTCTTAATTGATTTATTTGTTGGTTGTCAGCACTGGGGATTGAACCTAGGTATTCTTCTGCTGAATAGTCTCAGTCCCTGCTTGTGGCATTTGAAAAGGGGTGGGGTGTGTGTGTGTGTGTGTGTGTGTGTGTGTGTGTGTGTAATGTATGCAGTCATCAGACAGGCCGAAGCTGCTTTGCTGAATTTCTGATATTTCTGACTCTCCTTGTTTTATATCCTCTATTGTCATTCTCTTTTTGAGGCTAAAGGCATAGGTTTCAGAATTCCCATGGATTATTGGTGTCCCCTATATCACAATATAGAAGGAAGGACTTGGTGGTTTGGGGTTGAAACAAACATTGGCTTTGAGTCATCTTTCAGTCAGTTATATGACCTTGGGCAGGTCGTTTGTCCTCTGTAATTCAAGGTTGCCAATTTAGATTAGGCAAGAATGAAATGAACCTTGTATATATACCAAATTCCACAATCCCCAACTTGCAGTGGGTATCTAAAATGCATAGATTGTTATAGGATCCATTTTAATTTCTCTGAAACTTCATACTTTGAAGAAGTATTTCAATGTATGTAAACATTGGCCCCTTTTGGCCAAGAGGACAATTATAACACTTGACTTACCTAACAAGAGGTGTGCATATCTGGTCTACAATGGTATACAGCCTTTTAATTCTTACTAGAAGTTTCAGGATGGCGTGATTTCAATACCCAGGGTACACCAGCTGGTCTTCTGCACACCCTGTTCTAGAGGGCTGAGTTGGACTGAGGTCAAGCTGTGTACCCCATAAACCATACTAGAGGTGAATTGCATCCAGAAGCTTTTACACTTATGATGTTAGAATACACTTTGGTTTTTTTTTAAATATAATTTTTTATTGAAAAAAAAAGATTTCCGCCTCCTCCCCGCCTCCCATTTCCCTCCCCGTCTCCCTTTTTCCCCCTCCTCCCTCTCCTCTCCCCC
>NW_026068002.1:4468014-4543246 GCF_014885135.2 Alexandromys fortis
TGGGATGTACTCACTCATAATTGGTTTCTAGAGATAAATAAAGGTCAGTGAGTCTATAATTTGATCTCCTAAAGAAGCTAAATAAGAAGGTGATCCCAAAGAAAAACATATAGCTATCCTCCTGATTATGGGAAGTAGACAAGATTGCCGGGCAAAAAATGGATGGGATCTTGTGGGGGTGGGAGGGAGGTAAGGGGAGATGGGGAGAGAAAAGTACACTTTGGTTTTTAAAAAGATTTTTATAAAGTGCATGAGGGTTTGCCTGCTCATGTGTATGTCACATGTGTGCAGTACCCGCAGAGGCCAGAAGAGGGCACTGGATCCTATGAAACTGGTTTAACAATGATTGTGAATCACTATGTGGTTCTGAGAACCAAGTCAAGGTCCTGTGCTAGAGCAGTAAGGGCCCTTAGTCCCTGAACCATCTCTCCAGTCCTTGAATGCATCATGAATGGGTACTTTTGTCCAGACTTCATAAACAATCCCCCTTTGCTCTCTCAAGCTATTCTCGTGTGCAGAATGGCATGCTTTCCATTCCCTCAAATGAGTGGATGAAGTGGCCAGAGAAAAAGCTGGCTCCTAAAATGCTGGAGTTTTTCAAGTGGGGTTGGTGTCCATAGCCAGTGAACACAGATGATTTTGGTTGAGGTGGGGTGGGAAGGGGGTTTGCTTGTGTCAGACAATGTTAGGACTATTCTAATGAAATTCTAAATGCTGGATGGTTTATGAGCAATAGGCCCTGGAGGCCTATGACCTTCAAAACCAAGTTGCCTTAAGATTTAGCACTGAGTGAGGATTTTTCTTCCTGTGACCTCATAGGCGAGCAATCTTTGTGCTTCTTCTATAAGAACAGTGATTTAATTTGTGAGGACTGTCTGCCCACCTTGGAAGTTAGGATTTCAATAGGTAATTTTCTTTTTCCTTACAAGGTAGGGTTGGGGGAAATGTATGGACCAGAATGGTATGATTTGTGTGGGTTTCTTTTCTTTATATGGTATGTTGTCTGAACATTCTAGACAACATTAGAAGGCCTTTCTGGAAGGTGTTGGTGCTGATGCAGTATGAACCTGAGCATACTTCCAGGTTGTGTCGGGAACACTACAGCATCCACCTAGAGAACTTTCTGTGAAAAATACCAAATTCAGCAAAATATATAGAGGTTTATTATTTGTGTTTTAATAAATAAAGCTTGCCTGAAAGTCAGTACAAAGCAGCCACACTCATCAGCCATACAGGCCAGGCAGTGGTTACACACATCTTTAACCCCAGCAGCCACACTCATCAGCCATCTAGGTTGGGCAGTGGATGGCGTACTCCTTTAATCCAGGACTAGGAGGAATATAAGATGGGAGAAGACAGGTCTCACACTCAGTATCATTCTGAGGATTCATGGAAGATTTTCCATTTCTGTTTGAGTTAGAAGTAAAAGCCAGTGGCTGACTGCTTTGCTTTTCTGATCTTCAGGTTGAACCCCATTATTTGTCTCTGGGTTTTTATTGTTTGTGTTACAAGAAGTCATTGCAGAAATGCCAACTCCAAAGGCCAGAATCCCTGGGACAAATGTTCCTAGAAGAGTTTTCAATTCTTTCTCACTTTATAGGGGAAAAATGATAAGATAACCTAACTTTAAGCTTTAGAGTAAAGTATACATAATTTCTTTTATTAATGTATATATTTGTTGCAAAGTATCTAGGGGGTAAAAGCTAGAAGAAATAGTTTAAAGTTTCTTATGAACTTACCTTAAAAATGGACACTAATTTTCAGTGGAAATGATTCTGAGTATCTCCTTGGAAGTTTGCCAAGTGTCCTGGGGTTGTTGTTCCAGAGAAAGAAGGATGAGGAGCTTCAAGTTATTGGAAGTTCGTCTCTACACTTTCTTATGTAAGAACAATCATTTGACATGATGAGATAATACAGGACTGGTGTAGGGATGAGGCGAGCAGGCAGGCTTGCTTTTTGTCCTGCCTGGCTCCCACACAGCTAGCTTAGCCCCAGAAATACCAACACATAAATTGTATTCTTTTAAACACTGCTTGACCCATTAGCTCTAGCCTCTTACTGGCTAACTCTCACATCTTGATTAACCCATTTCTAATAATCTGTGTAGCACCACAAGGTGGTGGCTTACCGGGAAAGATTCAGCATGTCTGACCTGGTGGCTGGCTCCATGGCATCTGTCTCACTGCCTTCTTCCTCCCAGAATTCAGTTCTGTCTACTCCACCCACCTAAGGGCTGGCCTATCAAAGGCCAAGGCAGTTTCTTTATTAACCAATGAAAGTAATACATCAAAAGAAGACCCACCTACATCAGACTGGTTACAGGTTGCAGGGACATGGCTCACTGTCATCCTTTCTGTTCCAGGTCCTACTAATCTATCATCTTGACTTGGGGGTTACAGGTGATATTAGCCCCCTTTGTGCCAACTTCAGACTCTAGTGTCCTGGGTTTCTGTACATTCTGTTTGTCAACTAGTTCCTGTCAGCTCTGCTTGTGGCCATGAGAGCTAGTCAGACCCCCATGGTCACTAGCTCTCAAGTGGTCCCTAGGGATTCTTGGGCCAACACTCGAAAGGACAATAGTACATCCCTTTCATTTAGTTTGAGTTGTCCTAGGATTTCACACATGGCTGTGGAGAGCCCCATGAAAATGGAGGTATCATGGCGCGGAGGGGGGGTAGGGTGGCGGAGGACTCTCTCTCCTCTTTAATCTCTGGAAGATGGTGAGTTATTTCTTCATAATTATGGAAAGGCAGCCCACTCCACTTTCCTCACAGGGCTGTAACTAATGGTGTAGCTTTGAAATAAATTAATCCTGCTGTGTTAGCTGGTCACGGGAGGATCTTCCCAGTGTTTCTTCCCCCATTCAACTTCTGGCTGCAGAGGAATTTGAATAAGAGCAGAGCAAGGGGGAAAACAACTAAATTATAATAAGATGTTGAATAAATACCTTAGATATCTCACAGCCGTCCTCTTTAACTCGGAGCCCTCCCAAATGACACATTTAGGAATGAAATATCTGAAAGGAAGCTTATGTTGTGAATAACAATGTCTGCAGACCTCTGCTTCTCCCTGGATGGAAGTGCTAGCTCCAGGAGTCCTGGGACCCGAAATTCCCTGGAAGCTCTTCTAAGGAAGCTAAAAAGATCAGAAAACAACACCGTGAGATGGCTGGAAACTAACAGTGATGGAGAGTGAGTGAAGTCAAGGCTTGACCCTTCTTGGCCCTTTAGCTGGCCAATCTCACCATCCCTTTGGAGTTCTTCAGGATTCATATAGATATCTGATTTTATACATGGACTCTGGAGCATCTGATCTTCTTCCCCACTGACCAGCATACTCAATTCTCTCTACCCTTTCACACAGAGACCGAAACTCACAGCTTGTGATCTGTATCCACATCCTGAATCTCTATCGCCATATTGTCATCCTTGGATGGAAGCGCCTTGTAAGAGGAAAATCCATGCTACTTCTGAGATTTGAACCAGTAAGTTCTTAGTCACAAATTCAACTTCAGAAGGGTAGTTTCTAGGTCAAAGGCATGAACTATGTGCTCAGTTATCCTGGATTTAAATGACCACAAGTGGTGCCTGGAGCAAGACAGTCAAGGAGAGTTTTTTGGTGACATAATTTCTTTATAAGAATAATGGGAATATCAAAACAATTGGTTTATGATTTGCAGTGACTATTAGACATGTTGTGCATAGAAAGGGGTCTGGCATGAATCTTAAAACCCATCAATTTCTGAATCACGTTAGCAAATGGTACTTTCCAGTTCATGAAAAATAATGGCATTAGGAAATCAAGCAACTTGATTCCACTAATTTTACTATTTCTTTGTTTTAGTATATATTTCTTCCTTCTGAGAGGACAGAATTCTTCCTTTCCCAATTTACAAGACACCAAGCAACCATCTAGTTATTCATGACATAAACCATAACTGACATCATTCTGGCTTCTCTTCATAGACACAGACTTAGTCTGACCTTGAACTCTATGTAGCTGAGATTAATCTTGAACTTCTGATCCTCCTGCCTTCTCCCCAGTGCTGGGATTATAGCTGCATACTACCATGGAAGGTCTATGTAGTGCTGAGGACCAAACACAGGTCTCTGTGCATGTGAGTTATATGTGATCCAAAGCCACATTCAAGTCCTCATCAAGCTCCATCAGTCTATTGCAATGTAGTTTTAGTTACCACTAAAAGTGCTTTCAATGGGGCTGTGAACAGACACTGTGTAGAATGATATAGTGGGGGAGGGTTTGGTTGTTTCCCTGGATACGACCAAAATGCTGGTGCACAGAGCTCTGTGCTAGTCTGCTCTCTGGCTCTGCTCCTGTGAATCATGTGCGCGGAATCATCTCAAATACCTCTTAGAGTCAATTATCAAAGTGCAGTGCTCTTATGCCCAAACAAGAGTTCTGTGCTCCAGTTGCCCAAGTCCATTTACCTACCTACCCACTGAATAGACTCCCATGTCCTAAGAAACACATTTTTTAATTATTTTTATGTTTTGCCTGCATGTATATCTCTGTGCACTTGTGAGGGCTTATCAACTAGGTGTAGGATTCCCTAGGACTGGGGTTACATATGGTTGTGAGCCACCATGCAGGTGCTGGGAATCGAACCCAGATCCTCAGGAAGAGAAGCCAGTACTCTTAACCAATCACAAGTGGATTTTGAATACCAATAATAATAAACACTTCCTCTTGACACCTTTTCTGTCCCCTGTGGTCCCTACTTAATAAGTGGCACCAAATGCCCAGCTGTTGAAATGAGAAAACATTAAGTTGGTTATACTTGATGCCCTTCATCCTCAATGCCACACGGCCGTGTGATTGCCAAGTATAGTTGATAATTCTCACACACCCATTCATTCAGTTCACCTTTCTTACCTCCATGTTTGTCTCCCAGAGATGTTATAATGATCTACACACTTTGTAGTTTAAAACAGTAAACATTTTTATTATAATTTCTAACATCAGAAATCTAAATAAGGTGCCAATATGGACACGGTCCTTCAGAAAACTCAGAGGGGAGAGGCTGCCCTCGCCCTATAAGCTTGGGCTGATCTAAACATTTCTTGGTTTCCAATAATGTGAGTCTACTGCCATCACAGACTTCTCTGTGGGAGGTCTCCCTGTGTCCTAATATAGCCTTGAAAGGATACTGGCTGTGGGCTTTAAGGACTTCTTAACCTCACAGAAGCTAAATTTTGTTCAACTATTTGTAAAAGACCATGTATTCAAATAACATCATATTTTCCAGTTCTAGAGGGACATGAATTTGGGTGAGGTTCTCCTGAACTCACTAAAATAGGTAAATCCTAATTTATTCTACTACCATATCATACCTATTTTACCTCACTACTGCCATAGTTATCTTCCTGGGTGTGTCTTGTTCTTATCCTTGAATATATTTATTTTTTCCTTAGCAACCAAAAATTATTAAAATCAAGTCATATTTCTCTCCACCTAGGATAAATAAACAGTATCCTTGTGAGCCTCAGAATAAAGGCCACAATCCTTTGGACAGTTTAAGCGTCTCTTTGCGTGTGTGGTCTCAGATCTCAGCCTCTTTGTACCTTCTTTCTGACATAGCAAAATGCTTAGCAAGTTCAGTTGTGAAAGAGGGTCACATTCTTCTTTAAACAAGACAAAACTGTGTCTGTTTGCACGTGTGTGTTTCAACATGTATGTGAACACATGTGTGTGTACGTGTGTGTGTGTGTGTGTACATGTGTGTTTAGGCCAGAGGTCAAACACAGATGTCATCCTCAGGAAATATTCACTAGTTTTCTTTCAAGACAGGCTCTTTCTTTTTCTAGGACATGGGACTCACTTATTCAGCTATATAGGCCACCCAGCAAGCCGTAGGGCTCTTCCTAACTCTGCCTCCCTAGGACTGGAATGAAAAGCACACATCAACCTTAGGATTTTTTATGTGGGTGCTGGGCTTGAACTCAGGTCCTCTTGCTTGTTTGGTAAATGTTTAAGCAGCTGCGCTGTCTCTCCCAGATCATCATGTTCTCTCTTCTCAAAGCCGTCCCATATGCTCTATTTTCTGTCAATAGTTCATATGCAACCCATGCAGTTTTCCTCCCAGGACTCAATGCTCGTGATCAGTGAGGTTGAAAGTCATCCGCCTCTTCCAGGAAGCTACCCTTGGTCCCCAGCATCCATGCAACCTGGTTCACTCTTTGTCTTCAGACCTTCCCGCACTGTAGAACATCTTCCCTAATGCACAACAGCAATTGCTCATTCCTATCTCCTCGTTCCCGACTCACCAGTAATGTCCATGACTACGGTGGCTGCAGCACGTTTCAAACACAGTGCGGCCACCCACACAGGATCTGAGGTGCACAGGCCCAGATCAGCACGAGCAGAACAAATGAGTTAAGAGCACATAATGCTTTCGCATTAAAGGAATGCGATGTTTAATCTGCCTCGCAGAGATGTTTCTAATAGTTACTTTGAACATTTCTTTTTCCTACAAAGAATTATAAGTGTGAAAATATGATAGTAATACTTCCTTTTAGAAAGAAAAAAGGGTGGATATTTAGTAACACATTTTACATTTCATCAGTCCAAGGAGCTATTACTATCTGATTTGGAGTGCCTGTGGTAATTCACCAGACGTTGCTAAAGACTCTCCATTCTGTGTGTCTCCCATATCCAGATGGGCTAGAGAAGCCCTGCCGGAAGTTGGTGTGTCTCTCTCTCCCAACTGTACTAATAACTTGACCAGTATTTATGAAGTAGATATTTGACTGTGAATACATGGCTCGGGGAAACATAAAAGAAATGAGCGGGTAAGATGAGTAATGGAAGGGGTCTTGGGACTGTGGCTAGCCAAACATTGTCAATGGCAACTTGCCAGCAAATCTCATGCATTTCTCATCTGACCTCCATTTTTGTTATTTTATCTATCTTGGAAAAATGTGTCCCTTATATTTATTGCTCCACATGAAAGATGTGCTAGACCTATGGTTAACCAAGATGAATCAGACACCTCTAGATGAGGAAGAGCATGAGCTAGTAACCATAATGCCTTGCTTTCTTTTGACAATTCCATGGAGCCTAGAGAATGAGAGATCTCAGCTTTGTACAAATCACTTCATATGCTTTTCCTGGGCAGTGCAACACCAAACATCTTTGCAATTGCCAGAAATGCAAAACTCCCAGAAACGTGCATTGGTGTACATGCTTCTGACTTTGGCTTTGGCAAAGGTCTTTGCAATTAATGTATAAGTATAAAACAACAGAGGGGTAAGCTGGACTTCACTAACATTAAAAACTCTTGTGCAGAGGCTGGAGAAAGTGCCTGCTGTACAGGCGTGAGGGCAGGAGTTCAAATTTCCAGCAGCATGGAAAAGCCAGGTGCAGTGCATGTATCTCTAACCCCAGCAGCAGAGGAAAAAAAAAAAAAAAAACCTCCAGACTCGGTTGGCACAGCCACATCTGGTGGGAATGACAAAAATGTTATAGGACCAGCAAAAGCTGCTTGATGAAGATCCAGCAGAGCTGAGCTGCATGATGGCCACTGCGACATCTTTGGTTTTCCTCTCCAGCTGTTACCTATTGGGGTGACTTTTAGTATTTGTACAATTTGGGGATATTGGATTGATGGAAAATGTCTTATTAGCCATTTATGCCTTCTCCCAGGGATGCTGCTTCTAAGCTTCCCCAGGAAAGTCCTGAACACACTACCCCTCCTGCTTTTAGGGAGATATCCTTATCTACTTGAAGGTCTTCTTATGCCTTGGAGGTTGTGGTATACATACAAAAGCCAGGGGTCTCCTTCTGAGGCTATGAGATATTATTAAAACATATCTCCCTGTGCTTATTCAGGAACAAGATATGCGAAGTTAAGTAAATTCAAAAATGTCAACAAGACTTGGTGGGCTAGAGGAGTTGGCCACAGTTCAGATTGCGAGCCTCTTCCCACTATACCCTCAGACAATTACATGGCCCATAGAGCAACAATGTTAGATGAGCTGAAGTTACCTCAGCCTTACACAGAGCCTTATATTGGTGAGCAAACTATGGAGGGGAAAGATGATTTTTAAAATGGGGTGTCAGGACCTCCCTTTCTTAGAAAATTTAGGACATGCAGAGTCATTGTGGTGTCATATGACCAAAGAACAACAGAATGCCAGGAATAGACATATAGACACATTCTATAAAGACATAAAATGTAGACACTGTATTATGTTTATATTATGTTACATATAAATTATATTACGTTATATTATATTGTGTTACATATAAATGTAAACATTATATATTATTATATTTGAATAATAACTGCATCAGCTTTGGCCTGAGGATATTTCTTGGGCACTCTAACCATTAAGAGTTAACATTACACTGCTTGGTCCATGACAATCTACCCAGACTAGACTGGAGGTTTTGTTTGGGTTTAGTGTTCTTGTAGTCACAAGACTAGAAGCTACCAGCCTGGGAACAGGCTCTAGATTATTAAAAATTGGGTTATGAGCTTAATGAATAATAATGATAACTCTGTTTACAATGATGTCGAAACATGAGGTAAAATAATTGGAAATGATAACTCTGTTCTGTCATAGTTTCAGTGATGACTGAAAGATGAGCAAAAGGAAATGAAACACTGTCCAAAACCAAAAATGATATGATTTATGTTTTAAACAACATTAATGTATCACTGCTTACTAAATTCTGTATAAATAAACAAGCATTCTGGCTGCTAGTCAGTCAGGCTACAAGAGTCTCCAAACCACCATGGCCTGGCTCACTTCTGTCCCTCTTCAACTCCTTACATCCTCTGCTGGGACCTGTTCTCTACCGGGAACGACTCCCAGAACTGCCTAAGAGAACCTGTCTCAGAAAATAAAGCTGAAACTGATAGATGAAGGCATCCAATACCAACATCTGGCATCTACATACATGCACACACCTATGCATCACATAAAATACACACAAATATACACTACATACACACATGCAAGTACTCAAATTGTTTTTAAAACATCCCTATGCATGAAAGAAAACTATGAGAAAAGTAGAAAGTTCAGACCAAGAATGGGGAGAAAGTATCTGCAATATAGAACTGGCAAGGTCTAATATCCCATATTCATAAAGAACATATGCAATAGAATATCAGGAATATTTTAAAAAGAACAAATTAAAATACAGGCAAGAGAGTTGACATTTCTCCAAAGAAGGTCTACAAATGGCAAACAATTACACAGGATGATGTCCACCATCACTACTCACCAGGGAACCACACCTTGAGCCACAGTGAGACACCATTTAGCATTATACAGAGATGATGATTTTAAAAGCAGAAAAACTGCAAGCAGGAAGTGTAGGAAAAAAACTGAAACCTTCATCGTCACTGGTGGCAATGTAAAATGGTACAGCCTCAGCAGGGAACAGTTTAGTAATAAGTCAAATGTTAAACAACAATCCCACTGAAGAGACCTGGGAACACATGTACAAACCAAACCTTTTGCATGGTGCTCATATTCACAGCAGGAGAATACATAGTAGCTATTAAAAACTGGCATTAACTTAAACACTTATCAACTGGAGAATAGACATATGCATTACATTCATACAATAGAGTATTTAATCATAAAAAGGAACAAAATATTGACAATACTACATTATGGAAGGATCTTGAAAGCTATTTGTCCTGTTTGCTTTTTCCTTGCTGTAAAGAGACACTATAACCAAGGAAACTTATAAAAGAAAATGTTTATTGGGACTTATGGTTGCAAAGGGTTGGACTCCATGCTCATCACAGTGTGGAGCAAGGCAATAGCAGGCAGGCATGATGCTGGAGCATTAGCTAATAGTTTACATCCTTATCTGCAAGTTACACACACACACACACACACATACACACACACACAGAGAGGGGGGGGAAGAAACTAAGAATAGCATCAAGTCTTGAGTCCTCCAAGCCCATTCTTAGTGACAAAGAACACCTCCTAATCCTTCCAAAACAGTTCCACCAACATGGAGGTCAAACATCCAAATGTATGAATATGAGCCAATGGGAGCCATTCACATTCAAACCATTGCACTACTGAAATGAAAGAAGTTAGAAATAGAATGTCACATATTATATGATTCCATTTCTGGGCAGTGACTGACTAATGGGTATGGGGTAATGTAAATGAGACTAAGTGTTGGTGATGACTGCACTGTATTTGTGAAAGAAATTTCCACCAAATTGTCCTCTGTGAAATGACTGAAATAGTGATGTTTACACCAGACCACTTCAGTAAAGATGATTAGGAACGCACTGGTAAAGGAATGCTTTGACATACAGAGAAACTGGAGGCTGGACAGGTGGCTCTGAGGTTGGGAATCACTTGCTGCTCTTCCAGATTGATATTGGGTTCCTGGAACCAAGAGTGGGCGGCTGACAAGCACCCGAAACTCCAGCTTGAAAGAATCCAATATCATTTTTGGCCTCCTTGGGCACTGACACTCATGTGTACATATCTACATGTAGACACAGACAAACACACACACACACAATACATAAAATAGGAAGACAATGGTGACTTTAAAATGACCTCAAACTAATTCAACTTTTTAAAAAATGTTTATGTGTGTGTAGTATGCATACCTGTGCATGCTTGCATATGTGTGGGTGCACATGTGTGAAGGCTTGTATACATGTGTATGCAAGTGCATGTGTTGGCTCAAAGTAGGGTTTCTTAATTGATTGCTGTCCACTTTATTTATTGAGGCAGGGCCTCTCATTGAACGCGGAGAACTCGTCAGCTCTAACTAGACTCACTTGATAATCTCTTCCAAGGATTTGCTGTCTCTTCCTCATAAGTGTTAAATTTCAAGCAGTTGACAGGGCTGCCTGGCTTTAATGTTGATTTTGGAGAGCCAAAATGCTTTATTCATTTCCTTCCCTCCCCAGCTCTTTTTTCTTGTGTGTGTGTGTGTGTGTGTGTGTGTGTGTGTGTGTGTGTGTGTGAGTGTGTGTGTAGTCCTGAGGTTCATGTTGATTCATGCATTGATTGCTTTCCACACTATTTTTTGAAACTGGGTCTCTTACTGCATCTGAAGTTTCAGGGAAGACTAGACAGGTAGACCAGTAAGCTCTAGTCATCCTGTTTGACTTTCCCAGAGATGTCATTACAGGTGCATGCCATCTTCCTTAGCTTTATTTGTGAGTTATCAGGGAATTGAACTCAGATCCTAATCTGTTGGTGCAATCAGTGCTTTACTGACTTTGACTTCCCAGCCCATAGGCTAATTCTTTCTGTATTCTAATCTTCAACTAAAAAACCCTCTGCTTCCTCAGCAAGGCAAGAATCCTTTATAGTAAAAGTGCATATTGCGGGGCTATAAGAAATGGTTTCCTTGTGATTTGTGAAGCTATGGATGGGCTTTTCATTTGTCTTGTATTCCTTCCAGAGAGTCTGCTGCCTTCACACATTATGCCAGGAGCTGCAATAATTTAATCAATATTATAATTAAACAGTCCCACTGTAAGTATATATTTATACTGTGGTGTTGACAACTGCCTTTAAGGAGCCCCAAAGCCCCACAGTTCTGTGCATCATTTACAGTCCCCCCGAGCCACCGACATGATTGATCAGCACCACAATTAGGAATTACGTCCTCTGCAGAACCCCTCGTGGATGGGGAGAATTGATTATCTTTCCCTAGGGAGGTCAAGTCTCATAATGCAGATGTTAATTAATTTTTTATATTAAAAGCTAAATACAAAGATTGAATCACTTTTATTAGGAACTTCTTCTAATGAATCCCTTGCCCTCTGAACCCCAACACTCTGTCTTTGGACACATGCATTCATTCAATTAAAGAACAAAAACACTTGATTGTGGAAGCCTGCTCATAGAGTCATCCTATCAAATTACAGATATATGCTGAGGTGGCCTCTTTGGATGTAAGTTTACCTTGAGTGTTAGCAGTTGCCCTTTCTATTTTCTTTTTCCTGTGCATCTTTGAAAAGTAATTTTTAAAAAAAACGAGGAAGTTAGAACAGTATGGAAAAGATTTAGAGAGAAATGGGATTACACAGTTTGTTTCAAATATATCAGATAAGAGTATTGTATCGAAAAACCACGATGTTTATTGGGCTAGCGAGATGGCTCAGCAGTTAGAAGCACTGGCTGCTCTTGCAGAGGATTCAGGTTGGATTCTTAGCACCCACATGGTGGCTCACAACCATCTGTGGCTCCAGTTCTAGGGGATATGATACCCTCTTTCGCCCTCTTTATGCAGCAGGCATGCAAGTAGTGCTCAAATATATAGTCAAACAAAGGCACCCCATATGCACATATTTATAATATGTAAATATGATGCAATTTTAAAATCACCTGTAAATATTCTACATACCCAACAGGTCTCAGGGTGTTTGCTCCACTGAGAACTGAAAATTCACAACCAATGAGGAACTCCTTATATGAGTTTGAGAAGGGATTTCATTGGAAATTTCAGCTAAAGTAAAGCCCATGCTGACTGGCAGCCAACTAGTTTTGAGTGGTCAGGTTTTCCTGTAAGGTACATGATTTTGAAACTATTATAGTCGAGCATTGGCTCAGGAAAGACTTCCTTCATCAAATGCGATGAAGTGTATTTTGGTTTCTATCTTTTTTCAGCCCAGGTTTTAGGGAGCAGGTGGCATCTTATTTGTTTCTTCCTGGCATGACATGCTCACCAAAGTTTGTTTTTTGAACACTGGTCCTGTCTTTCAAGGAGTGGTGGGAAGCCTGTAATTAGTCTAAAAACATCTCATTAGGTAGCAAAAGAGAAAACCCTGAATGGACTCGGCAGCAGAAGTCACAGTGGACCATAGTTGCCATGACACCCACATTAGTGAAGTGAGCTTGGGGGGCTAGTTCTCACGGTGACAGCAGGCATTCGGAAACACTTCATCCAGGGACAGCCACTCATTTATGAACAGATGTGGGCCTTGGTTCATTTGTGCACCTGATGGCAATACATATTTTTGAGTCTCAGCATTGGATTAATTATCTCAAGACAGTTTTCCTGAGTTGTATGAATGACCCATCATGCAGACAGCTTCCTCTCTGCAACCTCCATGCTAGGGTTTGCTCAAATAAAGTGACAACATGGGTAGGTTGTTGTCAGGCTTTTTCCCCCTGCCTGCCATATTCCACTCCAAGTGTCTGCTCTGACTCTGTATCTTGGCACCTAATGTCTCCCACTCGCCAACTATTCTCAGAGTGTTCATCAGTGTCCTGCCCCACTCAGACGTACCCCACCCAAACAGTGTATAGTTCCCAGGCCTCAGCAGGGACATCACTTGCCCACTATTCTAAGGTGCCTGGAAGAGGGAGGAAACAAAGATTTTAAAGATGACGCCACATGAAATCCACGCCCCCCCCATGAGTTCTGAAACTCAAACCAGGGTTTTATTGGCTTCGTCATAATGTGAAATTGTACATTTTCAACAAAATGGATGATGGTAATAATTTTTAACTGTATATCATTCAATTGTAAACATTGTCAGTCAACCACTGTAAGGGATGAACCCAGACCTTTGTGTAGGAGAATAGGGACGATCTAGGAGCTGTGGAGATGAGGGCTAGCGGCACCTGGCACCTGTAACATCTGATTGGCATGGAGAATGGAACGGGAATAAGGACTTCAACATCTTGTTTTACATTTTAAATCTACTTTCTTTTTCTCTGTTTAAGAAAATGATGTGGTAGGCTAAAGACTCTTTAGATATTTTGGATGCTGGACTGAGATATTTGGATGGCCCCCAAGGTAAACATGGACACTAATGAGCCCATTCATCCTACCTGAGAATCAGTTGTGCTTGGAAGCTCCCTCTTGAGGGATGATCAGCTACCACATCCTGGGGCGTGTGTGAGTGTGTGCTTTACTTTACCCAAGAAGTCTCTCAAAATGTGATACTTCTGTTTCCAACTCCTTTTTCCTGATCTAAATCTTCTGGTTTCTTCTTGCTTACCATTTTCTTGGGAAATCTACTTTCTTAGGAATCTTTATTAGATTCATGTGGACTACTGGTTTTAATCGAGTTGACACATTTTCCTATCGGTTCTGATTTTCTAGAAGAGAGCATGCCGTTCCAAGCCTCATGATAAATTAATGACACTCCCTTCCTCTGACCATAAACCTACAGCAATCAGGAAGTCAATTTTACATTGTAAGTTGCTTCCACCTGTTTCTCTATTCTTTCTTGAAACAAATTCTTTTCTCTTTGTATTTTGGCAATTAAAGAGGCTGTTAAAGTAAGGGGAAAAATATCAAAAGTTTGGCCAAAATGTTTGCTAAACACAGCGTTTTGCTAAGCATTGGATTTCAGTAGAATGCATATAAAAGACAGGCTTCTGTCTTCAAGGCGTCCATGGGGAAATGAGAGAGACGTCACACTTCAATAGCTACCTACAGAAACGCACACTCATGGACTATGTTAGGTACTGTGTGAGGGAAAGAAACAGGATGCAAGGAACCTGTGTAACAGGAGACCCCCTGGGGTGGGGCTCTAGTGACATTCTGCGGCTGTGGTAAAACACTCTTGACAGAAAGCACCTTAGGCAGAGGAAACGGTTTATTTGGTTCACACTTCCACGTTACAGTCCACCACAGAGCAAAGTCAGGGCAAGAACTCAAGCAGGAACCTGAAGCAAAAACCAAGTGATGGCTGTCTCTCTTAGAGGTCCATGCTTAGCTGTTTGTTTGTTTGTTTGATGTTTTTTTTTTCCACACAACCCAGGACCACCAGCCTTGTGAACAGCACAGCCTATAGTGAGTTGGGCACCTGCTACAATCAATTAATAATCAAGACAACCACCCAAAGACCCACCCACAGGCCAGTTCAGTCTGGGTAGCTCCTCATTTGAGAGTCCTTTCTCGGTTGACCCTGTGCTGAGTCCGGTTGGCAGGGAAAGCTAACTGTGACAGGTGGGATCAATGGAGACTTCCTTGAGGCATTCGCCAGGAAGAGGTGATAGAGAGAGAGTGGTCCAGACAGCCAGAAAAAAAGAACAAAGGGACTGAGGCAGGCTGACAGCAGAGTATTTAAGACCCAGAATGAAGTCATGCATTCAGAAGGCAGCAGTTTGAACCTGGTGAGGCAGACGGGGCAAATTCCTACTGAGTTTTGAGGGCTGTGGTAAACATTTTCAAATAAGAGCTGCATACGGGATGCCATGGAGATGCTTGAAGCAGCAAAGCAGCATGATCGTGTTTGCTGTAAGAGCGTGGGGTGAAGTGGGAGGGATGTCAGGCGACAAGCAAGAGACGACTGCAAGAGTCCAGCTAGGGTCTGAAGGAGGGTTAGCATGAATTTGTGACAAGGTTGGAACAAATAAGAGAAAGACTTAATAGACACATGGAACATAAAGATTGATAAAGCCAATCAAAGGGTTGAGCATGGAGATACAGAAAGGAAAAATGGGAGGAAGGTAGAAAGGAAGGCAACGGTAGTAGATGACATGTCTGTCTCTAAAATAATTTTACTAATAATTGTCTGGTTGTATGGTTTGGTTGTCGGCCCCAAGCACATAGTATGTGTAACGTGATGTGGGAGTGTCATATATCAATCTGTTGATTTCATTGGTTAAGTTATAATAAACCAACTGCTTGGCCTCAGCTTGGAACATAGATGGGAGGAGTAAACAGAATAGAATTCTGGGCGGAAGAGGAAGTGAGGTCAGACTCTGCTCTGCTTCCGGAGAGACCGGACAGCTCTGCTGGAGCAGAGACGCCATGCTCAGCTCTCCCAGGCAGCTGCAACCCACGATGGACTTAGGCTAGAATCTTTCCGGTAAGCGCACCTTGGGGTGCTTACACACATCATTAGAAATGGGCTAGTCCAGGTGCGAGAATTAGCCTGTAAGGGCTAGAGTTCATGGGCCAAGCAGTTCTTTAATGAATACAGTTTGTGTGTTGTTATTTCGGGCATGAGCTAGCCAAGCGGCCGGGGTGTTGGGGACGCAGCCCCGCCGCTCCTATTTCAACAGATGGCGCCCAGACGTGTGGCTAACTGAATCCACAAAAAGCCTGAGAAAGCTTGGGAAAGAATGGAGTGAAGCATGTTTTCTTGGTAGCAGAAATTTCTTGGGTCTGCTCCGCTTGCTAGAGGCAAGCAAGCGCTCTCATCTAAGAGAGGCTTCCTGACTCAGCTTCAGCTGCAAAACCCTGCAGCTCATTAAGAGGTCCTGCCACGAAACACTTAAACGGTGTTGGTGAAAAGCTGAACGCATGCTTTTCGGTTTTCAGCCGTAGCAGGAAAAAAGCTGTGCTGTTTAAAAATGCCGGCTTTCTGGGCCGTCCTGCCAGGGCAAACTCTGACTGAGGCAGGAGGGCCAACTACCGAGAGAGGACTTGACTGTTGTCTGTTGTAGCTCGCTGGCTGGCAGGGACCTTGAAACGCCATAGAATTGTGGCTATAAACATGGCTACAGCCTGTATCTCCGCCATGAGGCTGGAAAGCTAAGGAATGGACTGGATCTAGCTGGCAAAGCCACGGCTTTAATCCTACTCATATTGCTCAGTAATTTAAAGGCTCGTGTGGTCAGAAAAAGAGAGATATACAGTAAAGAGATTCAAAGACAAAGAAAATGTTTAAATGATTTACAGTGTGTTAAAAATATATGCAAGCTAAAAGTTAAAAGTTCTTAAAAAAAAAAAAGAAAAAGAGAAGTTGTGTGTGGTAGTACACGCCTTTAATCCCAACGCTTGGGAGGCAGAGGGAGATTGACCTCTGTGACTTCAAGGTGTGGTAGCACACGCCTTTAATCCCAGTGCCTAGAAGGCAGAGACAAACAGATCTCTGTGAGTTCAAGGTGTAGTAGCAAACACCTTTAATCCCAATGCCTGGGAGGCAGAGACAGGCGGATCTCTGAGAGTTCAAGGAGAGCCTGGTCTACAGAGTTATTCCAGGTCAAAGAGATACAGAGAATATAAAAGTAAAAATAAACGAAATAGAGGTTAAAATAAAGCGTACAAAGATGGAAAATACACAGAGAATCTTGATACTGTATACTATTATGCTCTCTTTGAATTGTTTGAATGCTGAGGAAGGAGCAACAGCTGCCAAAAGATATTTGTTTATAAATGCTGCTGAACTAATCCAACGTAGAGATTTTGATGCCTTGACTTTGAAATTTGGATCTAAGGACATGATACTTTGGAAAGGAGTTTCTTTTTTTGTTTTCACAGAGGATGAGACCCTGTTCATTTCTTCTATTCCGATATGGTATGATGGACCACGCCCTCCTGAACGGTTGCTGTGAATACCTTCAGAAAATTGCTTCGCTCAACTGCCAACTGAGATGAAACTAGCACACAGGTTATACCATGAAAGACCTAATTAACGACGCCCCCATTCAGCAGGAAGCAGTTTGGAGAGAAAAAACTGCGCCCATGTTCCCAAATATGGTTTATAAATGTTCTTTTACATTTAAAGGGGGATATGATATAGATATGAATAATTTGCATTAGTATAGATTTTGCTTTATTGATAGAGATTTAAGGTCAATTTTGAATGTATATAGGTTGTTAATGAATAATCATTAATAGTAGTTAAGCTTGTAGTTATGTTAGTTAAGATTTTCTAGATGTGCATAGATATATTTTAGATAGGCATTCTTCATATCTTTCAAAGGCTAGAGAATATGGCATTTTACATGTTTTAATAACTTAGGACTTTTCATGACAATGAGACACTCTGCTCCTGGCAGCACCAATCTACTTCAAGAGGAAGATGGGCATCGAAGAGGATCCTTATGGAGTTTGATAGCCATTTGGGCAAGAAACTGCTCTTGCCTGGACTATTGCATAAACTGGACACAGAGAACCCGCAGAGAGAGGACTGCTGAACTTGCCTAAAGGTGAGATGATCTTTCGGGGTTCCTGATTCATGAAAGAGTCTGCAAGACATTCTTCAGGACAAGCAGATAGTGACTGCCTTTGAAATTTCCTGCTTTGTGGAAATGTCTGCTGGAAACTATGGGCCTGTAGGCCGAAGATGGATGCCCCAACGGTACAGAGGAACTTTGGGTGACTGTCCAGGCAGCGAGATGTCTCTGTCATTTCTAGAGCTTTGGATGTTAAGTTAAAGCCTTCTTTTTTTTTTTTTAAACAGAAAAAGGGGAAGTGATGTGGGAGTGTCATATATCAATCTGTTGATTTCATTGGTTAAGTTATAATAAACCAACTGCTTGGCCTCAGCTTGGAACATAGATGGGAGGAGTAAACAGAATAGAATTCTGGGCGGAAGAGGAAGTGAGGTCAGACTCTGCTCTGCTCCCGGAGAGACCCGACAGCTCTGCTGGAGCAGAGACGCCATGCTCAGCTCTCCCAGGCAGCTCCAACCCACGATGGACTTAGGCTAGAATCTTCCCGGTAAGCGCACCTTGGGGTGCTTACACACATCATTAGAAATGGGCTAGTCCAGGTGCGAGAATTAGCCTGTAAGGGCTAGAGTTCATGGGCCAAGCAGTTCTTTAAATGAATACAGTTTGTGTGTTGTTATTTCGGGCATAAGCTAGCCAAGCGGCCGGGGTGTTGGGGACGCAGCCCCGCCGCCGCTCTTATTTCAACAGTAACGCATAGTTCTTTCTACATAAGAGAGCTCCAGTGAGGAGACAGCTCCAGTATGACATATATACCTGTGTGTACATGAAAACTTTATGCCTGTGTGTACATGGTCAAATTAATCCTCTCTATTGATATTTTAAATTCAGTCGACATAAAGCTACTGTTATACAGAGAATAGATCTTGTGTTTCTTATTAACCTCTGAACTCCAGAGTCATTTAATTCTAAATCCAAGATAGACAAGATAATATATAGCCAACTCGTGCTACCATTTCATCTTTGCATTTATTTGAGCCTATAAGTTCACAAAGTCAGTAAAAAAAAAAAAGTGGCATCCTGGCTCTAAATAATTACAGTATTTTAACTTTAATTTAATTACTGTGCACTGAAGAGGAGACCTTTTAAAACTATGTAGCGATTTGCCTCAGTGAGTTAGGCTCATCAGTACACCTCATTATCTGCCGCACATAAAAGGAATATATGTCTCCCACTCTATAATACCGCTCCTTCAATGTGCTCCCACCAAGCCATCAAAGCCGATGCCCTTGCAAAGCTGCTCGATTTCCTTTTAAAATAAAAGTCCTCAAGGGTGAGGTTTTGCAGGGAAGAGCCATGGGGAAAGAAAGTTGGTAAATCAAGATGCTGCTTTGGCAGCATCTAGACTCTGCAGGAGCCACAGCGCACTGGCGAGTTAATTCTTCTCTGACGGGTAACATAAAGATGATCTATGGAGTCATCACTATCTAGACGTGGATGGAAAAGAGTATGAGGACCCGTCACATGAAAATAGCATCGCCACAGAGATTAGGGGGAGGCGTCCCTGTACAAGTTGGCATGAAGCCGTATTAGGAAAACTCCTTCTAAAAGGCAGACATCAAATTTGTGCCATGAAAAGAGCAACAAAGATTTAATCAGCTAAATGAAGGATTTTTAAAATTGAACGGATTCATTCCTGAGGGAAACATTTCCCCAGAATGAAAATAGGGGCTTAGGAGATAGTTTACTTAGTAAAGCATGTCACCTTTGAGGACCTGCGATTCATCTCCAGGATTTATGGGTTTGTTGTTGTTATTAGTTTGCTTGCTTGTTTTTAAGCCAGGATTGGTGGCACTCATTGGGGAGATAGAGATGCATGGATCTCTGGTCATACTGGCTAGCCAGCCTAGCCTACATGGTAAGTTCTAGGCCAGTGAGAAACCCTGCCTCAAAAAGGTGAACATCACCTGAAGAAGGACAACAGAGATTGGCCTCTGGCCCCCATGCTCACACACACACACACACATACACATATGTATGCACATACAGTTACTCACACACTACAAACACACACACGTGTGCACGTACACTTACACACACTATAAACACACACACATACACATACACACATGTATGTATTACAGTTATACACACACTATAAACACACACACACAAACAAGCATACCAGCCTACACACAAACACAGGGACACAGGGATGAATACAGAGTTTTGAGCACTGCTGTAACTGATTCACTACATTAGCATCAAGTAGGGAAGATGAGAGGAAGGCAGAGAGAGGTGGGGGAGAATGGACCTGAGAAATTTAAAGAAGATAAATTAGGCTAAGGAATTGGAGGATGGAAATGAACAGACATCATATTTTCATGTTCATTGACTTAACGATAAGAACAGAAGATGAAATATTTGGGGCAGTGAAAATGCGGGCCGTGACTTGAAAGATGGCCAAGCTGCAAAGGCACCAGGCCTAACACCCCCAGCCCACCTACTAGATGCTGTGTAATAAACCGGTATCATTTAAATGGATGACATACCTCAGCTACTGGGTCACAGGGCTCACATAACAGTCCCGTAATCCCCGGAATATTAAACAGCAGTATGACTTTATTTATTTTCCAGTGGGTTGTAGGAGATGGTCGAGCATCTGTGGTTTGGATGAAAACACGCCCCAGTTTCTCCCCTCCTGCTTCTAATTCCTCACAACCATTTGCCTTTGGTTTGAGTCTGCAGATGCCAAAGCTTTCCAAGTTGCCAGAATGGAAAGAAATGTTGTGTTGTTAGAGAGATGGGGTGCTGGTGGAACAAACCCAGACACCCCACAGAGAAGGTTCCTCGGCAGAGGATGCAGGTCTGATTCAAAGCCACACTTGAGGGTTCTTCCAAGTGCCAAGTTCTGTGAAGATTTTCAGTCATGGGAAACTGTGATGAGAATTGGCCTTGTGTCTTCTCTTTTATTTGTATTCATATACCTCAACAAGTTTTCAGGACACTTTACGGTTGAAAAAATATCTCTCCAGTAATAAATTTAAGTCTCCCATTTATCATTAAGAATATGTTTCTTGCTGAGTGGTATTCATTCATTCATTCATTCATTCATTCATTCATTCAGTTTTCCTCACCTTCTAAAGTTGTACTCTCAGGCCCCTCCCTAGAAGTGTCCTCAAAATAGTAGAAGTCAAGCTCCCCAAATCTTCCTGTCTTGAAGGCTTTGTTCTTCCCGCAGTTTCCATCCATCTCTCCATCATCCCCTCCATGAAAAACAAACCAAATTTCTTCCTGTCTGTCTGGATTCACAGTCCTTTCTCTTACTTCATCTCTCCAGGTCTTTCAGGCAGTATGCTGACTTGCAATGGAACCACCTTCCTCACCAGCACCTCCCTAGACATCTTGTTTTCATTGGCTCTTTTGTCTCAACTTGGAGTTTCCTTTGGGAAGGCCCTGCTTTAGTGGGGTTCAGTGTGTGATGCTGAGGTGGCCCAAAAGCAACATGCTAATAGTAGAATATGTATTTGAATTGTTGTCTTCTTCTAGCCTGGGGATACATGGTATTATGGTTCCTTGCATGACTGGCCAGCATTTGTAAGTTACATACAGTTCTAGGATAACTGTATTGGGAGGGGCAAAACCCAATACTGAGTATACTACATGGACAGCAGTATTTGGACACAGGTATTTGGTAAACTGCACAGAACAAGGCTGGCAAGAGGGTTCAGATGATAAAGGTGATTAGCGATGAGCCCTAGGAGCTAAGTCTGGGTACCATTAGCGAGAAGGAGCAAACTGACTACCACAAGCGGTCCCCTGACTTCCTCACTCATATCCTTGTGTGCACACCCACATACTACATAAATACATGTAACTAAAATTTTTAATTTAAAAAAAACTACAGAAGTCAAGATAAAGGCAGTCAATAATAACTCATTCCTTTATAATAATCTTTGTGTGGATGATTCTGCCCAACCCAAGGTTAATGGAAATGTGCAAGAGCATAGCTGATCACTTCTGACATATTTTCAGCTTGTGATGGTTTTTTGAAGTAGGTTTAGGTGTATCTATAGTTTAGATTTGACTTTCCTTTCTGCCCCTCCCTGTAGCCTCCCTTTCTGATGACCTTGAACTCCTAATCCTCCTGCCTCCAGATATCTGTCATTGTGCCTGGCTTGGGCTGTGCTGCTGATCAGAAATGCGTGGCTGAGGGAGGCAATTCCACTCCCACTGGGCTGGAGTAACATGTAACCCATGCTGGAACACGAGGCCTGAGAGTCTATCTCCTGTGCTTTGAGCACCAGGTACCTATCCTGGAACGTATGGCCTGAGGGTTTGGCTCATTCTTTGAGCACCAGGTACAAATAGAGATATACATAGCACACGCCCATTGCCAGCAGCGGGGCACCTGTCAAGGGAGGAAATACTGTAACATATGCAATTCCTTGTTTTTCTTACGATCTTGAATTTTTGTGCTTGTCTCTATTGGGTCAGAATAGAAATGACTTGTTAACACCATTCAAATACGTGACTAGATAAGGGAATTAAAATGAAATTTGTCAGCGGGTGCAGACACAATGACACTTTCATACCAAAGTGATGACTGTTTTTAAAAACACCCACACAAATAGAGATAGAAGTCATTTTCCTTTTTCTTTTTTTCCCACTCCTCACCTTAAAAATGTTCTGGTGTATGTGACAGAGAGATAGTTATTTCTTTTCCAAATTTAGAAATCAAAGCTCAAAGGATAAGTACACATAACTGAAAAGTATTTCTCTCCTTAAGCTTCTCCTAAATGAAAAGGTTGTTTCTTTTGCCTTCCAAATAAAAGTACTTGAGCATTGTTTAGGTGTGTCGTGCTTTATTCGTCCTGTTAGGCAATTACATATTATTCTACGTGCATTTATTTCCCGCTTAGTGTCTCCAGTGTTGATATAGAAACATTAAAAGCTGTTAGGTGGTATGTTCAAGACCTTGGTGAGAAGCTGGCAAACGCAGCCCTGACCCGTGAGCGCTGAGAAGTGAGGAGCCACCTTCTGTCAAGCGTGGCTTCCTCTGGATCTTAGTAGGGAACAGGTCAGAGCATTGGTGCTGGTGAAAGAGGGGCATATTAGAGCTGAGGAGGTGGGCAGAGCAAGGAGGTAGGAAGCCAGCTCCTTAAATGCAAAGTGTATATTATTGTAGGAGGGAGGGCCATCTTGTTTGTCCCAGCCGACTGGCTAGCTTAACCCCGAAATAATCACATAGAAACTGTATTAATTAAATCACTGCTTGGCCCATTAGCTCTAACTTCTTATTGGCTAACTCTTACATCTTAGTTTAACCCATTTCTAGTAATCTGTATATTATCACGACGTCATGGCCTACCAGCAAAGTTTTGACATGTCTGTCTCCAGCAGCAGCAGCTTCATGGCGTCCCCTGACTCTCCCTTCTTCCTTCCAGCACTCAGTTCTGTGTTCCCTGCCTACCTAAGTTCTGCCCTATCAACAGGCCAAGACAGTTTCTTTATTCATTAACCAATAAAAGCAACATATAGACATATGGACAGAAGGACCTCCCACACCATATTATCATGCATACCAAGTTCAAAAGAACAGCCCAACCTCCCACCCCCTGATCCTCAACTTTGCCTTCACAACAATCAGAGAATCTTCTCATGGGAGGATCATAACATTTGGTCCTTCCCACTTCCACTCTATCTCCCAGTTCCACCCCTACCACTGCTTTTGGCCCAGCCTTCCTGAAATTAGAGCCAATGAAAACATTTCACTATCTGTCCCCCAGATGGAGTGGCCATCATCAATGGCTCCTAGGAACCACAGGAAGAGCCAGCAATCTTTCACTTGCTCTGTCTCCTCATTCGGTGTAAATTGGATGCTCAAGTTCCTCCTTCCCACTCAGTGTGAAAATAGAAAGGGGCCAAAGAGGAGAGAAAACATACTGTCTCTTTGAGCACTGAGTCTTATTTCAATCGCCATGAATTCAGCTGTGGCTCTTGGTATTTAAAGTCATTGTAAATGAACTGCTTTAACATCTTCTTAGTCTATTTTCTGCTGCTATAACCGAATATGGTGAATGGGATTGGGAAATCTATAAAGAGAGGAGGTTAACCAGGCTTGTAGTCTCCGAGATAAGGAAGCACAAGCCTGTGAGGCCACACTGGCAAGAGGGTCCTACTGCTTTGACTAATGGTGGAGAAGTAGAGGACAAGTGTGTTAGTGGAGAAGAGTAAGAGCATATGGGGAAGCCTTTCCTTATGACAAGTCACCACCATGATGACTAACCAGTCCCTTAAGAGGGAGAGCCCCATTCGCTACTGTGAGAACTGACCCAGTCACTCGAAAGAGACACTAGCCCTCTTCACAACTTGGTCACCTCTTAAAGGCCTCACCTTCCAACATTAACACCTGGCAATCAAGCACTGATACGCACTTCAGAGGGGACAAACCATATTCAAATCTATCAAGCATCTTTTTTCAAAACCTAGGTCTCTATAGCTCATGCTGGACTTGCAGCATCCTCATCCAACGTGCTGAGATTATAAATGTGCACCCCATGCACATGGCCTGGCCATATCAAGTTTCATTCACATCTTTGTTTCATATAAAGGAAATACTTTGACTTTAGAAGATATTTTATTTATTAATGTGTATATGTGTGATATGTGTGCATTAGTGTGCATTTATATATGTGTGTGCGCACACGCACATATGTCACATTGTGCGTGTAGAGGCTGGAGGGTAGTTTTCAAGGGTCAGTTCTCTTCTTCTACTGAACTCAGGTTGGCAGTTTTATACACTAAGTGCTCGACCCAACTGCACCATCTCACCGGCCCTATTTAGACTTTTCACATCTACCTCTGGGAAGCCGCAGCTTCACTTGTAAGGAAGACAGGACAGAGTTAAAAGAAGTGGCGCCATTAGTGAAATTCTTCTAAGTGATTTTCAGAATCGGGGTTAGGATTTGGAATCCCTGGTGTGCTCAAGGCATTAGCCTGAGCAACCCTAATTTCAGACAGATCCCTTCAAGTGCAGCTGAATTTCATGCTAATTCTCATGGCGTCTACTCTGTGAACAGTCCAGGAATATTAGGGAAAGTCCTTGACCCACTTAAGAAACTCAACTAACTGATGTGGAGCAGTGGGTGCCCTATAATCTGTCTTTTGGATATCTGAATGTCACTAAGGCAAGTAGCCAAGTTCAACTGAACTATAGCCGCAAAGAGCAAGTTCAAGACAGTGCTTGAATGCTTGGCCTTGAGCAAGATCAGTGCCCGGGCCATCATCTGTGCGGTGCCATGGAAACAGCATTGGTTAGAACAAATACCTTCAAGAGCCATCTGTCGGTATCTGTCAGTCTATCCATCTTTCCCATGGTCTGAAGGCACTTTGATGGTTTTAAGAGCAATACAAAGAAATAATTCATTCTCAGCGCCCCTCAGTTTGAAAGGGGCATTACATGTTAGACGATTACATGTTAGAAGTCTATGGTCATTCTACAAAGGACAGTGTGGCCCTGGCAACCCTGGCAGTGCATTCAACAAGTGGCACTCATTTTCGTGCCCCATTTGCATATCTTGTTTACATTTCTAAGAGCCCCACCTTCCATTGTTACTCCAGGAAGATGCTAGATTCTTAGTGGCTCCAAGGTTGCTAACTAAAGCATGGGTGAATTGAAAGAACAGAGCTAAGCAAAAGCTCCAACTTGGAATATCATTTTATACAGAGTGAACAACACTGAAGCATGGTGCTGCACCTTCCCAGATAACTGAGTTTCCGAGTGAGGTAGCTTTCCCAAAGCTGACAAGAAAAGCAGAAATCAGAGCAAGAGATGCCTGGGGGAAAAAAAAAATCTGATTCTGTTGGATCAAACTTCCATTTCCCTTAAGGTTTCAGTCTTTTGATAGGAGACTTTGTCAGACAGCGACCTGAACCCACCACGTTTGAATCATTCTGAAGTGTAACCATGATGGTAGAAAGTTAATCGATTTTTTTTTTCAGAACAACAATGGTACAATATTCTCCAGCATTCGTTGGATAAATTTTCCTTCTGAGGGTTGAGAAAAGACCATGTAGGGTTTCTCTTCTTTGTAGGATGGGAGAAAGCAAACAGAACACAAACCAAAGGCCTGCTTCTGTCATAATGCCTCAGCTGACAAGTGCAGGAAGCAGGATAGTAAATATTACGTTTGGAGAGGGAACACTCTGAGCTACTGGACAAATCTTTCTGGCAAAGGAAGCCATTGGATGCAAATACCTGCTAGCAGATACTTCACTTTGCTCCGTATTTATTTGAGAACATTCATGTATAGGGTATATGAATTTTTACCAAGCAAGCAAGGGATACAAGAAAACAGAGCAAGCACCCATTGAGGACCTCCTTGGCCTTCACTGCCATAAGTGTTCGGGTCCATTATTCAGTCCCACAGTTCCTCTAAACAAGGCAGTAGTCTCCCATTGGGGGTTGGTCCTTGCCTTCTGCTTTGATTGAGACAATGCATCTTGTTGTTGGCTGTTGTGTTTACCAGGCTAACCGGTCTGTGAGCTTCAGGGAAGTCTTGTGTCTCTGCCTTCCATCTCACTGTAGGAGAGCTGAGTCCATCTCTCTGTAGAAGTGCTAAGTCCATCTTGCTGTAAGAACACTAGGGTTACAGACTCACCACTTAGGGCTTTACAAGGCCTCTGCCCACTAAGCCAGTTCACAGGCTTTACCTTCACTTCTTAGGAGGGAAATTTCTTTGGAGGGAAAATAGTTCATGGTAAAAATATAAATGTACTCCCTCCTGGGAAGAACATGAGCAAGGAAGTCAGGACCACAAGGGGTGCGTCCACCCACAGAGATGGTGGGACTGATCTAATGGGAGTTCACCAAGGCCAGCTGGACTGGGACTGAATGAGCATATGATCAGACTGGACTCTCTGAATGTGTCTGACAATGAGGGCTGACTGAGAAGCCAATAATAATGGCACTGGGTTTTGAATCTATTGCATGTACCGGCTTTTTGGGAGCCTAGTGTGTTTAGATGCACACCTTCCTAGACCTGGATGGAGGGGGGGAGGGCCTTGGACTTCCCACAGGGTAGGGCACCCTGACTTCTCTTGGGACTGAAGAGGGAGTTGGAGGCGGAATGGAGAAAGTGGGAGGGAAGTGAGAGGAGGGGAGGAGGTGGAAATTTTTAATAAATAAATAAAATATAAGTGTAATTTCTGAATCTACCTTTTATTCAAAGATGTAGGAATACTTGACATTTTAAATAGACCTAAACACAATTAAGGAATCTGGATTTGCTATATTGGTCAAAAAAAAAAAAAGAAAAAAAGAAAAGAAAGAAAAGAAAACAATACATAAGGAAAAGGGCATTCTGGATTGTCAGGGTTATAAAAGCAGATCAAGGATTTCTAATCACACTCCTTCACAACTGAGTGAGCTGGTGAAGACTGAGAATCCCAAGTGTTCTCCCTGAACCAATGGGGAGGGGGTTGTCTCCATCATTCTTGATTTTGAAATGCAGCAATTTACTTAAACTTATAATTGTGGAAATTGTCTACAGTATCCTTAAAATGAGTGGCCTGCCTTCATGTCAAGTGCCAAAGGAGGGAGGTGTGGTTAGCAAATGGTTGGGAAGCTGAGAGCAATGGCTTCACCATATTAGCCGTGGTCTCAGAGCGTCTAAAGAGCACCCCCTTTGCTTCTGCAGGTCCCCAAGTTTATTCAGTCTCAGAATACAAGGGTTTGTCTAAGTCAGAACTTCTCAACCTCGGCAGTGCTGAGACTTGAGGGCAAACAGCTATTTTTTGGGAGGCAGGGGCTGTCCTGTCTAGCAGATGTCTAGCAGTTCTGTAGTCTCCACATTCCAGAAATTTGTGTCATCTACTGCTTCTTCCCCAGTATGAGGGCCACAGAGATATTAAGTATTACCAAATATCTCCCAGAGAGCAAAATTACTCCTAGTTGAGAATCATTGACTTGAACGTTTTCCAAAGTTGGTGAAATAAGCTTGAAAATCCTCCCTAATAGATGTATTTGTGTGTGTGTGTGTGTGTGTGTGTGTGTGTGTGTGTGTGTGCTTTCATGTGCTTTTAGAATGCTTGCATACGAATAGAGGCTCAAGGTCAATGTTGATTGTCTTCTTCAATCACTCTCCCTCTGTCTTATAATCCTTTGAACCAGGGTCTCTCGTTGATTCTGTGGTTGGCCAATTAGCTCCAGAGATCCACCTGTCTGAATCCCTAGAGCCAAAGTTACAGTCATACTGCCATGCATGGCTTTTATGTGATTTCAGGGTACCAAATCCAGGCCCTCTTGCATTCATGGCAAGACCTTCACTCACTGAATCACATCGCTAGTTACAAGATTTCTCAGAACATCATGAACTCCGCTTCTCAGTTTGTGATGTCAGAAGGCAGGGCATGATTTGAAACTCTTCAATTTTTCTGGACAGCAGAGGGTGCAGAAATTAAAAAAATTCTTCTGACAGCATGGCGTAAAGAAAAGGACGTGGCTGTGAAGTGTTTTATGGGATTCTCTTGCTATAGATCTGAAGGATCAGAAGGTCGGAGAACTCGGTAATGATATTAAGAATCACGGATCATCTCCACCAGGCTGGAGAACCCTAGAAACGTCTGGACCATGCCTTTCAGGTATCTCGGCAGAAGCTAAGGACAGAGGTGAAGGAGTCTACACAAGATTTAGTGGACTGAACAGCCACTAAGTATGGAACACAAGCTTGGTGAGTTTTTGCATTAGTAGAAACACTGCACACTACAGGTTGACCTGAAATGTTAAGAGATTAAGTAGGCTCTCAGGTTCAACACTCTCCTGACAGGAAAGAGGATGCAACACTGCCCAGCTGAGATGGTAGGGCCTGTTTCATGCAGCAGGGAGAATTCACCAGAGAACAGAACCAAGAACACAGAGGGCCATGTACAGAGTGAAGGGTCAAGCTGAAAACCACAGAACACTTGTCACGCGTGAAAGTTTGCCCAAACGTAATTTCAGCTCTCCTTGCACAGGAGGCTGTTTTGCTTTCATTTTGACCCCTGTTTGAATTTAAATGTACATAACTGTTATCCCAGTCTACCCCATCACTATGTGTCTGGAGCAAGTAACTTGTGCTTTCAGTTCCTCACACAGAAAGGCATTGTGGGTAGGGGCCTTATCTACTCAAATGGTTCTCAACTTATGGTTTGAGTTGAAATTTTTGGAATTCATGATAGTACAAAAGCATCACACAGCAGGTAGAAACAATTCTTCAGATTTTGAATTCTAGTTCTGACCTATAAAAAAGCAATAAGATGTCCCGTCTTGATGCTAGGCAGCTCTTAGCAACAAATGACAAAAATTAAAAACTATTTTAAATTTCCAATCACAAAAGATTGGTCAGTCAATTGCATAATGCTAAAATGATTGGCAGGAGACAAAACCAACTATCCAAGAGAAAAATTGGCAAAACACAGAAAAAAATAATTCTTAAGAAACAAACAAACAAAACAATAGCCCCCAAACCCGTCTGTTAATAAATGTCATTTAAACATATAATAAAATTCACATTCTCACTAACAAAGAAACACAAATTAAATTAAACCATTTTTATGCATTGACTTGATGAAAATCTATGGCTTTAAAAGCGCAAAAATTTGGAAATATTGCAAAAGCAGTCACTTTTATTTCTGGTAGAAATGAAATATTGTATAACTCTAATGGAAGGATACTAGTAATATCTAGACAATTATGTATTCATGCAATGTACCTTTTACATAGCAGTCTAATTTCTAGGAATGCAGCCTAAAATATGTTGTAAAATATATGAAGATTTACGTAAAAAATTATTCACAGTGACTTTTTTTTTAGAATAGTGGAAGATTGAAATTGACCTTGGAGTTCATTAACTGAAAACTTGTTGAGTAACATAGCATGCCTTCATGTAGCACAATGCTTCATATCCATAGGTACAACAAGGCAATTTTTCATGTAGATGAGAAACAAGATATATCTTAAGTTAAAAGTGGAAAGGAACAAATATGAAATGGTAGATTCCATGGAAGACAAAGGGTTAAAAGGGCAAAGTGGACTGGAAAGACGCCTTAGTGGTTAAGAACACTTCTTGCTCTTCCAGAGGACCCAACTTTGGTCCCCAGCACCCATGTTGGGTGGCTCACAACTCCCTGTATTTTCAGCTCCAAGGGAGTCCAATACCTCCAGTTTCTGAGAGAAACTTCATTCATGTACACACACACACACACACACACACACACACACACACACACACTCACACAACTGAAAATAAAATATTTTAAGGAAGTTAATAAAATGTATTAGCTATGAAAAAAGAAAGCTGTAGGATGGGATCTTGGCAAGAATTAGGCTTCTTTGAATATAGTTGATTGCAGGAATATGATTCTGGAATCATGCAAATGTCTTATATACCGAAACATTTAAATAGATTCAAAAGAAGAAAGCAATTCCTAAAAATTGGGGAAAAAAAGGTATAAACATCTGTTACTGACAGGAATGCAGAAAGAATATTTTCTCACACATTGGTAGTGTGAATTACAACAGTTTTTGAAAGCAACCTGCCTGAAAATATCTATTAAAATGTGTGTGTGTATGTGTGCGTGTTTGTGTGTACACTCGCGCACGCACACGCATGCATGCATGCATGTGTATGTATTTTCTACCCCAGCAATTTCATTCCTGGAAATCAACAATGGAGAAGTGAAAATATCTAGGGATATAAATATATTATTATTTAATTGCAGCAAAAAATAAACTGGAGGGCAGGTTCTAGCTTTTGGTAGCTATACATGGCAAATTCAATGTGTCTCCACCATGAAATATTTTATAGCTATTAGAAGAATAAGCAGAGGACTTACAAGATGTCTCAGTAGGTAAGAGTGCTTATGCAAGCACAAAGACCTGAGTTCAAATCCCAAACACTGCCATAAAAGCTTGGCAAGGAAGTATGTGCCTATAACCCCAGCCAGTGTTGTGGGGTGTTGTGTGATTTTTTTTTATCATGTTCTGACAAATAAAGCTTTCTTGGAGTCAGAGGGTGGAGCAAGCCACTAGCCGACCAGAATTAAGCACAGAGGTTTTGGTAGACTGAGGACAGTTAGGACAGGAAGCAGTAAAGTGGGCCAGGGAGGGACTGGGCTCTCTTTTTAGATGAAGAAATGGAGCAGGTAGGGAGGACTGTTGACTTCTCTACTTCTCTGATCTTTCAGGCTCTTATCCCAATATCTGACTCCCGAATTTTTATTGATAAAGAATAATTAGAGTAGCGCTTCAGTGAGAGACAGAGACATATGGATCCTGGGAACCTACTGACCATCCAGCCTAGCCCTAGTGGTAAGCTTCAGGCATAGTGGTGACCTTGTCTCAACAAGCTAAAATGGAAGATGGCAGAGTGAACATCCTCTCTGACCCTCACATGTACACTGCCAGTACATACTCCCTTTGGGTAGAGATGCACGCACCACACATTCATCACAGAATAACAATGATGCAGGATTTCTACTAATAGACTGGAAAAAGGTGCTATGAATATAAGGTTGAAACATAGGGGAGTGCCCACCATGTGCCATTGTATTTACAAAAACAAGTCTTGGAATAAAGCAATATACTATGCCTGTCTCTGCAATTCTGTAATCATGGGTGTATCAAGATTGTCCATTGGAAGTAACTTGAGAACTGGGGCAGATGAGCATGGGGAGCAAGCCAGTCTGATGGCATGTTGCTTTCCCTGGTGTGAGCAAGAGGGCACACAGCTCTGATCTTAGACAGGATGGGAATGTGGGACCAGGATCGGAAGGCTGCCGTGCAGGGAAAAATGCAGGGGACTAAAAGAGCAAATGTTCCCCCAAAGACATCCTAGCCTGGTTCAGCCCATGACCCAACAGCTTGCTGATAGGCCTCTGCTCAGCTGGTGGCAGCTGCCACAGCAATGCCTTCCCTTTTCCATCATGCAAAAGGTGATTATTGTCTGCGTACTAACCGCGATGTCGCGTGTCTCTGCAAGCTTCTCAGCATGCTGCACATGCGTGCCTCCCGTGGGGTCTTGCTGTTTTGCTATGATTTCACTCAGCTCTATATTTCTCTCCACGTCTCCCCGCAGAAGGCATGAAACAAATACTTACCACATGGATTAGAGGAGATGGAAATTCAGGCCTTACCTTCGGCATTTTTAAAGCCAGAATGAGAGGCATGCGTTAAGCTGCAGTGTGGGAATTCTCGGGAAGGTTCTGGGCCATTCACTTTCAGGAGGCCAAATGAACACAGCGGCCTCCTTAGAAGTCGAGAAAGGAACTCTATATGAAGGCTGAGGTGAAGGAGTGTGAGGTCAGCTGTGAAACTGCTTTACTATCACAGCCTTAGAGGTACACTGTCCACTCTCCTGTCAGTAACATAAGACAAAAAGAGGCTAGAATGTACAATTTTGGTGTCAGTCTCTATGAGCCCCAAAATAGCAATTCTTGGGAATAGAGGCAATGGCAAGTTACAGTCAACTTTTTCCATCTCAGGTTCCCAAGAAGAGATCTCTGCCATGGACCACCTCCATTATAAAGAAAGAATGTTCTGGAATCTAGGAAGCTGATTGCTCCCCCGCTGTTCTCCGTCATTTGACTTGGCTTGCATGCCCACTCTTAACCTAGGTCTTAGGCTGGCACTCCACATCCTAGTTTCTCTGAGCCGACACCTCACTCCGGTGGAGGCTTCTCCATCATCACCATTTTCTTCTTCCACTTTATGGAAACCACCAGCTTGGGAGCTTAAATTGCCCAGGTCTGGTTTTAATTCATTTTAAAAATACTAAATCTATTCAACAGTTCTGAGTTATGGGAGCAGGGCGATAAAGTGTGTGCCTTTCCATTTCAGGGAGCTATGTGCATAAATATCTCCAAGCAATAAAACCTTATAGTTTCATTCTTTTCAAACAGTACGTTCCTTATGTGAAGTTGAAAGTCTCAGACAAATGTAATGTTTTAATAATGCAGCGTTGCTTAACCATCTCAGTCACCTCACGCGTGTATTATGACGGTGTACACATTTCTTTATTTAATGCGCATGGCTTTGAAAAGAGGAAGAGCTCTCCAATACTAAATGCTGAAAATGATGAAGGCAATGGAATACTAGCTGTCTCAGAATAAACCACAGAAACCGAAGCACACACCAGAAAAAATAAATATACTTTACTGGCATAGCTGAAGTGTTAAAGTTCCTGACTTCCTGAAATAGCCCTGGTATAAAACCTTGGACCTGTGAAGACAGGCTGATGAGCCTTCCTTGTGACTAAGATTGCCATGGGCAACCGATTGTATATTATAATTTATGTCATCTATTATTTGGACTGGAGCTCAACATAAATCTGAATTCATCGTGACTGCTGTAGTTCTAGTAGCTATTATTAGGTAGATCAATTTCTCTTATTTAGAAATGTTTTATGTAGTAATTTTCTAAACTAGTTTTTAATAAATTAGCTGTCTGGCAGGTTTTTTTTCTCACAAAGATAATTAATTTTATATTTTCTCCCCATCATTAAATATTTTAAATATGCAAAGTCTGCTGGCATTTAGTACTGTCGATCACAGCTGTGCCAAAAAAGCCCACAGAAACTTGTTTTTAGAGAGATTGTTCACAGTCTCTTTAATAGGGTGCAATTTGCATAAAATAAGCTTAAATTGATTACATATTTCTGATAAGTTTTCCTACTTTAAAAGACTTGGGTTGGGAGAAGACACACATGCTACCACTGGCTGGTTTCTTTCCCTCTGGTAAAATGGTACCAAAGTCAGAAATAATCTGTCAGCGCTGCCTCTAGCATTTAGCTGTGCATCCTGGGGTTGATAAACACACGCTTACCTGATTGGCATGCTTCAATCAAAGACACAGGAAGAGAAAGAAGAGTGAAAGAGTGAGGAGAAAGAAGAAAGAAAGGGAGAAGGGAAGGAGGGAAGGAAGAAACAAAGGAAGAGAAAAGGGGCTTTTATGACTCATTGCCCACACCCTGTGCTCTATGGTACTGGTACAAGATATAGGACTGGAAAATACTTGAATCTGAGGGAGCATATTACAAATAATTGTTGGCTCAGCAGCCAAGATGAAGTTCAAAGTTCTAAAGCAGGGAAGCTTGACTGTGTTTCCCCTGCCTGCTCAGAAAAATTATTCCCTCAGGGATGTTTATTTGACACATATTTATTACCTACTCAATAGCAATGCTACATGCTTGACCAAAGAGGCGAAAGATGGACAAAATAGAAACGGTGTCTGCCGACCTGGAGCCTATCATATTTAGAGACAGGCTGACTTTGTAATGGTATGTGAATGGCTAAAGAAATGAAAGAAGACTGAGAGAATTGCAGACCCACAGAAGTCGATGTGACAGTTCCCAGTGACTGGGTTATTTATGGCAGATGAAAGTACAGAGAGAGAGAGAGAGAGAGAGAGAGAGAGAGAGAGAGAGAATGAAGGTTGGATATGTGGTTCCCTTCTTTCACCTTTCTACCACTCGATGTCCGTTACTACAAAAGTCATTCTTTCACACAATCAACTGCCAGGAGACTTACTCTCAAATAGCAAAGGAAACCTTGCCCTCAGATGATCTGGTCCACATGGTCCACAAGCCTCCCATCGTTAAAGATGGACAGCACTTTTTGAACTGCTTGTGCAGAGATCATGAAGGCCATGTCAAGATGAAAGCCTGCTGGGGTGGGGTCGGAGACTGAGTGGTTCAGTCAACCACCAAGGATTCCAGTCTCCACACTCACTCACATGAGTATAGCTTTTCGTGCAGTAGCAAGGTGTGTGGTGGGAAAGAGTCCCTTGGAATTAGTGACAATAGTCCATCTGAAGACTCCGCCCATCAGCCTCCTCTGCTATCCCTCCTACCCAAAGCACATGGCCCCCTGAGCTGAGCTTTTTAGAGTTTAGGTGTCTGTCTTTCTCTGTCCTTTCTTTTAGTTCTGTGATTTCTAGGTATTTCTCCCCCCTCTCTGCCTCCCCCCCCCTCTGAATGTGTATCTATCTATACATGTTTGCATACGGGTGTGAAGATCAGAGGATTACCTTGGCTTTTCCTCCTTGGAAACCATTCACCTTATTTTTTATTTTCTTAATTTTCTTTTCTTTTGTCTTTTATTTCTTTTTTTGAGACAAGGTCTCCCACTGGCTTCAACTCTCTGAGTAGACTAATCTGATTGGCTAGTGATCCTCAAGGATCTGCCTCTCACCGCCTTTCCAGTGCTGGGATTGTACACATACACCCCCAAGCCTGCATTTCCTTTTGTGAAACAAAGATTTTGGGGGGTTAGATTCAGGTTCTCATGCTTGCATGGCAACCACTGCATTTGCTGATATCTCTCCTTGACATTAATTAATGATTGATGAATTAATTTTTGTGGTACTACTATCAAGGAACCTAGTATCTCCCTCACCAAGACAAGAATTCTGTCTCCAATCTACTGCCTCAGCCCTCAGGCCATAGCTTTGAAAACACAACTCATTAAGCTAATGAGGTGCTATTTTTAAAATGGAGTGTCTATAGTGGATTAGAGGTAGAGATGGGTAAAGCCTGTGTATATGTGTTTGGAGAGGAGATTTGACCTTTGACCCATCTTTTGGTGTTAGGTATCATAGTTTGGGTTTGGATATGCACATTAGATCTCCCAATGAGGAAATCAAGACAAACACCTTGAGTATGCTGATGTGTTTACAAATAATTTATAGACTGTGTGGATTGTCTACAGTCTGAGTTCTGTACCTGTGTAGATTACAGTCACGTGACCCAAACCGAGGAGGTGAAACCGAAAGTACACGTCCTGAAGAGATGGTCTTAGAGGCAGCAGCAGCCCCAGCAAGGCAAACAGGGTACGCAGCACCGGTCCTGTGATCGGGGAGTGCCAGTGGCTTGCAGTACAAGGTGCATGTGTCTGGTCATAGAGGCATAATACTACGATAAACAGAAACAACTCCCTGGTTTCTTTCCCTTGGGTAATAAGAACTTCAGTCCTGAAATATACTTAGCACCTGTGGGGATAAATGCCCTCTGTGATTAACCAAAAACATGACATTCTTCAATCATTCAGTTTCGCCTTTATCCTCACTGATGGTATCCCAGCTAGTACCTGAATGGACAGACAGATTCCATGTCCCCCTGGCCACTATGAAAATGCCCATATCTTCTAGTTGAGAAACTCAAAGTGTCACCTATAAAATGTCAATGCTACTGAAGAAAACGCTTCTCTAAGGAATAAATAACCTTGCATTTGGTGCCAGGGATACTGGCATAGCCCATTTGAATTCATGGGGCTCAAGACTGAATGTACTGATGGGTGACAGCTATTTTGATATATTTATAAAAACAGTATCATTAAGTGGTAAAAGCACAAACACGGGCTATAACCAATGAATTTTAATTCAAAGCTATTTGTATCACAACAAATTTATCCGTGAAACGAGACTCAATTAGTATTTTACAGACTTTTCTAAGTAATGCAATTCAAGCTGGTTTAAATCTGATTACACAGAATACACAAGTATTTGTCATTTTTATGTGTTTTCCCACTGGCTGATGTCTTGGTAGAATTCAAGGGGACTTTTCAAGGATTTGTTGTTGCTTTTGCTTGGTATAGATCTTTCTACCCTGTGACAGTTGTCACCTAGTTTTGTCTCTAGGAGTGGCTCCTATATCATCCCCCCCAACCAAGGCTGAGTTTGCAATGCTTCAGATAAAGGAAGCATAAGCAAAATGATGTAGATTAGCTTTGTGGCAGTGTGAAAGGCTTGATTTGCTGTGACACTAGAAAGCATCTTTAGAAATACAAAGTCATCTTTAATACATTTAACCTAAGGAAGCAACTGTACAGCACACACACACACACACACACACACATTCACATACATACATAATACCCATCTTCACCTTTATAAAGACAGATGTCTAGATAATGGTTATTGGTGATAAGGCTTATAAGAGCTCTTCAACAAACCTTAATGCCACCAGTCTGGATTGCACTTTGAGGTATAAAATATCTCACAGCATCTGGAGTATTTAAGAACGCACTTACCCACTTACCTTTAACTATGTGAGGATTTATTGGTCTAGAGGATCAGCCCTTTAGCAATAAAGAAGAAAGTTTAGCTGATATGACTAGTTCGTTTAACCAACGATGTATCTGATGGAGAGTCACAGATACACGTGGGCTCCAGTAGCCAACCACAGCCTCATGATTCTCTTCTGTTATCTCGCGGCCCCCACTAGAACTGGTACAAGCTAGAAATAGAAACCGCTTCAAGAAATGTTTGGATAAACGCACACATGCGCCATGTAATGAATTATTAAGGGAGCCTGGCACCGTCTGTGTTACCTCATGGGCCTATTTCGTGGGTGAGATCAGAAGCAATAAACATGTTCTCTTGCCAAATTGCTATCAGAGACAAGAAGGAGATCCGCATGGAGCAACCTGAAGAAGGAACATGCTTATGACCTTTGGAAATCACATTTCTGTTTGAAAGGAAGGGAGCGTATGCGTATTATCTTGAGGAGATTCACTTGAGGAGTTCAGACTAAGTCAACTCAGTAATGACAGAGTGATCTGTCATTACTAAGCCGGGCAGGATGTGGTCTTGAAAGTCTGGGCTGCCAAAACTGCCACGTAGCAAATATGGCTTTAGTCGAAAATGTAACTGTGCAGTATCAGAGTGATTTGCTAACTATGAGAGTGTTTTTTTTTTTTATGGTCGTAAACTTGAAAAGGCGCTGGAAAACTGTCTGCAGGGTGCATGCCTTCCTGTTTACATGAATGGTTGATATGTTCCATAATGAAGCATTTAAGGTGGTTGTTAGCAACGGCAGGATTGAGGAAATTTGACAGCAGTAGCGCACACTGCAGCCAGACCTAGTGTGATTAAGTCATAATTAGCACATGACCAGTCAGTGGGCCAAGCGTCATGTTGCATTTTAGATGCAGCCGTGACAGTGTCCAGGGTCACTGTGGGCTGGCTAAGTACGAGTGGCATAGAGGACGTGGCTCGGGCAGCACAGGTGGGCCACTGCCAACTCCATGAGAAACCTGAGAACAAGAGGCATTCTTTGACCATCCAGGCTGGGTGCAGCCACATCAAGACAGAGATTGGGAAGCCTGATGAGCACAGAGGAAAGGGAGAGAAGAGACTGGGAACAGCTGGGGAGACAAAAATTAGGCAAAAAAGCAGCAGATTCAAGGCCAACGCCTGACTTTCCCTCCATACGGGATCTTAGTTCTAGCTGGAGCTTTTTTCCTTGCCCAAGAGCACTGAAAACACTGCCTGTGCCACAGTAGTTTTCAATATATCATCTCCCCTCCACCAACTCCTCCCAGTTCCCTTCCCACCCTTTGTATCCTTTCTCTTAAAAAAATAAATAAAAGTAGACATACGAAAACATAAGACACTCCCCCCAAAAAGAACCTTGGAATTCCTTTGGGCTGGCTAGACTACTCTCAAGGATGGGGACTGCCCTGAAATGCAGTTATATACCCAGTGACATATATTTCTCCACTGGAGAAAGCTAATTGCTCCTCTCACAATAGGCACCAATTGCGAGGAGCTTCTTAGTTAGGCGTTGGAGTTTGTGTCCACTTCCCCTTCTCAACCCTGGGCTTTTGTGTGGTTTGAATCTGTGCGTGTCTTATGTTTGCTGCCGTAGTCTCTATGAATAATATGTGTAATCATCCCTGTGGTATCGAGAAGACACTTGTTCCCTGAGGTCATCCACTACCTCTGGCTCATATAATCTTTCTGCCTTCTCTTCTCCATAGATTCCTGAGCCTCGAGGAAGGGGTTTGAGAGGAACATTCCATTAAGGGCTAAGTGCTCCAAAGTCTCTCACTGTTTGTACATTGTACAGTTGTAAGCCTTTGTGCTAATTATCGTCTACTGAAAGAAAAAGTTTCTGATGGTAGTCGGGTGATGTGCTGATCTATGTGGATAGTCATGCATCATTAGGAATCATTTTGTTGTTATCTTCATTTAGCAGAATAATAGCAGTAGAAGTATCCCTAGGGTCTGTCTAGTCTCACATTTTTTATCTTAATAACAGTGTTGGGTATGGGTTCCATCTCATGGAGAAGAAGTGTTTGTTTACGCCCTTAACATTTATGCCACTCTGCGGCTATTCTGAATGAAACACGTACATCTGCAGTTTAAAAGCTAACATCTACATATGAGAGAAAACAGGCAATGTTTGTTATCTGGGTCTCAGCTACCTCACCCAGGATGATTGTTTCTAGAGCTATCCATTTATCTCCGAACTGCATAACTTCACTTTTCTGATCTGATGAATAATATTGCATTCTGTTAATATACTACATTTTTATTATTCATCCATTAGTTGATGGCTATTTAGGCCATTTCCAACGTCTGGATGTTATAAATAGAACAGCAAGTGAACATAGATGAGCAAGTATCTCCGCAGTAAGATGTAGAGTCCTTTGTGTATTTGCCCGAAAGGGGTACAACTGTACCTTGTGGTAGCTCTGTTTTCAGCTTTGGAAGGAACTTACTGTGGCTGTACAAGCTTGCCTTCTCCCCAGCAGTGAGAAGCGTTCTCTTTTCCTCACATCCTTACTGACATGTGCTACCATTTGTTTTCTTAATTCTGACAGCTTTGAGTGGTGTAAGATGAAATCTCAAAGTAGTTTTAATTTTTGTTTCTTTAATGGCCAGAGGTATTAACTATTTTAACTGTTTCTCTTATATTTCCATTTTTGAGAGCACCCTCATTACTTCTCTATCCCATTTTTAAATAGGGCAGCCCTGTTGACTCTTAGAGGAACATGTTCCCTTTGGAATCACAGATTTTAGATAGATGCTATTTCTCCAGTTACTCAATTCTAAAATCAATAGGAATTTCACCAGGACAGTGGAGTAAGGAAAACACTCCTAGTTCTTCTCAAAACTCAGCCAAAGTCCAAGGGTCTGGATGTAAAAGATGGGTTACCATCTAGTCACCATGATCCCTCCAATTCTTTTCATCTTTCTTCCCTAGAAAGTATTTCAGATTGTAGCTGGTTATAATGATGAGAAAATAACTGTTCTGTAACTGTTCTAAAGATTGCTCAGCATCTGACTCTTCACACACACACACACACACACACACACACACACACACACACACATGACATTTTGCCATCCCCAACCACCTCTATCATAAATTTCAATTTTCTTTGCAGGTACCCAAGTACATTTTCAGAACTTAGTGTGGCCAAGAGTGGGATTGAGACATTCTCCTCTTGATAAAGAATTGAGAACAGACGCTGGGTAGCAATATCACAATAGTTTAGTTTTGAACCTGTAGGTGAGGTACCAACCAAGATGAAATTGCAGCCATGCATTTGAGCACCAACCAATCATTCTTAGAGTTCCAATACAGGCGTTTTCCTCTCTTTTCCCAATGCCTAAGTACTTGATCAGGTAGAATAATCTCTTTTGGATGCTGTGGTTGCTTGAATGAAAATAGCCTCCATGGGCTCAGAGGAGGTGTGGCCTTGTTGGAAGAATTGTGTCCAATGTAACTGGCCCCCATAAGCTTATAGGGAGTGGCGCTATTTAGGAGGTATGGTCTTGTTGAGTAGGTGTGGCTGTTTTGGAGGAAATATATCACTGTAGGGGCTGGCTTTGAGGTCTCCTATGTTCAAGCCATGCCTAGTTCAGTTCACTTTGTATTGTCTACAGAGTAAGGTATAGCTCCTTCTCTGCTCTCAGCCCCTTCTCCAGCACCGTATCTGCCTGCATGTGGACATGTCCTGCCATGTTGGTAATGGACTAAACCCTCTAGAACAGTAAGCCACCCAATTAAATGGTTTTCTTTAATGGTTTTCTTTATAAGGGTTGCCATGTCATGGTTATCTCTTCATAGCAATAGAAACCCTAACTAAGATGGCTGCAAATACAGTTCCCACTTAGAGTGGGTCTCCAAATAAGTTTGATCACCTTTTCTTATGTTTATGAGGTTTTGTTACCCCATCCCCCAGTGTCCTATTTGCATGGCTTAGTGAGTTGTATTTTTTTTTAATTTATTTTTATTTATGTACATGGGTATGTTTATGTGATCAGTACATGCCCTATGTGTGCAGATATCCACAGAGGCCAGAATAAGGCACTGAAACCCTGGATCTGGAGCTGCAGTTGGTGTGAGTTGCCTTATGTATGTGCTGGGAACTGAACTCAGATTCTTTGGAAGAGCACCCAGGGCTTTTTAACTACTTATCCACCCCTCTAGCTCCGCCCAGGTCTCTTTGAAAGTATAATGAATAAGCAAAAGCCTCCTGGTGTGGGAGGTCCTTCTGTCTGTGTTGCTTTTATTGGTTAATGAATAAAGAACTGGCTTGGCCTATAGCATGGGAGGAGGGCGGAGTCATAAAGATGCCACCAGAGACAGATGCTAGGTGGAACTTTAGCCTGTAAGCCACAGCCACGTGGCGATACACAGATTAATAGAAATGGCTTAAATTAATATAAGAGTTAGTCAATAAGAAGCTAGAGCTAATGGGCCAAGCACTGATTAGTTAATATAGTTTCTGTATGATTATTTCGGTTCTGGGCCACTGGGATGAACAAGAGGCTCCTGTGAATCTTCAATGGTTTGAAAAGGGGTCACTAGATTTTGTTGATGGCAGCGGCGATGACACACATTTTCAGTAGGAAAGGAGCCTCACAGATCCATGTGGATCTTCTTTTAGTGATAATTCTCTGGTTCCAGAAACTTCAGAGTGGGGCTTTATGGAGTTTCCAATCTCACTGACTCTGATTGTTTGTAACATTCATCTGCACTGCTCCTTCCAATGAACATATACATATATGCGTGCACGCACACACACGAGCGCACACACACACACACACACACGCACACACACCACACACACAGCCACATGCTCCCACCCTGTGAGCCACTTTGTTTTAACAAGAAACATGGCTAGAAAGTTGCAAATTGAAACAGACAACTTTATCTAGAGTCCAAAGTATATATTCCCAGGGTGGTATTTCTCCAGAGTTGTCTTCCTCTTTTTACTGCCAATCCTTGCCAGCTGGGCAAACAGAAGGCGTTGTCCACTCTTCAAATACAGATACTGAGTGTTGGGTAGATTTAGAGGGCTAGAACCATTCATTGAGACAATTTTCCTCTTCAAAGCAATTTTATTGGCTTCTCTTTCAAATTGGAACCAGAGATGAAATATCTACCCTAATTGGATGAAACTACTCAAACATTTCACTTTTTGGGTCAGGTTTTTTTTTTTTTTTTTATTCTCTTCAGTTTTTCTCTTTTCAATCACTTCCTTACCTACTTCAGTCAGGCTTTCTGGAATTCCTGCACTGGAGCAAACTACATTCAATTGATTTGGAAAGTAATATGTCCCTATGGTTCTTTGGCTCTTGCTTTTTAAGAAATAATAAAGGCAGAATGTTTTCATTTCACAATCATGGCCTTTTATCCCAGTCGGCGACCCCGGATTTATTTTTACTTTCAATAATCACCCTTTGTGCTCACCAGGAGCAGAGTACTGTGCTGCTAAAAATAGCAATCACTGCCATTTGCTTGTTTCCTACTCGAAGTTGGGCTCCGTGTGAGATGTATCACATCCCATATATTCCTCTCTGCAGCTCTTGCAACCAGCTCGACAAGGTGTGCATTATCACCAGGACTTACTGCATCACAAAACTACGATACAGCAGAGTTAGGATTGCATTCCATATTGCTGCATGCATCTAAGATTCACAACCATCAAAATTGTTTCTAGTCTGTGTCTCAAAATGTTTTCTTTATTCACAGTCTGCCCGTCCTGGGCTTCAGAGCACCTTAGTCAGGAATGAGGATGCCAACAGGGGATATCAAAAGAGCTGAAAGTTGGGCAAATTCACAGAATTTCTTTTCTTTCACAGGGCAAGTTATCATATTTACTTGTTTTGGTTGTTTTTCTTTACATAAATTACATTTTTGGTATAGAAGGAGAATCTAAATAAATAGGAGATCTCTTTACTTCCCATAATTCTGTCTCCTTTCAGTTAAGCTCAGTAGGCAAGAACTTGGCATGATCACTGTAGCATCAATCAGAAGTAGTTCAGCCCCCTGACTTCAGTGATAGGTCCATGCAAGGCACTGGGCCAATCACAGTACTCCCAAGATTTTTCAGAACACAGTAGTCAGGGGTGGGGATAGGGTAAGTAAGTATTTCTTTTCATCAAAATCATGAACTTAATAGGAAGTAAGGGAAGAAATGGTGCTGTACACTTGTCCCATGTGTAGGGAGAATCACTGTGTCTGAGGCTCCACTATGCCAGTAAAGAGACAGCCCCTGAGGCAAGAAGTAGAAAGAAAACAACTTACAATTTTTTATCTCAAATTTCACCACCACTAAAACTATCTCTGCTCGTTTCCCTCTTGTGCCTGGATGGTTTTGTTAAATTTTTACTTCCCCCAGTTGTCCTGTTGTAAATGAACAGTATTGCTGCTACTACTTTGAGTAATTTGGAATTTTACCAAAAATAAGAAGCGGGTTAAACAGAAAACACATGAAGCTGGGTGAATTGCTTCAAACATAATAGTATTTAAGTGTGGAACAGAGGCTAAGGGGCTAGATGAGGCAGGCTCCAGTCTTTATTCAAGGCTGAGGGGCTGAATGGGCCAGGGTCAGCCCTAGGTTAGTAGATAAGGGGATGGGTGGGCCAGGTCAGGTGTGAATAGGAGGCCGGGGAGATAGATGGGACAGGGTCTGCCTTGGTTAGGGGCTGAGGGGATGACTGGAACAGGGATATTTCAGGGCAGAGGATGAGAGGATGGTTGGGGTAGGGTCAGCCTAGGGTTAGAAGATAAGGGGACAGGTAGGGCTAGCCTTGGGTTGACAGCATTTTCAGATAAGATAGGCATGTGAACACTGACTATACTAGTTTGCTTACTGTTTTCATTTTTTAAATTATTCATAATAGAAAGTTTAACTAGGCAAACATATATAACAACTATCAAAAGTTATAGATCAGTCAACAATACCAAGATACGAAGTCACACATCCCTAAAAATTTATGGGGTATGGCATGGAGGACAACCTGGTGGGTAGAAAAAAGAACCCAGCCATTTCGTGGTTACAGGAAGAAGCAGAAAGAAAAATGGGAAAGACAAGGACTCAGTGAAGATACCCACCTCTCTCTTTGGATAGAAACATGGAAGGATGGGAAGGAGTAAAATCAATACTCATGGCAGATTTGCAGGAGGTCATATCCTCACCAGGAAGATCCATAGGGTCATCAATTCTTGGAAGTCTTTCTTAATCAGGAGTGTTAGGAACTTTCCCCTTCTCTTGCACCACAATTGGACTGTGAAGGCATCTCTTTGCTCACTCACTTGTTAATTTAGCTACTCATTGATTCATGTATCTAGGCTTTCATCAGTGGCTTTCTTTTGTCCATTCACCCACCTGTCTATCCATCCATCTATCTGTCCATCCATCCATCTGTCCACCCACCTGACCATCCATCCACAGATAGATGGATGGGTGAATGAATGGATACATCCTTCCATCCGCTTATTCCTCCATTCATATATTTGCTAACTCATTCAGGCAACTTCTCATTCAAGAAGCAGAAAGGCTTTGCTAAAGCAGTGTCTGGCAAATAGGTGGTGCTCAATAAACATTTCCTAAATAAATGAATGGATGAACGGGGATGTTATAAAGATGCACCTTTAATTATGGAACTCTTTTGACGTTGCATCAATATTCAATCTGTTCTATTTAGAACCTGCCAGAGTCTATGCTACAAATCCTTTCTCGCAGGCTGTGATGACTTGGCCAGGAAAACACAAATGCTGAAATTTCACATAGACAGCCACAGCTTGAAACTTGTTCTAAGTGACAGAGTCTGAAACCCCTAAATCAAGTTTTCTGTCTTTGAGTGACAAGGATGTCAAAAAGATGGAAATTAATCTTTCAAAATATAGTTTTTTGCTTGTTGAACTGAAAACCTTTTAATATTTTTTTCCTGGGTGGAGAAGCTATCCCAACAGGAGAAATCTGTAATGTCTACTTAATTACTTTAGTAATTTTAATGGCAGTTCATTTTAAAAGATGTCACAAACATCCGCTATATCTAATTGATGAGGCTATTAGCTGACTGTATTTTCTTACACTATACATATTGCTACTTTGTGTTCATCAATGGCTTTACAAGGTTTATTCAAATTACGTGTTTCCTAAGGACCTCCTTAGTACAGGCTATTCTGTGCTACTGAAAAGAATGAGAGACACTGCTCATAGTCAAGAAACTGCTGGGCTCGTAGGAGAGAGAAGCAATGTGATTTTTTTGGCTTCTTAATGAGTAAATCAGTTGCTTTAAAAACAAACAGGGAAGTCATAATAAGTTATGTGCAGCTCCTGGCATTGCGTCACCGCCACCTGTCACATTCTTCCCACCAAAGCGAGTCCCTGCAGGGTAATCCACAACAGCAGTTCTTCCCCATATTGTCTCTCTGTGTCTTCAGACATATGGAAGCAAAGACACATCGAGGAACAATTGTTTGTGCCACCCGATTATGCCAGACAGGTCTAATCTTCAAAAGACGCTATTCCTTAAAAAATCCAAAGTTCCCACACGTTTGCGATTTATAGAAAAGTGACCAGAAGAGTGTGGCAAATTTCTGCAAGGAGGAAACCAGAAGTAATCATTCTAATTATGGAAGTCCATACCTAATGTTTTAGCATTGTTCCCTTTTTATACAAAGAGAGTATTAGGCGTTTGGAGATGGCTCAATGGATAAAGTAATTGTCATGCGAGCATGGGGATCAGAGCTGCTATCCCCAGAACTCACATAAAGGCAAGACAGGCATGGAAGCCTGCAAGCCCAACACTAGGAAAGGAGATCCAGGAGATTCCAGGGCAAGCTGGCTAGCTTGGGTAGCTGGAATTGGCAAGTTCCAGGTTCAGGGAGAGACTGTTTCAATAAATGAAGTGGAGAGAAGCTAGGAAAGACACCTCAGGTCAACCTCTGACTTCCTCATACATGTGCACACTCACATGCATGCCTACACACAGATGTGTGCTCCAAAAGACATACCACATGCACATATATACCTAAAAAGATAAATTTTAAGAGACAATTTGAAGTTATATATGTGGTACTGTAAAGCTGATCATGAAAGTTGAATTGGGTATGGAGTGACTGGAATCTACACATGGATACATCCCCCAGCACAGTACATGGGATTTTCTTATCATTGGACTTCTGCCCTGGCTCCTTTAGGAGAGCTCTGGCTTACTCCTATCCAAGATTCACCTTGAAATAATCAAAATAGTTCATTAATATGTTTTTCCTGAAACAGAGGAACATTTTTCCCCTCAAGCTGAATTCACATCTACCCAACGGAAGCAACAGAAACACGGTGAAATGATCACTTAACCCATCCGCCTCCAGTCAGTGCAGATACATGGACTACATTTACCTTCACCATTCTCAGCGCCTCTTCATCATTTTCCCACTATGTGCTCACTCAGAAATGCACTTGGATATTCAGTTTGATATTCCATGGTCCTACATCTCCCTTCCAATATCACAGAAGGAGGAAATGTTTGAAGAAAAAGAATGAAAATACCCTGTGTGGATGGTACAGCCATGATACCAGGTATCGGTTCGGCCTGGGCTTGTAAGGTGTGTTGTCACTGATTTGAGGTCACTTTCTCCATCTGTCACAGAGGAATCATGCAGAGAAAAGAGGTTGTCACCAGAAGATTAGTCTATGGGCAAAACCTGGCAAAGATGCATTAATTTAAATTTCCCATGTTTGTATGTCAACACATGTTCTAAGGTCTCTGGTTTGGGGCTGGGGTGTCTTAGTTTACTTTCCTATGTAAATCTCAGGATCCATGGCTCCCAAATGAAGACTTTTTCTGCCTATCCTGACCCTTGATCTTAGATATGTTTTCAATCATCTTTTTTGTTCTGAGATTCTTAGGAATGTTTTGGGTTAGTTGGAATACTACTTTACTTACAGTTAATGAATATGTTGCTCCCTTTCTGATGCTATAAACACCTTGATTTATAAAGTGCAACAGAATCCGAGTAGACCTTTGTTATACATGACAAGGCATGCGGGAGAATGTTCAATATCATTAGTCATTAGGAAGATATAAATCAAAACCACAAGGAAGAGTTCAAAAAACCTGAACCTCAAAAATAAAAATGAAGAAGATGTACTTACCATGGCCTAGCATACACAAGACCCTGGGTTCGTTTCCAGTACCTCAAACAAACAATAAAAACACAAAGTGCTATTGTGACTGCTGAGCCAAAAGGCCCAGTGACCTGCGTATTTCCCGAAAAGAAATGCAGACATGTGTTCACACAAATACTCAGAGAGGAGGACTCACAGTGGTTTTGTTGAGGAGTCAAAACTGGAAAAAGCTAATTCAACTGATGAATGGAAAACACATCCCGATACAATTCGACAAAGAAACCCTGCTCATCAATAACGAACAATGAGCTATTGACACAAGGAACAGCATGGCCGGCCGAATCTTAGAAGTATGTGGAGTGAAAGAAAGCAGGCGTTGAAAAAAATATATATAACTGTGTATTGATGAAATGATGGAAAATGTAAAATTATAGTAACTGAAAGCAGTGATCTTTCCAGGGTTGGGGTGCATAGGAGGAGACAGGTGAGACTTGGTGAGATGAGGGACCTTGAGGTGTGGGTGAGCTGTGGCAATGGTCACAAATTTGAATGCTTACATTTGCCAAAGTTCATACTTCATTGAGCAAATTTAGAGTTCTGTGCCTTACAGAACTGGTGGATATTTTTCCCCTTCCGAATGCTAAGAATTATGACATGTATCTTATCTCTGGTAGGCCTTACTTGGAAGAATTTTATCTCTAAATTTAGTGCTCAGTCATGGCAACAAAGAATGCCATGGATTGGCAGCGCACTTTATATAGGTGCACTTGACACTCTGCATTTGATCTTTCCTAAACTTACCTTCTGCATACCTCGCGTTCTAATGCTTAAGAACATTCTGCAAGCTGTCAGAACAGAAAGTTATAAGGAGACAGAAGCCTCACTGAGATCACCAACTAAGAGACTAGAACAAAATCAAATTACGTGCTCTTGGCTTAATTTTATTTGTTTTAACTGCCTGGGTATTGGGTGCCTTTTCCTGGGAGAGGTTGGAGCAACCATCCATTCATCTCAGACCAGGCACAGACAAACCAGGGAATGATTCGACTCAAACCCAGCTTGATGAACTAGGGAGTTTACTGGCGTGATTTACAGGAAAATGAATCATGGAAACGCCCACCTCAGCATAGTACAATGGATCCCAAAACTTACATCCCTGGACCTCCTGGACCATTTACAGATTGTTCCACTGGTCAGAGAATCTCCTCTTCCCGGTGATTGCTATGACTCTTATAACCTTGGGAAGGAACTTGTGACTCTTCTGTATTTCAAGAACTTGAGACTTGTGACTTTGTTTACCTTCTGAGCCTTGGAAGTGTTATCTTCTTGAGACCTACCAAGCTTCCCTCTTCCAGTAGAAGGAAATATCTATACAACAAACGGCTGTGTCTGCTTAGCTTTTCCTCTGCTAGACAGGTCCAAGGTCAGTCAACCCCCGTTATGGCAAGACTGCATCTAGATAGATTTCTCAAGGACCCGTTTTCCAGAAGATGCTTGTTTATAAAGGAAAAACAGTTTAACTGTGAATAATCCTGAAATTATAGCTGAATACAGAACAGCTCGGTGACAATGCTTCATGGGGTAGACATTTAAAATGTGCTAGTGAACCAGGTGGTGGGTGGAGACCGACTTCTGGCTCCTACCGGGTACTTATCTGCTTTCCCTTCCAAGAATGGAGTAGGCAGAGAGAAAAGGGAAAATAGAAGTAACTTTATTTGCCGCATGGAGGAGAAAGTACTCCCAACCCTTATTTGGCAAGAGAATGCCAGTGGAGAGCTGGTTCAGCTCTGATTCAAAGTTGGCTTCCGGGTGACTGGTTGAGAGATGGCAAGTGTTACAGGCCTGTGCTCTCAGAGGCTTTGGGGTGCTGAGAGGATGTTTACAGACTGAAAACACTTAGAGGGCTTCAGTGTGCCAGCGGACAGCAGTGTTTTGCACACGTTTATAGGTCATTCAAAGGAATAAAAGGTCACCTGTCTCCAGCAGGTCTTGAAGACTAGGGTCTCAGGTCTCTGGTGACTGAGCAATAAGTCCGTCTGTGTGCAGCAGATGGAAAACAGTCCTGGAAAATGTCTCGGGGGACCTCCCTGCCCTGGCAGAGCCCTCTGGCACAGGAGAACCATTCTTGTCTCCAGGAAACTCTGCCTCGGGCTCAGGAAGCCAACAAGTCTGTCCTTTGACATTTTGTTGCTACAGCCGAGTCCTAAATTCTTGTCTTTCTCCACCTTGGAGGCAGGGAGACGGTATGGAAGGTGGAAGACGGCCAGAGGTAATGAGGACCAACTGTGCCCTGATTGGCTAACCACATCCAGCCAATCAGGGGAGAACTGCCCACACTTCCCTCCATTTCCCTCATAATGTCTGTTTTTGTAGGCCAGGCTCTGCTGCTTGTCTGACCCGTAGCTCCAGGCTTTAGCTCTCAAAAGCTGTGGTCTTCATGCAACCATGTTTTTTGTTTCTCCTGTGAATCCATCGCCCTCGGGATGTAGGCTTCTCACTTTTCCAAGAACCCCGCCTTTGGGGGGAAGCCCTAAACAGTGGACTCTTTCTAGCCCTAGGATAAGATACATATCTGTAAGGCTGAGTGATGTCACTTTCACTGCAGATATAGAGCTGTTCCATCCAGAAAGAAGTTCCAGTGCACTACTATGAGGTAATTTTTTTTTTTTCATTCTGGAGTCTCTTCTCTCTCCATCAAGAAAGATTCTGTCCTCACCTCAGGTCTCCCTATACACTGCCACTGGCAAAGTTCCTCTTTAGGAGAGTGAAAGAAGCAGCTAAAGGAATTATTGTGAAGGACAAGAATTTCCACCATGGAAGGAGAAAGCAATACACAGTCACTAGCGAACGAGATGAATGCTGAAACAATGTAAGAGAAATAGACTCTCCTGTCAGTCTAGCCTCCTCGGTGCTGGAGGGTGAGCAACCATCTACCCAGAACGATGGAGGACCATCTGCTTAGGTCCACTAATGTTCCCTCCCTGACTTGCTCCTGTCTGGTGCGGTCTGCGATGATAAGATAGCATCTTATAATTAGATTTTTCCTTGTGGCTCCCTCTTCCTGGTTCAGTGGTGCAAAGCTTCAATACAGACATTATCTAATGATGTTGGTGGATGCTGAGCTTGAAATACTGCTTCCTATAGCAGACAGGGAACCCCTTTCCTCGGTCACCTGGTTTTGCCCTGCTCTGGCTTCCTCACTGAAAGCTTCTCTCCACTTTCCCTGCCAGTCTCCTGTACTAAACGGGGTTAGCTGGGTTGGGTAAAATAGTAGGTTTGCACTGGGGTCCTTTTCAAGTACCAGTTTCTGCTGTCAGTCTTTATAAAGATATTTGCATGTTACAATATTATACCCACAACAGCAGTTTCTGGAGTTTCCTGTTGAATCATTTCCTCCCCCATTGTGTATTCTAGAGGCAAGCAGGGAACAGCCCTCGACATGGTGGAAGCAAGTGTGCAGGACTCTTAGACTTGAACCAGAAACAGCAAGAAGACAAAAGGTGATCTAGAGGGCAGGCCATTCCAGCGCTATCATTTGTCCAGGTCCAAGTTCATCCTTTGCAACGTGATGGTCTAGGCTGACTGAGACATGCGTCTTTGTCTTCTAAGCAAGATGGGGGAAACAACACACTTTTCCACATTCTTTAACAACCATTTTCAGCATTTCTTGACCCAAGAATGTGATTGTTGAATTTCATTACACATAAAAATCACCTGTGTGTTTTGTTACACCGCAGAGTACCTTATTTTACCCTTGTGGGTTTTGATTCAGAGTTTTCAAATGAAAACAGAGATCTGAATTTTTATATTCATGAGAAGAAACCCTCAGCATTCTCAGAGCGAAAACAAGGCTAATATAGCCAACAAACTTGAAAACCCTGTGTGAGCAAACACCAAACCACAAGATTCTAATAGGATGGGGGTAATGTTGACATCTTAGGTGCTAGACAGAAAGAAGAACGAAATCAAATAGTGGAACTCCATACAGACCTCCTGGGAGTAGGGCTCAAGAGATGCACTTGTATAAACACCGCTGGTAATTTTTAGGTATGTTGCCATCTTAAGACCACAGAGAAAGAGAGCTGGTATCTACCCAACATCACCCTCGTTTACTAGAACTATTCATTGAAAGTAAGCTTATTAGTAAAGAAACTGCATGGATATTTCCAGTAAAATTTGATAACAAACATCCATGACTTACTAAGATTCTGGTTTCATTTCTCCTCCCAAAATCCACGGCAAAGAATCACTTCTGCATAAGGTAAGGAATTGCCATGACTAAGTCGAGTCTGAGTCTTGGCTTGTGCGGTTTCTTTCTCTTGTTTCAAATAGCATGAATTATATCTCTTATAGTGACCCCAACAGTTGCTTGGGTGGTGAGAACACAGAGCCAAGAATGCACCATTTCCTTCCTCCTCTTCGGACTCTTAATGGAATGAATGCAATATTATTTATCAACTGCAAGCTTGATGGAATATATCATATAAATCATCTCAAAAGTTATTTGCCACCTGCCTGCCTGCTCTGAATGCATGCAGGCTTAATTAATCTAATTAGTCAATGCAGAGATCAGGAGCACATTTACAGCTTCTCTGGCATCATAAATAAACTAGTTTTGTTTTCATAGGCTAAACAATTCATTTTGAAGATGGATATGAGGAAGAAACGGGGAGGGCTGACCTCTATTACAGTAAACCATGGACTAACGATGATAGGGTTTTCTTTCTGTTCTACGTGCCCTCCATTAACCTTCTATTAAAATGCTCCTCTGTGGAGGAGGCAAGGGGGGCTGAGGTGGCACTCAGAAGAAATGTCATGCCCTCCCACCTGGAGAGGCTCACCTGCCATTCCCCCAAGAATGAACTTACCCAGTTTAAACCTCATGATTGAAAGACACATGGAGTCTAAGGCACACGTATGCACATGGACCATAGAGGCATGAAGGTCAAGAGCCCAGGCAGCTTCTTCAAATGGCAGAAGGAGAGTAAAGGCATGAGTGAGGCGTGAGTCTGATCACAGTAAACATAGCTGGTGTGAATATAGATTTATTTCTTTGATAGCCAAGGCTACCTGGTGTATCTACAATGGTGGTATGTTCCTAAAGTCTGGAACACACTGGCCCATGGAGTCATGTAGTCATGTGGTCCTGAAACAAACTGTGGGTGTAGCTACAGACTTATGTCCACAGTTAAATAAATATCCCGTCTTCCGTGTGTACATGCTGTGTCTCTTAGAAGATGTACACAAATTCTTTATATGTTACTGCTTGCTCTTCAATGTGTTTCCGAAATTGTGTGGTTTGTTTTAAGGATTAAATGAGAGATTCTAAGCACATAGCACAAAAATTCTATCAGTCAAGATCAGTCAAGGTTATCTAGAGGGCTGTAGAATGAATATATATATTCATATATATATGTGTGTGTATGTGTATGTATATGTATATATAATAAAGGGAATTTATTAGACTGGCTTACGAGATGTGCTCCAGGTAATCCAACAATTGCTGCATCTTGGTGAATAGGCAAAGAATCTGGTAATTGTTCAGTCCCCCAGATTGCATGCCTCAGCAATCTCAGTCTAGCATGGGAGTCCCGGAAGATTCCTGGATAGCTGATGCTCTTGAGTTTACGTTGAAATCCTAAAACAGATGGCAGGAACAGGATAGATGAACTTGCCAGCAAGAGTGAAGGCAAGCAGGCCAAAAGCAAAGTTTCCTTCATTTATGTCTTTTTATGTATATAGACAATGGAAAGTATGGCCAAGATTTGGGATGAATCTTCTTGCTTCAGTAATCTGATCAAGAAAATCCCTCACAGGAATGCCCAGCAGGGGTGGTGGTGGCACACACCATTAATCCCAGCACTCAGGAGGCAGAGGCAGGTGGATCTCTGTGAGTTCAAGGCCAGCCTGGTCTGCAAAGCGAGTTCCAGGACAGCCAGGACTGCTTCACAAACAAAAACCCCTGTCTCGAAAAAACCAAAACAACAATGTCAAACAACAAGAGAAAGAGTATGTCCAGTTGCTTGGGTTGTGGTTGATTCTGGATATAGTCAAGCTGGAAGTCAAGATTAGCCATCATGTGACCCATTACTAAACTACTTGAGTAGTTCTGGGCAAGACTTAGAAAGGAGTGCATCATCTCCAGCCCAGTGTTTCTAGACCTTCTTCCTGCTGTGCTCTGTCACCACACATAGCCTCATCTTGGGATCTTTCAACCTCACTGGGAGGAGCCTCAGCATGAGATCCATGCTGGATCTGGAAGCTGGTTTAGGTTCACTGGGTCAGGGATGTCTTAGGTCATGAGATCCAGAGGATGAGCAGGAGGGCATCTCCCATCTCCAAGGCTGTATGTGAGGTAACTGATTGATGAGGTGTGACTCTTCAGTAGTGTAGCTGCTGTTGAGTACCAGGGGGGCTAAAGGTAGTGTGTTGGCTTTGAGTATCTTGTGCTTCTGCAATTTATGAGGCCACCATATTGGATATGCACAAAATCCTTTTATTGTCCTGTTGGTGTCCTCTTTCTTTAGGACTATAGGCATTTCCTTATATCTCTCCAGGGAAAGTCATATGACAGCCCCACCATGATGATTTGTCTATCAAATGCATTGAAATTTTATGGTATTGCTGTTAGAACAGTAGGTGATCCCCTCAATAAGTGCCAATTATTTCCATGGTTGGGCTTCAGAATCCATTGCTGCTTTGTTTTAGCAAATGGTGATAGTTCAATATATGTGTAATGGCCGGGCGGTGGTGGTGCACATCTTTAATCCCAGCACTCGGGAGGCAGAGGCAGGCGGATCTCTGTGAGTTCGAGACCAGCCTGGTCTATAGAGCTAGTTCCAGGACAGGTTCCAAAGCCACAGAGAAACCCTGTCTCGAAAAAGAAAAAAAAAATAAATATATGTGTAATGGAATATTTGCAAAAAGTTCAAACTGAAAACCACCCTTGAAGAAGCTTAGCTTTGATTTGACCAATTGATAATGATTGAATTTTGAGGGTTGACAGTGATCCACGGCCTTTTGGACACAGGCTCAACATTTGCAAGGCCAAGGTAAGGAACGACATGTTTAGGAAGGACGAAATGTGTGAGAACAAGGTGGGAGATGAGATGATGACAGAGTGCTTCAAGGGAAAGCATGTGAGCCAACCATCCAGTGTACCACGTGACAGACGCAGAAGGACAAGCTGCGCCGTCCCTCTCCTGATGCACTACATTTCTGACCCTGGGAGAATTTCTTATGTGGAAATCAGCATGTTTTAGGGTTCAACCTTAGATTAACTTTTGTTCAGTATTTTAACTTTCTCTCTCTCTCTCTCTCTCTCTCTCTCTCTCTCTCTCTCTCTCTCTCTCTCTCTCTCTCTCTCTCTCTCTCTCTCTCTCTCTCTCTCTCTCTCTCTCTCTCTCTCTGTGTGTGTGTGTGTGTGTCTGTCTGTCTGTCTCTTGCTTTCTGAGTGTTTTATGTGAGAGGCATGTGTTTTTATGTGTACGTCCAGGAGTACACACATGCCACAGCCTATGAACGTAGATCAAAGGACAATGTCAAGTGATGACTGTCACCTTCCATATAGGTTGAGACAGGCTCTTTTTTTCTTTCTGTGTGTGCCAAGCTAGCTAACCTGTGATCTTTGGGAATTCTGTCTCCACCTCGCATCAGGCCATAGGAGCACCGAAGACTACAGCCAAATGCATGTTCTGGAGATCCAGACTCAGCTTCTCATGCTGAGATGGTAATCTCTTTATATACTGAGCCATCTCCCCAGGCCTTATTCAGTATTCTTAACCAAGGCCTTTTATTTTCTTCTTGGGTGGTATGATGGTTAATATCAACTGTCACCTTGACAAGATCTAGAATTACCCATGGGAGATCATGTATATTAGGTTAGCATCTGGTCATCCCTGAGAGCGATTTTCTTGATTAGGCAAACTGAAGTAGGAATAGCCACCCTAAATATATCAGGACCTTCTGGTGGCAGCCCTAATATACGGAGAGCCAAAGCAAAAATTTTTGCTTTTTTTTTTTCCTGTTTGTCTTCCCATCTTGCTACTGAGTTTTCCCTATTCTGTTGCTGTTTCTACTGCTGCTGCTGCTCCTGCTGCTGCTGCTTCTCCTCCTGCTGCTGCTGCTCCTGCTGCTGCTGCTCCTGATGCTGCTACTGCTAGCCTTTACAATTCTGATTTAGTCTGAAATCCAATGGTGCTCTACAAAATAATCTAGGCCTTTAATTTCAGTTTGGGACTGTTGAGGCAAACAGTCTTGTGGGCTGAAGAGCTGCCAGATTTTATATATATATATATATCTCAGTTAACACAGGTGACATGTCAGCTCACACCATACTTTACAGTACTTTTGGACTGAAGGTTTAGTAGTTACAAATACTCCCAGGCAGATGGGTGATGGGGCAGATTTCCCTCAAACCCCACCCCTGCTGTGCTGGCTAACTTGAAATTTACATGCACTTAGAAAACTAAAGTACAAATGAAAATATTGTCTCGAAGCAACAGAAGACTACATATGGAGAAGTGATCCTTAATATATGGAAGCTATGATAACAACCAGGATGCAATTCAGATTACATCATAGAAATCAAACTGTATCACAAATGATAGGTGATAAATTTATGGGGTTGGGTGGTAAAGGGGGAACCCTAAATGGTTCTAGAAAACAGTGTTTTCACTGAGAATTGTTAAGGTGGCCATTGGATTCTAGCTGCCCCTTCTGCTTCTGAGACTGCAGGTTAACAATTCTGAAAGTACATAATATGTATATTGGTATTGGATGCGTAAGCTAATGGATGGTGGAGAGAAGCCAGGTTTCTTGCTACTGGAGTGGGAAGTGACAGATAAGTAAGGCGTGTGGGTCAGGAAGACCACGCGTTACTGGATTAGTCTGAGACATCAGTATGAACTCATGTTTAACTCCATATAAGCATAGATAGATAGATATCTGGATCGATAGGAATACATACACTTATCTCTCATTGTGTGGGAATACAGTTGTGTATCACTCTATCCAATTATGTAGGACCCACTTCTGTGAGTTAATGACACCCAATATCTAAAAGTGCGTTCAACACAAGGTTCTTGATTTTAAAGTACTTTCTCTAAGTAATTAGAATAAAGGCTCTTTAGAGAAATGCATGATTCTGGGACCAGGGCATGGATAATATAATCCTGGTTTATCTTGCAGTAATAGACAGTTAGAAGGGGTTCAAAATCTTAAAGGGAAGAGGCATGGAAAAGGATAAGGGGTTATCCCAGAGAGTTTTAGATCATGAAAGCTGAAATTTGAGCAACAACAATGAAAATAATAATTATATTGAACTATAATCCATAGCATTATATATATACAATATATGAGTCAAATATATATATGCTCATATATGTAAATATATATGAGTCAAACTATAAGCCAGTCTATAAAATAATTATACATGTGTCTATAGTGGCACAAGTAATTGAATAAATCATAGAAAAAGGACAAATTTTCCTTACAAAAAACTCAAAATCCTGGAGCTAGTATCCCCCTTGCTAAGAGGTGCAGTTTAGCCTCACTCTACTGCTGATGGACTTTAAAGACTAGTTATGACAAAGAGACTTGTTGCAGACCAGAGGATATCAAGGGAAAATGGCTCATTGGTGCAGTTGAATATCCTATATGAAAGTGAAGGAAGACAGGAAAAAACTATCCAGATAAATCTGGAGTCCAGAAACCAGTAACAACTTAGGTGCATAGCCCTGGACCAAGACACCTTGGTTGTATAAAATGAACTACAGAGGAAGTCTGTATCTTTTTGAAGCTTTCCTGCGAATATTTAATATTTTTCTAAAGGAAAGTTAATATTTTTGAAGCAGAGATTCGCACAATGGTATTTTTGTTGCAGCTACCTACTGATCTATTTTATCCACAGGCCACGTACAGGGGAATATGTGTTGGGAGTGCCTTGGGACCTTGTAAAGCTGGAAGGTGGGACCAGGCTGAAGCATCCCATTCTCAGTTCCATTCCATGCTAGGTCTTTAAGGGATAGATGGGAACTAGATTTTCCTAGGAGCTTGTGGCTTATTCTAACATGGTCAGTGGTAGATTGAGGTACACCCTCTCAGCTGACTGTATCCCAGAATTCCCTTCACCTACCCATTTAGAAAGTCTCGCGGAAGGTGCTCAACTTTCTTCTTTGCAAATAATTACTTGCAATTTAAAACAAAGATCTCTGTTCTGGAGAGTTCTGGAAGATGGTTTTAGAGTGCTTTTTAGTGAAAGTAGGCTTCTCTCCATAAAGTCTGCCAACAACATTCCAGCCAGTTAGCAGCTGTTCATGGGTCACATTGCTAAATCCTAAATCAATAATAAAGATCAGCAATATACAAATATGTTTATATCCGATTACTGACCTTTGCAAGATTGAATTATTAGGTCAAGTGGTTGCTCATGTCCCTGATAGTGTCTTACACCTTGACTGATGTCATCTCGTCTTCAGAATTAGGCCTGTCTCTTAATCATGAGATGTTTACGTTGTGTAGATCTCACCTTAAAAGTCTTAAAGTTGTGCTGGTGAGATGACTCAGCAGACAAAGATGCTTGCAGCCACGTCTAATGATAGGACTTTAACTATGGAAACCCACATGCTGGGAGAAAGGACCAGATTCTTCACGTTGTCCTCTGACCTTCATGGTGGGCACACACACGCGTACACAGGCACACATAAAAAATAAAGCTTTAAAAAAGTAAGTCTTTTTTTTTTTTATTTATTTATTATGTATACAACATTCTGTCTGTATGCCTGTTGGCCAGAAGAGGGCACCCGACCTCATTACAGATGGTTGTGAGCCACCATGTGGTTGCTGGGAATTGAACTCAGGACCTTTGGAAGAGCAGGCAATGCTCTTAACCTCTGAGCCATCTCTCCAGCCAAAAAAGTAAGTCTTGATGTTTTTCCACATCTTCAGAGCCATTGGGCCTGGTGCCCTCTCTGACATTTGAATCATAGTTGGTAAATTGGAACATTTCAAGCATTCTTAATCCGGGTCTTGGTTATTTCTTTTCAATTGGCTCATTTAACTTGACTCCCAGTTGGCACAGTGACGTATTTACATTGTGTGTTAAGCAAAGAGTCAACTCTGGGGGGTGCCATTAAGAAACAACTTTTCTATGGTCCCAGTATGCAGATTTACAACAGAGCTGTCTGCCAAATTACGGGTAAGAGAGAAAGAACAATTTAATTGGCACACCGCAGTCACAGGGGCCATTTATCGTGAACGGCTTCGGAGACAACAGGAGTCCTTTGGTTATGTTCCAAAGAGTCTGGCTGTGTTTAAACATTTCCTTTGCAGAACAACACTGATAATTTTACATGCCACCGTTATTTTCATTTTAACCTGTTTCTCTCTCTTCATTATCTAGCAAGTCCCTAGCTGATTTCTGAAATGCATGCCCCTGCCTCCGCTGCTGTGATTTTCCTTTTCTATCTCATCCTCTGAATTTCTTCCGGTGGTAGCAGACACAGAGGGATGCCCCTTGTTTTCCTTGTTTGTGCCGCGATCCTAATGGGGGAGGCCAGGGAGGAGGTTAAATTCAAAAGCTGATTTACAGCAGGCTGGCAGCCAGCCACTTGGCCTAGTGGCCTTGTGCAGGAGTTGGAGGCCTCACATTGTTTGGAGGGACTTTGAGGCAGTGGGGGTTAGGAAAGCAATGTTCTTCTTGTCAATCCCTGTCAGCATCTCTCTGGCAATTCCCTCCAGCAGTTTTCTCTTTTGAGGTGATTCTAGCAAGCAAGGGAGATGGCAAACTGATGTAGACTTTTAAATGGTTGGTGACATATCGCCCATTGGATCGTTCTATATGCTACCTTCCTTCTCTTCATCAAGGTACAGAGCTGGTTTCAAAAAGGGCTCTGCTGTGTCCTAACTGGCTTGCTTTATGCAAGTGACTCCACCTCGCGGAACCTCCACTTTATTCTCAGTAAATGTGGATTCTATCACTGATAATCTAATAAAAATGGCCATAGTCTGCTTTGAGCAGTATGTTTAATCGGGCTCTCGAGAGGAACAGTGCCAACTGAATGTGCAAATGACCAGGACTGGGTTGCTCAACAATTGCAATCTGCCTGCTAGGGAATGAGAACATAGGAGATTTTCAGGCCATGATGCTAGAGGCCTCCATAGTTCCTGTCCAGTGCTGAAGGCCTGGCATTCCCTAGAGGGTGATAGATAGTAAGTCCATGTGGGAGGTTAAAGGAGCTGCAGCCTGATTTCAGAGATAGATGACCACATCAGTTCCTCCATGTTCCCTTAGGGAGAATACAGGCAGATGCATGCTGCTCTTTGCCTCCAATCTCTTTATATCTGGGCTATCTTCTGGACAGGAGGAGGACACGCACTGAGGGTGGATCTTCCTCCATTTATTAATGCTCTCTAGAAAAGCTCCTACAGTCCCAGTGGTGTTCACCTTAGGCGATTGTAACTCCTGTCCAGTTGCCAATCAGTTAAAGCTTTGCCTTTGTGTCGGGTCCTGAGAATTCAGTCATCAGATCCTAACCAAAAGCTAGTGGAAGATGATGTTAGAGGGTTCCAAGCAAAAGCCGTGGTGTGCCCACTACCGAATTAGATGAGAAGAAGCCAAAGTTGTGGAAATCAATGGGGCTCCGCGATTGTCCCATGAAGGAAAGAATATAATAATAGTGTGAAATGGTTTATTTTGATCCTTTAAGTTAAAAATAGAGCAGCAGAGTCAAGCATGAGAGGCCAGGGAGAAAAATTAAGGTTCCAATGATAAAGGGAATTCTTTAGCTTGTTTGAAATGTTCTTTTATTATGTAAACTAAATGCCTAGGGTCAGGTTCTATTAAGGTCTTAGGCGTAGGACCTTGAGCGAATCATTGCCCTTCTCTGTCAGCTACCACGTTGGCACACACAATGCTGTAGTTGAACCAGGTCATGCCTAAGTTCTTCCCCATTGCCAGTTATATAAATGTAGCCAGCAAGATGGCTCAACATGGTAAGAGGGCTTGCTGCTAAGTTCAATCCCAAAGACTCACAGAGTGGAATGAGATACTGACTCACTCAAGGTGTTCTCTGACCTCCAGGTGTAACATGCACACCTCCATCCCACAAGAGCTATATAAATGGAAAGATTAAATATGTAAGGTATTGATTCTCTTTATGAATGGGAGCTGTAACAATGACTGCCCCTTGCATCCAAACACTTCCTCACCTAGTAATGCTTCCTTCTCTGTAGGTCAAACACTGCGTCATCACTGTAAAATCGTTATCCAGAGATCAGTGAAGATAAAAGGCCAGCAAGGTTTTGGGATAAGCAGCTTCATGTCCACTGACATTGCAAGCTGCCAAAGAAGGTAGTGTAAAACACTTGGGTTATGTTTGTGTCGTGATTTTAAGTATGAGGGACTATTGAAGGTTTTGAAATTTCACTAAGGCATTCTAAAATATGTAAACAGCAACATGAAGCAGGACCACACTGCAAAAAGTCAATTGAAAAATATGAGTAGGGAGCTGGAGATGTCGCTCAGAAGTTAAGAGTACTAGCTGTTCTTGCAGAAGACCTGGGTTCGGTTGTTAACTCCCACACAACAGCTAACAACCTTCAGTATCTCCATTTCCAGGGTACCCAACACCCTCTTCCGGCTTCTGCACATGTGTAGTATGCATATATAAATATTGGGAACACTCATACACATGAAATAAATAAATATTTTTCATGCAAGGTGTTAAGTATTATTAGTCAAAAATCACAATTAAGAATCAGCACTTCTTTCTTTTAATCTTCCTCCTTCCTTTCCATTATTCCTCTCTCCTAGTTTTCTTTAATTCTCGCATTTTAGTGTTCCCCTGTTCTCATCTTTGCTGTCCAATTAAAAATACCCTAATTTCATTTATCTACCTGGTTATGAGAACTAACTTGACAGTTGATTATCTTAAGCAACTTGATTCATTTCTCAAAGTTGCATTTTGTGCATCTGTGAGTTGGTGCAGTCAATAAAATTATCTGCAGGAAAATTTCTGTGTGGGTCAAAAAGTCACATACAGGAAATACCTGAAACCCACAAAATGTTTGCTTATACTGGTATCGTTGTACCTTTGTACCCAGAGCAGGACCTTGGCTTCCCCCATTTACACTCCCCTAACCCCATGTATGCCCAGAAAATGTTTTCCCATCTCCACTCCACTTTATCAGGAAACAAAGACTGGCCTGAGTTAGCTATGAAAGCATGCCTGCTTCTTGTCTTCTGGTCTCAGTTTATTATGCAATAAAGAGAGATGTTTTTAGAACCATGTGGGAGTTCTGGGCCAAATGTGCTGATGCTGCCCTATGAATTCATCCCACTGGGTTCTGGGAAAGAGGACAGTGATCCTATCCAATACTACTGGGTACATTGCACTCATGCTGATAGCAGTAGATCAAGTTCTCTCTAGAGGATTTGTATGCCCAACTGTAATTCTGTTCATTTACATCTCTGTTCCTTGGTGATTAAGAGGCCACATTGCATGTCACTGGCCAATAACTTTGTTTTCCCACATTCTTGTAGTGTCTCCGCCCCTTATTGATTACAAATAGTTGATGATACTTTTAATATCTTTGTCAAGCTTAATTATTTTTTGTTGTTTGTCTGTTCTCACTTGTTTGTCTTTTCAAGACAAAATTTCTTTATGTAGCCCGACCTATCCTGGAACTTGCTCTGTAGATCAGACTGGCCTTGAACCCCCTGCCTCTGCCTCCCGAGTGCTGGGTTTAAAGGCATGCACCACCACCACCCAGTTTCAGCCTAATGTTCTGAAGCAGTGCTTCCCAGACCATAATAAGCACTTGTATGAATAATTCGTCTAGGGATTGGATCAAAATGAAGATTGAGATTTAGGGGTCTTAGGTGGGGCTCAGGATTCTGCATTTCTCTGGGTTTTAAGTGATACTCGCATTACCGATCTACAGACTGCACTTAAGTGACAGGGCCTGAGCAGTGGTGAGGTGTGTGGTAGATCCCCCACATTCAGCTTGTTTCTGGCAGCTGGCAAAAAACTCTGGCTTTGTGATTGTAGAGGCATGCGCAGAGGAATCTCGTATGGACCAGAGTTCTCTGTATCTCCTTAGACCACCTTCCACTGGTTCTTATACAGGTACTCAGTATGGAATAAAAGCTTCTAGTGTTCTCCTTCTGTTCCAGATGTGACCCAGCATCCTTTAGATGCAAAGAGAGGATGTCTCTTTAGCTCCTGTAGGACCATAGTTCTCCTCCCTCTCTATTGTTGGGGTTCCTTGTTGGGGAGGATGAAAGGAAAGCATGATGAGGTGAGGCTCACCATACCCCTCTCTTGCTGCTGCTCCCCCACATCACAATGTCCGGAGTGTGCACCTGATACATCCCCCCACCTATGTGTGTGTGTGTGTGCATGCATGCATGTGTGTGCATGTGTGTACGTGTTTATGATATTAGGTTCTGAGTGCTGGCCTGTTTGTTTCTGGGTGGATAGTATGTCTACACTGTTCCTATAAATCTCTGTCTGCTTAATCTACACTCATAATTAATTTAGAAGGTGTCTCCCATCAAGTTTGGAATAGTAATCAGGTTTCAATTATTTCTATAACTGATTGGCTTTCGAATTTTTACCACTTATAATAATTATAATAATTGTAATTACAGTAACAACTAAGATTTCCAGGGTCCTCCCTGCATGCTTGGCATTGTTCCAACCCTGCAGGTGTCCTAATACTCATGACTACCTTATGTGATAAGTCCTATTGTTACCTTTATGCTACAGATGCTCAAAAAAAAATCTTGGAATGTCTGCAGGTGGCTCAGTCTGTTTGTCATTGCTCTAATAAAGTATCTGAAACACAAGGAAGTAATAAAGAAGACAGATGCTTTCAGCCACAGTTCTGGAGGTCCTGACCAGAGATGTAGGGTCTTCTTGACTTCAGGTGAGGAACTTACAATCCAACAACTCGTGGTGAGATAGTGAGGAAACAGAAGAAATGGAGATGTGGAGGAGGTAAGGATGTGTTTAATATATCAGATGGAGGTGCCAGGATCACTTTATAAAAATGCACATTTGTGGGAAATTATCCAGTCCTTTCAGCCCAAACTCAGTACTGTGAGAATATCCTTGCTAAAAGACCAGAACCTCTGGGTGATGTTTTATTGTGAACCAAGCCATATTCAAATGCTGACAATGGTAATTTTTGATTACCCTAGCATGTATTAATAAGGATCATAAATTGTGCTCTTGTTTTCTTGAGTCTGCACACAATGTCTACACATCATTCTGGGTCGGGACCAGGAACTATTGATCTGCTCTGCTTATGAATCTTTAAAATGGAAGGAAATGTGCACTCCTGGGAACTTTGGAAATGAATGGAAAACCCAAGAGAAAGTTCTACTAGTACTCATTCTAGAATTTCCTCCAAATCTGGAAAATCATGATCAGGTTGTGTACTGTCTGCTCTCCCTGGTCACAGGTTCACCTTCCTTAGTCCACTCAGTACATAGCATCTTGGGTAATCAGTGTGAACCAGATGTTAACAGCTCTCAGCCTCTGATAATTTTTCAGTGAACCTCTTATGACCCAAAAAGTAGAGAGTTCTGTGTACAAAAGCAGAGCCCCTGTCTGTGTGTTCTCTTTACCTTCGTCTCCCTTCGCTGCATCTGTCAGAGCTCTTCAGACAAATGATGAACAGGTGTCTGTGCACATGTGTCTACACATGTGTCCATCGTGAGTAACAGAAGCCTTTTTGCCAGATATTGTAATCACAATTATGGATGATGTAGTGTGGGCCAGTTCCCTTAAGAACCAGGGAATAACTGATGCTGCCATTCCAAGGCCATCTGCTGTAGAACTAGAAATGGGCAATGCTGCAGATGAGTTCTAGAGGCACAGAGAATAAATGGTGGACCATTTATTCTGTTCAGATCATCAATAAAGTGGAGGAGATGCTCTGTTACTCAAAGCCCATTTCAGAGGATGCTCTCATCCAAAAACTATCCTCAATGAAATGCCCAGAATCCTGTTTGAGCAAATGTCTGGGCTTCCTGTAGTTTAGACAAGCTGACACATAAAATTACCCATTCTACTCTCATCAGAAAGGCATAGCCAAGCCTGTCTCTGGGTCAGTCTCTCTCTCTTGCATTTTCTCCCACTTGGAATGAAAACTCCCTCTTGGAAGCGATTCTATTCTGTCTTGTACATTAAATCACTTCAGTGCCTAGAAGCACGAGTGCTTTCTGGGAGTGTCCCTAAAAGGTACATTTCAAAGGTGAGCCTTAAAGTAATTAATCTGCTCAAGTAAGATCAGATATTTGACCTGAAAACTCAAGAGGTTACTTATATCATGAGAATTTTGTAAGCTCAATGAAATCCAGTCTTATCCAAAAGTCCTCCCTCTGAATAATCAGAAGAACATTCTTATCTGCTGCCCTAAATCTGTTTCAAGTCACCTTTGCTTAGATAACATATACTGGGACTCATGATTCTCTACAAGTTCACTTGCTACCTACATCTGCCTCTATTCATGGCCTATAATTATTTTGACTCTGACTAATGTGTTGAGTGATACCATTCTGAGGGGCCTAGATCCCAATTCTGAACCAATAATCCAGAGGATGTCAGAGATGGAAGAGACCCTGCAGGTCACAAGATTTGTTTGTGAGTGAGAAAGCCAAGGCCTACCAAAGGAAGTATCTTGTGCAAAGACAGCCAGCCAGAAAAGAAAGTATTTAGCGCAGGAACTGGTTCTTGTTAGTTCAGCAATCTTCACAGAATAGTAGCAGGAGATGTACCCCTTGTTATTATTGTGACAGATTTGAGCAAGGCAATGTTACAAGTGATCTTCTGACAGGAGAGTATGTGTGTTTATATGTATGTATTTTCTATGCATGTATGCATGTTTCATCATCTATCTATATATATCATCATCATATTTCTATCATCAAGTGTGTGTACATATGACAAAATGGGATTATTGTGGAGTTTTGCAAGGAAGAATGTAACTTCCTTTCTTTCTGTCAAGTCCAAAAGCAAGGCATTAGTCAACTTTAGATGCTAAGAAGTAAATGTGTAAAAATGTCTTTATTATTGATAATATAATGGGACAATCTCATCTCCAATGTGCAACCACAAATCTTGCCAGTAGCCTATTCTTCAACTATTGCCTCAAAGAAAGTCAGTCCATCATCAAAGGAGTTTAGCCTACAGAGCAGAAATAAATATTCAAGATCTCTCACTGTTGGTGCAAGCAAGAGGTGGGACAAAAGAGAGCAAATCTCTGCTTTTGTGTTCTTTGAAGAGTTCAATCCCTCAGCCTTCAAATGTGAACTGGTAATTTGTAAGTCTCTGTATTTGCTTCTTTCTTTTTTGAGAGGACAAGGGAGCTTTGGCTCCTTAAGAATCACACTGCCCACTGTCCAGATCTCTTCAGAGGACAAAGGAAGACAGGGTACTTACTTTAGGACAGAATGTTGTCAACTAGGTGGTAAGAACAGAACTTAGGATTGGGGTAATTGGTGGGAAGGGTGTCTGACCTTGAGAGCTCTCCCAAGACCAGGTCCACTTTCTGGGTGATGTAGATGGCATCTTTCATCTAGATCACCTTCCGACTTTGTACATGCCCCTTATGTTTGGACGTGTGTTCTTATGATTCCCTAGGATTCCAAATGGCCAAATTTGATGGACACAATGTAGCTATGTGTTGAAACTTCAAGGATCATGATGGTCTCAGGCGCTTACATACATTCTCTTAAACCTTCCCCTTTCTACAATTTCCTCTAGAGAAGGGTATTGGCCATATGAGGTCATATATTGTGAACAACCAGGTCTTAGCATATAGAATGCATCCTGTAGTAAATTGCAGGTGTACATAGACTGACTTTCTAGACATTCAATTTGTGAGTGCAGATGGCCTCTGCATTTGATTTATGCTTGTAGTAGGGAGACCACATGTTTGTTTCCCGGCCACCCGGCAGCTTAGACCTGAAATAATCACACAGAAACTGTATTAATTAAATCACTGCTTGACCAATTAACTAAGCATTATTGATAGCTAGCTCTTACATCTAGAATTAACCCATCTCCATTATTTTATATTTTACCACGAGGCTTATGGTCTACCAGCAAGGTTTCAGCATTTCTATCTCTGGTGGCAGCTCCATGGCTTCTCACTGACTCTACCTCCTTTCTTCCAGCATTCAGTTTAGTTTTCCTCACCTAAAACTAAGAACTGCCCTACTCTGCTATAGGCTTAAAGCAGCTTCTTTATTCACCAGTGGTATTCACAGCATACAGAGGGGAATTCCATATTACCTCCCCTTTTCTGTTTAAATAAAAAGGAAGGTTTTAACATTAACATAGCAAGATTACATACCAAAAAAAAAACAGGTAACAAGCAAGAATTACAGTTATAATATTTATATCTACTTTATCTTTTATCATAACTAAGGAAAACTATAAATATAACTATAAATTCTTAAACTCCATTAAAGACTCCAGAAAAATATAATATTACCTAAGTATACAGGAAGAGCATTGTAAGCAACTTCCAAAACTCGAGAATTGACAGAAACATCTTGCTACCTGGACAGTCACCCAAAGTTCTTCTGTACCATTGAGGCATCCATCTTCAGCTTACTGGCCCATAGTATCTAGCAGACTTTTCCACAAAGCAGGAAATTTCAAAGACATCTCCACCTAACTTGGCAGTTTGTCATTCACTTTATTCTCTGTCCTGCAAAATGTCTGGCAGACTCTTTCATGAAGCAGGAACCCTAAAGGATCATCTCACTTTTAGGCAAGTTCAGCACTCATATTCTGTGGGTCCTACATGTCCAGATCATACAGCACACCACCAAGCAGTCCAGGCAAGAGCAGTTTTTTGCCCAAATGGCTAGTCAACTCCATAAGGAGTATCTTTAATGCCTGTTATCCTCTTGAAGTAGATTGTTGCTGCCAGGAGCAGATGTGTCTCATTGTCACGAAAAGTCTTAAACTTTTAAAACATTTTAAATGCCATATTCTGAAGGTCTTTGAAGGTTTGAATAATGTGTATCCATCTAAAATATATCTCCATACATCTAGAAAATATACCTGCCATGACTAAAAGCTTGACTAGTATAGATGATTATCTATTAACCTATATGTTTAATTATACATTACATTTTTAAATGAGCTGCACAAACACAATACCTTAATCAAGAGGAGAAATATACATATAACAAAATTGACCTTAAATTTGTATCAATATACCAAGATCCATATCAATACAAATCTCTATAACATACCCCCTTTAAATATAAATAAACATTTATAAACAATATTTGGAAATATGAGTGTAGTTCTCTCCAAACTACTTCCTGCTGTTTATTGGGAGAAGTAAGTTTTTGAGGGATATTCAAGGTGATTTTTCAGGGGATCTTGGTTCATCAAATCACATTAGTCTGAAAGGATTCCACAGGTTCTCATCCTCTATGGAAACAAAAGAAGAACCTTTTTTCCAAAGCAACATATACTTAGACCCAAATTTTGGAGCTAAGATACCATTAGAGTATATATGCTAATTTAGTTGAACAGTCTGTACAATAAAATGTCTCTCTGTACTTAACTCATTTACAGTCAAAAATTCAAAGAAAACACAATAGTATACATAATCCAGACTCTGTGAATTTTCTATCTTTACTGTATTAATTAAATCACTGCTTGACCCATTAGCTCTAGCTTCTTATTGGATAACTCTTACATATTAATTTAACCCATTTCTATTAATCTGTGTATCATCACAATGCTGTGGCTTACCAAGTAAGTTCCAGCATCTGTCTCTGATGTGGTTACATGTTTTCTTTAAACTCTGCCTTTTTTCTCCCAGCATTCAGTTTGGTTTTCTCCACCTACCTCTGATCTTCCCTGCTCTGCTATAGGCTTAAAGCAGTTTTTTTATTCGTCAATGATATTCACAGCATACAAAGGGGAATCCCACATCATAGGTTCTGTATTGTCATCTTCAATTTTTTACCAAACAATCATGTTTTTATTTTATATTGAGCTCTTCATATTATGTGACAAAGCTTGATTACATCATTATCTCTGAAGACTTTAAGAAGAAAGCAGTGAGCAGAGACCAGGACAGAGGGAGAGAGATGAGAAGAAAGTGCTGAGAGGGTAGTGGAAGAAATAACTTTCCTAACATGCATTTTTTTTCTAGAAAATCAAAATGCTAAAATAAAAACTATATCTTCCCTTTCTCTATAAGAATACTTTCTTGAAAATTGGACTAGAGTGAAGTGAGAGGAAATGAAAGATTTCCATATGATAAAGAAAAAGGCATGGGTCCCAAAAGGGCATGTAACTGGCTTAATCTCTTTTTTTAGGATTATCTGGGGGAAGGAGTGCTTTTAAATAGACAAATTGAAAAAAAATCAATAACAAGTCAATAAGATACTACAAAGTCCATGAATGAAATACTCATGTGCCCTCTGGAGAGGTGAGTGTTGGATAACAAACTCTGGGCCTCATGCATGAGAGTAGCTTCCTCCAGTTATTCTGTGTTCATTCTCCTGTAACAATGGTCCACTTCTTCATGGCAGTCTCCACCATGCATAACAGTTGTGCTTAATACCTGGGACATTCTTCCTCAGAGTAAACTCCCTTGATCACGTTCCTCTACTTTCTGTTAACATAATCATTTCTCCTAAGTAAGACCTAGTGTTTGAGTGTGTTCTTAACATATGATGCCTGTCTTAGCTATTCTGTGAAGAATATTTCTATTGCTGTGAAGATATACTATAGCAACTCTTATGAAGAAAAACATTTATTTAGAGATAACTTGAAATTTGAAATGTCTAGTCTATTATCATCAGAAGAGAGGCATTGCAGGGTGTAGGCAGACATGGTGCTGGAGAAGGAGCTGAGAGTTCTACATCTTAATCCACAGGAAGAAGGATATTGCCACACTAGACCTACCATGAGCACATGAGACTTCAAAACCCACCTCCACAATGACATACTTCCTCTAATAAAGCCACACCTACTTCAACATGCCAAACCTCCTAATAGTGCCACTCTTTATAGACCAAATATTCAAATACATGAATCTATGAGGGCCATTCCTATTCAAATCATAACAATGGCTAAGTTAAACATAAATTTCTAGGTATTCATTCAGATAAGATCAGAATAAAATAGGAGATGGATTCTCACATCTATTTTTAGATGACAGTGTTTTCAATCTGCTGACTTTCCTAAAGTCTCAGCATATATAAACCTGTGTGTTAAGTAAGTCAAAGTTGAGTTATTATCAAAAACTTAGTGAAAGATTGTTTTCCATTCTGTGAGTCTTGCACTATAGATATGTGCATTATAGAACAGGAAGTCACGATGTTTGTTAGATTTTTAAAGGGTTCATAGTCTGAGAAACTGGAAACGCTTTTAAATCATAACTATAGTTGAAATGGTTTAACTAATTAAAAGATTAATTAAAGATGCAAATTGTCTAAAAATGACATAAATGGTACAAATATTTTATAGAATCAAAATTTTGTCTTTTTAATGAAGGGGTAATACTGTTTTTTTGTATGTTTCTATTATTTCACTGATAGTTTGTGTTTGCCTTATAACAAGTATACAATTAAGAAAATCAACAAATAATTCCAGATTCAACCTGGACCTGGGTTATGGACTATTGTCTTCACTACTCCACAGGTTGAAACAGAGACAGGAGGATCACAAGTTCAAGGTTTTCCAAGGCTACAGAGCTCAAGACTCTCCACAGCTTTTCTAAATAAAAAGTAGAAGTAGGGGCTGGTAGTTTAGTGGTAGAATATTTGCCTGGCATGTGCGAGACCTTGGGTTCAAACCACAGTACTTTCAAAAGACACCAATAATAGCTCCGTGTTCAAACTGTTACAAATTAAAGAATATGAAGGTACCAGAAAGGCAATAAGAATGCAGGGTTCTAGATTTTTATAATTTTTCTGGTGAACATTTATAATTATCAGGCTCACACTTTATAGAATTTATTAAATGACTTGCCTTTGTCTTGTCTTTAGAAAGTGTTCAGCTTAGTTGAATCAACAACTCCAGTCCTATTTTACCAATTTGAGTAAAAGTTGAATTAAATAATGTCATTAACATAATCAGAGCCCACAAAGGAGACCTCCACACATGACACCCTCACCCCACCAATGCTCTGCATCAGTTGACAACAAAGCAATAAGAAGCAGTGAGGATAGAGCACCCCTTTCACAGTGAGAGGGACTCTAGTGCTTTATCCAACTTCATGGGGCAGCTAGAAGTGAGGTCGGAACTAGACCACTTCATCAGAAGAAGACCTGGCTTATGCTGGCCTTCGAGGGACCAAGGGGTTGAGGGACTAGAACACAGGGTTCTAGGAAGAGAAGTCACCCTTTCTGGGTATTGTTCTCAACTTTATCATTTGCAAATTATCCCTCGCCCCAGGGATAGAATGAGTGGAGGGGAGGCAATGATTTGGACTGTGCTTTAGGGAAAACCCCATATAGTAGAATCATGGGCAAAGGAATTTCCCTCTAATGGTAACATGGACAGAGAGTTTCCCCAGGTTCAGGAGTAAACCTGCCTGACCTGGGTTGGAGCATGATTAATAGGTGACAGAAGTGTCCGGCTCTACTGGAGAATGGCATCCTAGCTGAGTCTATGCAGTTGGCATGCTCTGCAGAGGTGATGACGATACTCATTTAATCCTCCGGCCTCGTGAAAATCCATTAGGAGAATTTTACAGTCAGTAATATCCATTAGACATAAGCAAGCCTCGTCTTGCCTGTAAGGAGTTAAATACTAGGCATCTTTAAGCTTCTATGTTTCACCTAGCTTCATTTCAAAATATAATGTTCATATATCGCCAAGTTTTCATGGCCATTGGGAAATGCCTGTTCTGTAGGCAAAGCTGAACACTTTCTCATCTAAAAACTCTGTAATTTTTAGGTTGCTTTATGACAATGTAAAGGCATTTTATATTATGAAAGTATTGATAACACAAGTGTAGAATTATTTATTTAAGTTTATATAAGTCAAGGAAATTCTGTAGCTGGATAGGGGTGAATATCTTCGCAATGATTAAAAACTAAGAAAATATGTTGACTCCTCCAACAAAATCTTTGCCAAAAATTTCGTTTAAGTAAACTTAATAAAACATAGGTATTTGCTTAAAATGTTTTCTCTACGTGGATCACTTACAGACTTTAACTACTACCTGGGTTTGAGACTTTTTAAAAAAGTCTAATTGTCGTTGTTTGCAAAGTTCTCAAACCGGAGCAGAGTAATTATTCAAAAATGTCCTTCTTACTTTAAACATTTCAACCCTCAAGACAGAAAGCAGGCAATTGCATCATAAAAATTTATCAAATATGTGTTCATCTTTCCCCTAGGTGAGGCTGTCAGGAATGTTCACTGAACTGTCTCTCTTCCTTTCCGAGAAAGCGGGGAGGAATCCCTCCCAGTCTTCTTGGAGGGGGAAAGGAGTCTTTGTGTTGGGACCCACCCCCTCTCCATCTCCCGCCCTTCCCTGTCTCTCTATTGCCAGAGCGTCACAAAATGTTGTGGCTGGAGACAGCTTCTGTGTCTGAAGACAGATTCATGAAGTAACTGCAGAACTATAAGTCTGAATAATACTAGAAGCATATTTCTAGGAAAGGTCTGGGAAGCCAAGGTGAAGATCAGCATACAGTATTCACACTGTGACTTCCTGGCTCACACATGCAGTTGTTATCTGGGCTCTGCAAAGTGTAGGGTGGATGAGGTTGGATCTATACAGCGGAGAAGGATATTGCTCTTTGGGGCTGCGGGAGAAGCTGTGCTTTCCCTCCATTATTCATTCAGGACGGTTGCCTGGGATCTAGTACTGCTTTACAAACCATTAGTCACCGGTCAGGGCTTGGATGTGAAATCAATTTAGTGTGTTTCAGGTATTTAAAAACTAAATAAATAAAATAGAAAATAGAGCAACATGCCAGGGGGCCTTGTACAGCATAACATTATTTATTGTTCTGGAAGATTTTCATTTGATTAGTATGTGATATACACGTGGGATTGCTGTGTGAAATGCACTTCTTTTTCCTTCCTTCCTTCTTTTTTTTTCTTTTTTATTATTTTGAGACAATGTTTCTCTATTTATCCCTAGTTGTCCTGGAACTCACTCTGTAGACCAGTCTAGCCTCAAAACTCAGAGATCCACCTGCCTCTGCCCCAGCTCAATGCATTTCTTTATGTTGTTTGTGTTTCCTCATGTATATGCACGCATGTGTAAGCATATGTTTGTGCCCACAGAGATCAGCAGAGAGTGTTGGAGCTGAAGGTCCAGGTGGTTTTGGGTTGCTGGGAACCTAACCCAAGTTCTCGGAAAGAGCATCAAACCCCATCTTTTCAGTCTTGTAACACATTTCTTAATGTAGAATCTTATTTTTCAAAAGACTAGAAATAGGTGAAAACAAACAAGAGCAAACAAAACCCAAGGGATTAAGATGAACACAGTTTTAAACGTCCCCAAAGGTCCATGTGCTAAAGATTCAGCATAGGTATATTTTTCTGTTCCTCCAGCCAGCTCACAACTCATAACACAGAGACTTATTATTGATTATGAAAGCTCAGCTGATACTTTAGGCTTGTTTTTAGCTAGTTCCTATAATATAAACTAACCTATTTCTATTCATCTATGTGCTGTGCATCCTGATTTACTACTTCCTCTGTGTCTCCTCATGTCTCCGCCCTTCTTCCCAATGTCCTCTGTGCCTGGCGATTCTGCCTCACTGTTGGCCATTCAGCTTTTTATTAAACCAACCAGAGTGACCCTTCTTCACAGTATACAAAAAGATTACTCTGTAACAGGTTGGTGCCCAACTGGAAATGCTGTTGAGGGGTGATTGAACCTTCAGGGGATGAGGTCTAGTAGGAGGAAGAGAAGCCACTTGAGGTGTTCCCTGGAGAACTTTTGGGTGCCTGGTTCTTTCTCAACCCCCACTGCTATACAGCACAATGTTTTGCATTGTTACCAGCCCAAAAATTATGGGTCAACCAACTATGGAACTATGGACTGAAACCCATTCAATTAGGAGCTAAAATGAAACTCTTCTTCCTTTAAACTGGGTTTCTTCCCTTATCTCCCGCTCTCCTGGTACATCTTTATCATCTTGTCCTTAACCAAATACAAATTTCTTAGATGGACAGAATGCCATTTGGAGAGGTCTTTTGCCTACTCTCCTATCATCTCCCATCCTTTTACCCTGAAGCCAGATCAGATGCTTTGGCAGCTCTCCACAGGTTTGGACATTCCATTCCCCCAGTGTTTGTATGAACTGTTTCTCTTTTCTTGTAGAGAGATTCTGTTCAATAACTTCTGGTTATCACTAACATCATGACACATATCTAAAGATAGATAGACCTATTCTGTCATCTATCTGATAGATTAATGAATGATAGATATGCACACACACACATAATGAGAAATGAGCTTAGTGAAGAAAATTTACCCTTTTTTATCTTGAATGCATACCCTTTCCTTTCTTTCTCTTTAAAAAAATACTGACTCTGAAATAGCAGATTAATTTCATTATCCAGTAATGACTTTCAATCCACAAGATTGAAAAGACATAATCATTCACATATGGGAATACCTGGAATAAACTAAAACCTCCTCTTTCGACCACCGTTTTCTCTGTGTCTTCCCCAAGGCATTTCTGGCCACATTCAACACTCCTTCGCTTTGCCTCAGCTAGAGTTACTTATGGTAAAATCATGTTAGTGCTTCTCACTCATCAGCTCTGATTAACTAGGGAAACTTCATTCATATGTCAACTGTCTGACCCTGTCAGTTCAGACACAGACACTTACATGAAGCTCCTGAACACAGAATCCCCAGCCTGTATCAGCCCTCTGGAGTCAGATTTTCCTGATTAATCTGCCTGAAATTGGCCTTGATATGTTTACTCATAGACACAATCCTGGATGTTCTTCTTGAAGTTTGATCTCACCTTCATTTCCAATTAAAAGGTCAAGTCATTTAATAATCTGAATGTTCTCAGAAACATAGGGCGCTTTAGCGTATAGTTTTTGCAACTGATAGGTGTATTTCAAGTCTTGGTTGGCTTCAAAGGTAAAAATCAATATGCACCAAGCCGAAGTTAGACTTTATTTCATAATTTCCCAAAGTAACTTACATACGGTTCACCCCACCCCCAAGTAGGTTATAATCTCCTTCAAGGGAGACATGATCACAGTTTATATTTTGCATGCATTGGCCATAACTTGATCTCTATAGATGCTCAATAGATATTTTTCTGACTAATAGATTAGTGGTTAACATAAACTATGAACCCAGAAACAGAGGAGAGACAGTTGTTAAGTATATAAAATACACAGGAAATTTTCTTAAACATATATATTAATTGGATTGGTTGGTTGGTTGATTGGTTGGTTGGTTGGTTTGTTGGTTGGTAGGTAGGTTTAGGTCACTATCTTCGAGAAAAGTCTGAAACTTTATACTTAGACCGGGCTGGTCCCAAGCTCACTATGTAGCTCAGTTAACCATGGATTTTGAATGACTAATTTCAATGAAAACCTGTGTCTGTGTTTATTTCTAATCTCATGATATTTATCTATATTTGTTTTAAATAATATACTTGAGAAGAATAAATGTACTATTGTTCTGTGAGATTTTTTATTTTTGTTTTGTTTTGTTTGTTTTTTGAAGCAGGGTTTCTCTATGTAGCTTTGGGGCCTCTCCTGGAACTAGCTCTTGTAGACCAGGCTGACCTTGAACTCACAGAGATCTGCCTGCCTCTGCCTCCCGAGTGCTGGGATTAAAGGCATGCACCACCACCGCCTCATGAAATTGCTTTTGAAGAATGAAAATAGATCCATATCTATCACCATGCACAAAACTCAAGTCCAAGTGGATTAAAGACCTCAATATCAGTCCAAACACACTGAACCTGATAGAAGAGAAAGTGGGAAGTACTCAATAACACGTGGGCACAGGAGACCACTTCCTACGTATAACCCCAGCAGCACAGACAGTAAGGGCCTCATTGAATAAATGGGACCTACTGAAACTGAGAAGCTTCTGCAAAGCAAAGGACACTGTCACTAAGACAAAAAGGCAACCCACTGACTGGGAGAAGATCTTCACCAACCCCGCAACAGACAAAGGTCTGATCTCCAAAATATATAAAGAACTCAAGAAACTAGACA